>NC_073740.1:3174889-3502303 GCF_023634155.1 Falco peregrinus | reverse complement strand
AGATCCCCTCCCCCCCAGCTGAGCTCGACAGCTCTAAGGCCCATCAGGTACCACCCGGAACGACGAGTTAAACCCCGTCACGAAGAGCGGAGCAGCAGCCCCTTCCCCCGAGCTCCCCGTGGTACTTACCACCCTTGAAACTTGGTGATCGGTAAATATCCCTGAGCTCCTTCATTAGCCGGTCGGTGGCCTGCACAGACCCAGACACTGCACCCTGTGAGGAATTTGGGAAGTTGCATCGTTACACCGCACCCACCACGGCTGTTGCTCTACGAGGCCAACACCCGAGCCAGAACTCCCACCTGGCCCCTAAACTAGACCTTACCGTGCCCCCCACCTCTCAGTCTTCCCCTTTCCCCCTACAAGAACTTCCCTTGCTCCAAACACGCCGCCCCAGGCAGCAGAGCTGCAGCAGGAATGCCTCCATGCCCTCTCAGCTCTAAGAATCTCAGCCCAGGAGTATAAAAAAAGCACAACCCACCAGCCGCCTCCACAGCCCGCAGCGAGGTGCGGCTGCCGGGAGCAGAGGGGACCCCCAGATCTCGCTACAGGAAGGCTGCCCCACGTAGCACCAACGCTACCCGAGGCTCACGCATTTCCCCGAGCTGCGGAGGCAGTTGGCAGCCCCCTGCATCAGCCACGCCAGCCCCGAAGAGCCACCGCTGCACCTCTGGCCGGGGACAGCCCCTCCAACTCAGGGTGAGCGGGTGCCTCTGCTGCTGTCACCCTTGGGTCCCTCTGCTGCTGTCACCCTTGGGTCCCTCTGCTTCCCCAACCCACCCACCCGCCCGGTGACACGTACATTTAAGTAATCTTGCCTCTGGTTCTTTTTTATTTTCTCTAAAATGGCGAGGTTTTCCTTCCCAATGCCTTCATCCTCTGTCTTCTTCCCATCTGCCGGCTCTTCCTCTTTCATCTCATAGTGGTCCAAGTCCTCGGTGTCCTGGGAAGGCGAGAGGAGAGCTAGTGGGAGACGTGTCTTCGCTCCTCCCTGCTCCAAGCACTGCAGATGGAAGCTGCCCTGGACCAGGAAGGATTCCTGGTGCTCCTTCCCCTCCCAAGCCCTGATCCGAGGCACAAACCGGGTGGAAGACACCAGACCTGGGCACGCTCAGCAAAAAGGTTTCCGGCACTGGGCCCCCGCTGCCCTCCCTTACCAAAGGCAGCCGGCAGAGC
The DNA here is from genome assembly GCF_023634155.1 of Falco peregrinus. Lineage (NCBI taxonomy): Eukaryota > Metazoa > Chordata > Aves > Falconiformes > Falconidae > Falco > Falco peregrinus. Next base: position 3,501,127 of record NC_073740.1, on the reverse strand, counting down.
GGCACGATTCCCTTTCCAGAGTTAAATCGGGCTTGTACAAGCTCTTTGTTAGCTGGGTTCTTCCCTTCCAAATCTCATGCTGTACTGGGTTTGCTGGCAAGGGTTTGGTAGCCAGGGGGCTACAGGGGTGACTTCGAGGAGTTGCCAGAAGCTTCCCCCCACATCCAACAGAGCCAATGCCAGCCGGCTCCGAGATGGACCCACCGCAGCGATGGCGGCAGCGCCTCTGATGGCGCGTTAAGAAGGGGGTGGGGGGAATAAAATAAATCTGCATCAGGGGAAGAGAGGAGCGAGACTGTGAGAGCAGCAGCCCTGCAGACCCCCAGGGCAGGGCAGGAGCGCTCCCGGCCGCAGCAGAGATGCCCCGGCAGCTGGAGGTGAAGCCCCCGGCGAGGCAGGCTGTGCCCCCGGCCCCTGGGGGAGCAGACCCCCACCCACAGCCCGGGGAGGACCCCACGCCGGGGCAGGGGGTGCCCGCAGGAGGCTGTGACCTGTGGGAAGCCCACGCTGGGGCAGGTTTGCTGGCAGGACCCGTGGCCCCGCGGGGGTCCCACGCTGGAGCAGGTCGTGGAGGACTGTCTCCCGCGGGAGGGACCCCACGCTGGAGCAGGGGAAGAGTGTGAGGAGGAAGGAGCGGCAGAAACGACGTGTGATGAGCTGACCGTAACCCCCATTCCCCGTCCCCCTGTGCTGCTCGGGGGGGAGGAGGTTGAGGAACTGGCAATTAAGCCCGGGAAGAAGGGAGGGGTGGCGGGGGAAGATGGTTCTTTTCTGATTTGAATGGTAATAAATGAAACTAATTTCCCCAAGTCGAGTCTGTTTTGCCCGTGATGGTAATTGCTGAGTGATCTCCCTGCCATTATCTCGACCCACGAGTCTTTCATTACATTTTCGCTCCCCTGCCTGCTTGAGACGAGTGACGGAATGGCTTCGGTGGGCACCTGGCACTCAGCCAAGGTCAAACCACCACACATGCCCATCTAGAATTGGCCATTTACCTTATGTACGCTCCCCCACGAGCCCAGTCTAACTGAAGGGCACTTGCATCTCGTCACACACACGGCTCAAGCCGCCCTGTGCCACATTTCTGGATGGCTGGAACAAAGCACAGGTACCGGGTGCGGCGCTGCTGGGCCGGGCCGTTCCCCCTTCACGTGCCAAAACCCAACGTGAGCAGAGGTCACACAAGGAGAAGAGACCCTCACACAGGAAATTCAGTGGCCTGGGACATCCTCCCCTCCAAAAGAGGTGACGTTTCACAGCGTGTCTGGAAGCTCTTTGTAGCTCAGCTCAGCACCGCGCTGCATGCCCTGCCACTCTCCCTAACCCTGCTGGCAGACGCTGCCCTGCATCCCTTTCCACCAGAGCCTGATGTTAATACCCAGTAAAAGCCAGTCGCAGCGATGGGGGCCACGGCGGAGATCTCCCCCCACGCACTGTGTCAGCACCACAGCTACCTGGAAGCTGCCTGCAAATGGCTGTGGGTGCACCCAGCTCCAGGGCTGCTATTAAATCCTCCAAACAAGTGTTTACTTCAGCCTCTCCAGGCTAGCTGCTGCTATTCTGGATAAGCAGCATTTTTGGAAGGGCTTTGACATTTTTAGACTGTCACACAGGAAAAATAGATCCTCCTAGAAAATCCCTCGAGTGGATTAACCTGCATAATGCATATCTGCACCAGGGCACGGCTCTGCTGCTCTGCTCTTCCGACACAGCCCAACAAATCCAACTAGTCAGCAGGAAACCTTTGCTCTGAGCGACAGTGCTGGCCCTGCACGACAATGCACAGCGTTAGCAGAAAGCGTGAGGGGGAAACGCTCCGCTCCTGAGGATTGCTTTTTCAGCCCACAGGAGCATGAGGACTCACACATCACCAGTTTGCCGCAAAGTGGCAAGTCTGCAGATATGCCAGGTTACACCGGTACCAGTTTAAGCCACCGCATTTTCTCTGGGGACCCAGCTTTGATTTAGCAGGCTATTAACTTTGCTAAACCCCCAAAACTGCTAAGCACGCTGCTAAGTGACCTGCCCCCAGGTTCTGTGGTGCTGCTGACTCGATGCCCGTGCCTCTCACACCCCAGGAGAGGCGCGTGAGGCATCGCTAAATGTCACCATGGAGATTCAAGATTATTCCACCCACTTCTAGAGATCTCTAAACCGCAAACCAAACAACCGAAGCCTGCAGGTTTTGCAGCATGATATTCTCAGCCTGCAGTAAACGATGGCTGCCTCTGCTGCTCCTGCCAATTAGCTCGCTCACATGCCCAGCCACCCTACCTTAATCCTCTCTGCGGGAGTCCCGTTTTCACGGTGTGATTTCCCCACCAGAGACGGCACCCCGGAAATCCCATCACTCGTGAGTAAATTTCAGGCTCTAGAGCACAGCAGCATGAGCAGAGAGAGTTGTCCAAGAGGCTCCGCTCTCAGCTCGTCTGGATGCCTTTGGAGGCTACAGCTACACCTCTTGGCTGCTGCAGGCCCCTGTGGTTTGTGAACAGGTTGCTCCCACCCGTGGCTCAGCACCTGGGTCCACAGCAGCAAAATGCTGAGAACAATCTCGACTCTGTGCCAAACTTTTCCCTGCCTGGACTCCCCAAGCTCCTCCCAGACACAATCCCTGTGCCCTCGCACCTTTCCGCGGGCATCTCCCTGCGCTCAGCTCTCTGGCGTACTTCCTCAACGCAGCGAGGCAGCACTTACCTCTGGCATCTCTTCATCTTCCTCTTCAGAGGACACCTCTTCCTGCACGCTCTGCGGGGACAAAAGGACAGAGACAAGAGATTGCACCTTCAGCTTCCTGGGGCAATGCTCTCCTGCCTTCCCAGACACTTCTGAGGAAAGGTTAAACAGGGATTTACAAGAACCACCAAGTTAAAAGCAGAGTGAAGCCCAGAACCTTTACAGGAACCCACACCAGAGCAGCTAAACAGCACTGAGGCCCAATGGAGCAGGCTGGCATCACCCAGGACAGGAATCCACCCCAGGGAGAGGAGATCAACACCTCACCTGCTGCATTCCTCTTTTGGGGGTCACAGAAGCCTCAACCTCTAAAGCAAACTCCAGGGAACTCATTTTATGAGCTTCAAAAGTCTCATCCCGGGTCACTCACCTGTTCCGCCGGCAGAGGCTGGTCCAGCATTTCAACGTCTGGATGTTGAGGGAGGTTGTAGAGTTTGCACAGGTCGGAGATTATTCGCTTCAGGTGCTGCAAAAGCTGTCCAGAGACCAGGCAAGTGTCAGAGAGGTGCAGAGACCCCCACACCCAGCCAAGCCTCAGCTGCCCTCAGCACTGCAACGCCTTCCCTCACAAATGAGCAAGCCAAGGCTCAGAGGCCGCTCCTTCCCACTCCAAGCAGCAGCCGACACAGGGGAGGAAAATCACACCCCAGCATCAGACTCAAGAGAAGTCAGAGCTGCTCATCCCAAATTTCCTGAATCCTTATGAGACCAGAGGCGCCCCCGCAGCTGGAGGCACGCAGCAAGGATTTTACCCTCCCGAAGCAGCCAGCCTCTCGGCACCCCTCCCCTTGCCCCAGGCAGCGCCCCCTCACCAGCGTATTTCCTTTCCTGACTTCCACCAGCCTCTCCAGGATAGCTGCCAGGTTTGGATCGTCCGACTCCACAGACCATATCGGAGGAACAGCTGGGTAAGACTCCTGGAAACAAGAAGGTGGTGTTTGAACTGCTGCAGCTCCCTCCGTCACACTAGAGCAGCCAGCAGGGAAGAGAGCAGCGAGCTCAGGACAGGGAGCTGCAGCCCCACATCTCCCAAAGATCCCTCCAGACCGCAGAGACCAGGGGAATGGCCCCCGAGTGACCGTATCCCTCCTCCGGCTAAATCCCGGGGCCAAGGGCAAAACAAACCCCCTGCTCCAACTGGCTCAGCTCTGTGCCGCTTCCCCTAAGCCCAGGGTGGAATATGGAGGGTGGTGACATTATGGCCACCCCTCCGGTCACTGGGGCCTTTGGGGGTTAAGGCAGGACACGGAGCGTGTTCCACGCCGTCCCACGGGCCTCGTGCTTCACCAGGTCTGGACCAGAAGCGCTGCAGAAGAATCAGGCGACCCAGCAGCACCCGCAGAGGGGCAGAGGCCAAGCGGTGCCTTTAAGCCAGGGCAAAGCCGCTGACAATGCTCCCGAGTCGTCCCTTGGGAAAATCCCAGCTCCTGGCCCTGATCGGCACCACACCGGGGGCTTTCCCGGTTCTGCTTCTCCTCTGTGGCCACGATGCCACCTGAACCTCGCCCGATGGGATCCGCACCACATTGCAAACCGGCCCAGCACCAGGATCCCCCAAAATCCAGGTGAGGATGAGCCAGGGTGGATGTGAAGAGCCACCTGGGACACCCCCCCCAGAAGAAAACCATCTCGGGGCAAGCACAGAAAAGGGGGCGCAGAGACTGTGGGTAACCCCTCCTCCAGGCATCACCGGCCAGGGTCACCTGGGACCCCCTCCTCTAAAAAAGCCACCTCAGGGCAAGTACAGAAAAGGGGGTGCAGAGGCTCCGGACAGGAGGAAGGGACCCCCAGGGAGGGGAGACTACTGCCCCCCGCCCCGCCCCGCACCCCCCATCGAGGCTGAAGGCTCCGGGTCTGTTCTGCTGGGTGACGCTCCCCTGTGCGGAGAGCCCCGTTGAGCTCGGGGGCCCCGGGAAGGTGGGGGGGGGGGGCCCCGGAGGCTGCTCCCCCCGCGGCCGCTTGAGCCTGGCCTCGGCCCCTCGGTGCCCCGGGCCCAGTTTGGGCCGGGCCAGCCCCTGCCGCCCGTAACGGCCCCGGGCTCTAACGGGCCGCGGCCGCCCCACAGCGGCTCGGAGTGGGCCCCTCGGTGCCGGGGTGGGCCCCGCGGAGCCCCCCGGGGCCAGTGTCACCCCCCCCGGGCCTCACCGTGATGTTGCAGTGGATGCGGACGGGCCCCGGTGGCGGCCCCCGGGAGGCGGAGGCCCCGGCGCGGGCCCCGGCCCCCGGGACGAACTCGCAGCTGATCTCGTCGGGGCAGGCGCTGCCGATGCGGAACCGCTCGTGGCCCCGGTGGAAGATGGACTCGAGCAGCCGCAGCTCCCGCCTCAGGAGCCGCCCGGCGGGGGCCGCCGCCACCTCGGCCCCGCTCCGCCCGGGCCCCCCCGCCGCCGCCTGCGCCCCCGCCGCCTCCTCCGCCCCCGCCCGCTGCATCTTCCCATGGAGGGACCCACTCCGCCGCCGCCGCCGCCGCAGCCCCCGGAGCCGGCCCAAGATGGCGGCGGGACGGCCCCGCTCTCCGGAAGTGACCCCTCCCGTCGCCAGCGGAAGGGGCGGGGCATCAACCGCCGGAAGCGCTCGCACGCCCGGGCGGGGCGGTGCCGAGCCGGAAGTGACGCCAGCCAGGCGCCCCGGAGAGTGAGGGGCGGGGCGAGCGGGAGGGGAGAGCCCCGCCCCTGGTGGGAGGGGTCACGGGGGGTCACCGGCGCGGGGGGGGGGGGGGTGTCGAAGTCTGGGGGGACCCGGTGTGGCCTGAGGGGTCCCGCAAGTCCGGGGGGGTCCCGGGGCCCGAGACGCCCCGTGTGTGGTAGGGCCGCGGGGGGGGCCCGCGACCCGCCTGGGAGCTTCCCATCCCCCCTCCGGTGCCCGCCGCGGGCCCCCCCCCCCGCCGGTACCGCGCAGGGACTGGGGGCTGGGCCCCGGCTGAGCGGAGGCTCGGGGGACCCCGCCCCCCCCCCTCCCGGTGTCCCCGGGGCGCGACGGGGGCGGGGGCGGGGGCGGCCCCGGGGCCGCTGACGGCGGCGGTGACGGCGGCGGAGCGGGGAGCGCGGGACGGCCCCGGCGCAGCGCCCGGCACCGCCTCCCGCCCGGGGCCGCCCCGCCCGGGCCGCCGCCGCCGGCTCCAGCACCGCGGAGAGCGCGGGCAGCACCGGGGACAGCGCCCGGGCACCGGCAGCGGCACCGGCAGCGGCAGCGGCACCGGCAGCGGGCCGCCCCCATGGCGCTGCTCCGCGTCCTCTGCCTCCTCGCCGCCCTCAGACGTAAGTACCGCGGAGGGGGGTAAGGCGGGCACCGGCACCGGCACCGGCGGGGAGGGCCCCGGGCCCCGGGGCTGCGCCTGTTGCATAGGGCCGTCCGGTACTGGCCGCGCACAGACCCGGAGCAGAGCCGGTACCGGCCCCGGTGCTGCCCTGGCCCGGCCCGCCGGGGCTCCCGGGGCTCCCCGTTCCCCCGGGGCTCTGCGGCTCCCGCGGCACCGCTGGGCCCGGCGGCTCCGGCTGCCCGAACCCTGCGGCGGGGGGTACCGGGGCAGGCAGGGGCGGCAAAGACCGGCAGGGACGGGCAGGGACCGGCAGGGGAGGGCAGGGACAGGCAGGGACTGGCAGGGGGTGGTCGAGAATGGGCAGGGGAGGACAGGGCATGGGCAAGGGAGGGCAGGGACAGGCAGGGATGGGCAGGGGACAGGCAGGGATGGGCAGGGGACAGGCAGGGGTGGGCAGGGGAGGGCAGGATGGGCAGGGGAGGGCAGGGACAGGCAGGGATGGGCAGGGGAGGGCAGGGGATGGGCAGGGATGGGCAGGGGACAGGCAGGGGTGTGCAGGGGAGGGCAGGATGGGCAGGGGAGGGCAGGGACAGGCAGGGATGGACAGGGGACAGGCAGGGGTGGGCAGGGGAGGGCAGGATGGGCAGGGGAGGGCAGGGACAGGCAGGGATGGGCAGGGGACAGGCAGGGATGGGCAGGGGAGGGCAGGGGACAGGCAGGGATGGGCAGGGGATGGGCAGGGGAGGGCAGGGATGGGCAGGGATGGGCAGGGATGGGCAGGGGATGGGCAGGGATGGGCAGGGGAGGGCAGGGATGGGCAGGGGATGAAGCAGAAGCAGGCAGGGGAGGGCAGGGATGGGCAGGGACAGGCGAAGAGGGCAGAGGGGACACCCAGCAGGCTCCTGCCTGGCAGCACCAGGGCTCCAGCCCCTGCCCAGCCCCCCCCGCGGCTGCTCCCCCCCAGCCCCCCCCCCCCGGGTCTCCCCATCTCCCCCTCGCCCCCCCTGCCCTGCCTGTGCTGGCTGCCCCCCCCCCCCCTCCATCACAGCCCCCCTCGGGCTGCCAGGCCCAGACCCCCGGGCAGGCACAGGGGGGGGGGGGTCCGGAGCCCGCCGGGGGGGCCGTGCCCAGCAGTGGGGGGGCTCAGCCTCCCCCCCCTCCCCAGGGGGCCTGGGCACGGACACGGAGGAGCGGCTGGTGGAGTATCTGCTGGACCCCGCGCGCTACAACAAGCTGATCCGGCCGGCAACCAACGGCTCCGAGCTGGTGACGGTGCAGCTGATGGTGTCCCTGGCGCAGCTCATCAGCGTGGTGAGTGGGCCAGGGCTCTGCGCCCCCCTCCCCCGGGGGGCCCTGCAGCCCCCTCCCCTGCCCCCAGCCCCCCTCCCCGCTGACTGGCCCCGCTCTCTCGGCAGCACGAGCGGGAGCAGATCATGACCACCAACGTCTGGCTGACCCAGGTGGGAGCCCTGCGCCCTGTGACCCCTGGGGCCACCCTGCCCCAGTCCCCCCCATGGCCACCCTGTCCTGGGGACCCTCCTGCCCCCTGCCCTGGGCCCCCTGTGTCCACCCTGTCCTGGGACCCCCTGCACCCTGCCCTGAGCCCCCCGTGCACAGTGCCCTGGGCTCCCCCCATGTCCACCCTGTCCTGGGACCCCCTGCACCCTGCCCCAGCACCCCTGTGGCCACCCTGTCCTGGGGACACCCATGTACCCTGCCCTGGGACCCCCTGCCCCCTGCCCCCCCCCCCATGTCCACCCTCACCTGAGGACCCTCCTGCACCCTGCCTTGGGTCCCCCCATGTCCACGCTGTCCTGGGGACCCCCCTGCACCTTGCCCCACCCCCCCCCTTCCATGTCCACCCTGTCCTGGGGACCCCCCTGCACCCTGCCCTGGGTCCCCCCATGTCCCCCTGTCCGAGCACTCCCTTGCCCCCTGCCCTGGCCCCCCCCCGCCCGCAGCAGGGCCAGGCTGAGCCTGCCTGTCCGCAGGAGTGGGAGGATTACCGCCTCACCTGGAAGCCAGAGGACTTTGACAACATGAAGAAGGTCCGGCTGCCCTCCAAGCACATCTGGCTGCCCGACGTGGTGCTCTACAACAAGTAGGTGGTTGGTTTTTTTTAGGGGGGGGGTGTGCCATGCATGCCCCCCCAGCCCCACCCGGGGCTCGGGGTGGTGCTGTCGCACCGCTGGAGCACGGCCAGGGCTGACAGTGCATCTCTTTGCCCCAGCGCCGACGGGATGTACGAGGTCTCCTTCTACTCCAACGCGGTGATCTCCTATGATGGCAGCATCTTCTGGCTGCCGCCGGCCATCTACAAAAGCGCGTGCAAGATCGAGGTGAAGCACTTCCCTTTTGACCAGCAGAACTGCACCATGAAGTTCCGCTCCTGGACCTACGACCGCACGGAGATCGACCTGGTGCTGAAGAGCGAGGTGGCCAGCCTGGATGACTTCACGCCCAGCGGTGAGTGGGATATCGTGGCGCTACCAGGACGACGCAACGAGAACCCTGACGACTCCACATACGTGGACATCACTTACGACTTCATCATCCGGCGCAAGCCGCTCTTCTACACCATCAACCTCATCATCCCCTGCATCCTCATCACCTCCCTGGCCATCCTCGTCTTCTACCTCCCATCCGACTGCGGTGAGAAGATGACGCTCTGCATCTCTGTCCTGCTCGCCCTCACCGTCTTCCTGCTGCTCATCTCCAAGATCGTGCCGCCCACCTCGCTGGACGTGCCACTGGTGGGCAAGTACCTCATGTTCACCATGGTGCTGGTGACCTTCTCCATCGTCACCAGTGTCTGCGTCCTCAACGTGCACCACCGCTCGCCCACCACGCACACCATGCCGCCCTGGGTCCGCACCCTCTTCCTCCGCAAGCTCCCAGCGCTGCTCTTCATGAAGCAGCCGCGGCAGAACTGCGCTCGCCAGCGCCTGCGCCAGCGCCGACACACGCAGGAGCGCGCTGCCACCGCCACCCTCTTCCTCCGGGCCGGTGCCCGCGCCTGCACCTGCTACACCAACCCCGGCGCTGCCAAGGCTGAGGGGCTCAACGGCTACCGGGAGCAGCAGGGGCCGGCGCCGGCCCCCACAGCCAGCTGCGCATGCGGGCTGGAGGAGGCGGTGGATGGCGTGCGCTTCATCGCCGACCACATGCGCAGCGAGGACGACGACCAGAGCGTGAGACGGGGCAGGCGGGGTGGGGCGGGCAGGGCTATGGGGGGGTGGGCAGGGCTGTGGGGTGCAGGCAGGGATATGAGGTGCAGGCAGGGCTGTGAGATGCAGGCAGGGCTGTGAGAGATGCAGGCAGTGCTGTGGGGTGCAGGCAGGGCTGAGAGATGCAGGCAGCGCTGTGGGGTGCAGGCAGGGATATGAGGTGCAGGCAGGGCTGTGAGAGATGCAGGCAGCGCTGTGGGGTGCAGGCAGGGATATGAGGTGCAGGCAGTGCTGTGGGGTGCAGGCAGGGATATGAGGTGCAGGCAGGGCTGTGAGAGATGCAGGCAGCGCTGTGGGGTGCAGGCAGGGCTGTGAGAGATGCAGGCAGCACTGTGGGGTGCAGGCAGGGATATGAGGTGCAGGCAGGGATATGAGGTGCAGGCAGGGCTGTGAGAGATGCAGGCAGCGCTGTGGGGTGCAGGCAGGGCTGTGAGAGATGCAGGCAGCGCTGTGAGAGATGCAGGCAGGGATATGAGGTGCAGGCAGCGCTGTGGGGTGCAGGCAGGGATATGAGGTGCAGGCAGGGCTGTGAGAGATGCAGGCAGCGCTGTGGGGTGCAGGCAGGGCTATGAGAGATGCAGGCAGCGCTGTGGGGTGCAGCAGGGATATGAGGTGCAGGCAGCGCTGTGGGGTGCAGGCAGGGATATGAGATGTGGGCAGCACTGTGGGGTGCAGGCAGGGCTGTGAGATGCAGGCAGGGCTGTGAGAGATGCAGGCAGCACTGTGGGGTGCAGGCAGGGATATGAGGTGCAGGCAGCGCTGTGGGGTGCAGGCAGGGATATGAGGTGCAGGCAGGGCTGTGAGATGCAGGCAGGGCTGTGAGAGATGCAGGCAGGGATATGAGGTGCAGGCAGGGCTGTGAGATGCAGGCAGGGCTGTGAGAGATGCAGGCAGGGATATGGGGGTGCAGGCAGGGCTGTGAGAGATGCAGGCAGGGATATGAGGTGCAGGCAGTGCTGTGAGAGATGCAGGCAGGGCTGTGAGAGATGCAGGCAGGGATATGAGGTGCAGGCAGGGCTGTGAGAGATGCAGGCAGGGCTGTGAGAGATGCAGGCAGGGATATGAGGTGCAGGCAGGGATATGAGGTGCAGGCAGGGCTGCTGAGGGTGGGCAGGGCTGTGGGATACAGGCACCGGGGGGGGTCCCTGCCTGGCCCTGCCCCCCGGGACCCCCGGCAGCCCCCGCCCCCTGCCGCAGCCCCAGCCCGCAGCCGCCGCTCTGGAAGCCGGGAGGCTCCCGGGGGGCCTGACCCCACGCTGCACCGTGAGGATGCAGAATTTGGCGGAACCGGCCGGGCTGGGGCTGCAGGGCTGGGGGCTGCTGCCCCCCCCAGCTCAGCTCCCTGGGGGAACGAGTCTCCCAGGCTCAGCGCTGGTGGCGGTGGGGGGAGCCCCACAGGGCCATGGCGAGCTGGCAGGGCCCCTGGAGCTGCGGTGCTGAGGGAGCAGGTTTGGGGCTCTGCGGAGCTCCTGGTCCAGCCCCGGGTGATAGCGGGGGGCCTGGCCTGACCCAGCATCTCTCCCGGCCCCGCGCAGGTGAGCGAGGACTGGAAGTACGTGGCCATGGTCATCGACCGCCTCTTCTTGTGGATCTTCGTCTTCGTCTGCGTCTTCGGCACCGTCGGCATGTTCCTCCAGCCGCTCTTCCAGAACTACGCCACCAACTCCCTGCTGCAGCTCGGCCAGGGTCCCCCCACCTCCAAATAGCGCCGGGTGGGGGGTGGGGGGGCACCCACCTGCCCCAGGGACAGCAAGGGACCGTGGGCTCCGAGCCCTCTCCCTGCTGCCCGCCCAGTGGGTCCCAGTGGGACGGAGAGCCGGGTGCTGGGCTCCGGGCAGCCACTGCAAACCAATAAATGCTCACAGAGGAGGGGGGCTGCTTCCACCTTCATCCCGCATCGCTCCCCGCAGGCAGGGGGGGAGAAGCCAGGGTTGTGGGGGTGGGGGGTGGGCTTCCAGTGGCTGGGGAGGATTCAGCTCTGGAAGAGGAAAATCTCAACTGCTGAGGGGGCACAGGGGTGCGGAACCAGCCCCGCGCTCCGCTTGCCGCATCTGCTCCCACCAGTACAACAAGGTGGGGGGCCCCAGCCGGACCCCTGTGCCGTCCCCAGGGCTCCCAGCCGGGGCAGAGCCGCGCTGCTGCGGCAGGAGCAGAGGTAGGGAAGGAGGACAGGGCTGTTCGGCTCCAGCTCTCCCGCATGTACCAGCCAGATGCTATTTTTAGGTCCTACCTGCAGGCAGGGCCAGGGCAGCGAGTGCCAGGGATGGCTCTGCACTCCGGCAGTGCCACTCACCCCTGCCAAGCTCCAGGCTCCGGCACCCAGAGCAGCCATAATATTAATTCCACCAGGAAAAAAAAAAAAAACCAACCCAAAACGGAAAACACGAATCAATCGCAACCAGAGCTGGGAGGGCGGCCAGGTCCTTGTGGCAAGTTGTGCCAAGGAGATGGTGGCCCTGGCTGGTCCGGTAGCAACGTGTCCCACGGTCTCCCTCGCAGGCAGGAATTGGCCTCGTTGGGGAAAGTTGAAATGGAGCGTTTGCTATAAATACCACTAATCCCCCGTGCCGGGGGGAGCACGGCGCAGACGGGGGGCCGGCGGCACACAGTGCCGGGGGAAGCCACGCACTAGAAATTAATTTAAATCCCAGCACTTCACCCAGCCAGAGAAATCCCAGCCTGCTTCAGCTGATGCTCCTGTACCTCCTCCTCCTCTCGGGGTGCGCCCCCACACTTCAGAGCTTTGCCCTTCAAGCAGCCCCCACACCAGGGGCTCATCCTGCTTTGTCTCACCTCTGCACCCCCACTGCTGTCGGTGCTGCGCTGGGTGATGGGGGTCCCGTGCTGGGTGATGGGGGTCCCGCTGCGCCCTGGAGACTCCTGGTAGAGCAGGAGGGCGCGGGGAGCACAGCAGGAACCCCGATAGCTCCAGGCACAGCAGCCTGAGCAGGATGAGGAGCCCCCAGCCCCGTCCCTGCGCTGTCACCCTGCTCCGTGCGCTGGGCAGAGCGGGGTGCTGAGGCTGCTGCGGTCAGTGTCCAAGCGCCGTCGGCCGCGGCGCGAGCCCGTCCCAGCCTTCCAGCCAGTGTGGAGCCTGCCTGGTGGCCCTCGCTGCTGCGCAGGGGGGTGCGCAACCCTGAGATGCGGCCAGAGCCGGGGCTCCCCCAGCCTCAAGACTTCGGGCTTGGGCTACACTAACCGTTCCGGGGTCTCTTTGCAATCCCACCGATGCCAACTGCCCCGTCCCGGGCAAAGCCAGCACCAGCCGCGCACTGGGCCAGGGGCTGCGCCAACAGCAGGCGGCTCTCCAGCACCCAGCACCTAATAAACCGGCTGTGGAACGGCAACGGCGTCTTCTCACCTTCTATGAGCGCGTCTGGCGTGGGGTTGAGCTCAGAGAGAAGCAGCCGCGCGGCGTGGCCTGCAGCCACCACCAGCCTCCCAAAGACCGGAGAAGCAACGCCCCATCCTAGAGACAGAGGTGGGGGAAGGAGCCAGGAAAACCCTGCCCTGTCATTTCAGGGTACACTGTACACCGCCCCCCCCCCCCCCCCCCGCCCCCGAGGGCTCAATTCTGCCCGATGAGCCCCTGGCTTAATTCACAGCTCCACCCAGCTCCATTCATCATTTAATGAACGATAACTCACCACCACCCCACCACCCCCCCCCCCGTGCCTCTCCCACCCCCACCCAGCGCCCCACTTTCGCTCTGTGGGAATTAACACACCCATGGCACAGCGCCAGCTAATAATACAGAAATTTTCTTTTTTTTATTATTATTAACGCGGAATGTTATGCTGGTCCCGCTGGTGTCTTGCGGAGATCAGTCCCGTGCCCCAGCTCAGACGGGCCTGCCAGCCACCTTGTGATAGACACACACGAAACCAGCCAGCTTTTTAGCTTTGGGGTTTTTTTTGTGTTTTTTGTTGGGTTTTTTTTTTTGTGGGTTTTTTTTGTTTTTTTGTTTTTTTTAAAAGAGAAAATTTGCCTCAAAACCTGCCAGAGGGATCTGTAGTGCATGGTCCAAAGATTTCGAGCTTGCAGTCTGAGAATCCCTTTGGTTTCTTGTGCCTTCTTTTAAGAAAACAGAGGAGATGAAAACATAAGAGCAAATGGGGACTGAGCCTGCCCTAGCTTAAAAAAAAAAAAAAGAAAAAAAAAGAAAAAAAAAGAAAAAAAAAAAAAGACAATAATTTCCATGCATGTTTTAAAAAGAGAAAGGGGCAGGGTCTCCCAGTAACAAGAGCAGAGGGAGAAGGCAGCCAAGCCAACAGGGCAAACTGGCCCAGTGCTCCCTGTTCCACTTCAAAAAGGTGGTGGTGGTGGTGGTGGAAGAAGGACGCGTACACTCACGCACGCGCCTGTGCACACTCACCGCCCTACACACGCAGGGTGCCTCATTACGCGTCAGAAAGAGAAATTATCTTCCTCTTGGGGTTTGCGGATCCAGCTGCCGTAGCCCATCTCTTCCAGGGCGCTGAAGAAGCACTGCTTGGCTTCTTGGTAGGCTGTGGCTGCCTCCTTAGCGTCCGAGTACACCGAGAGGTTCTGCAGGTCTTTGCAGTTGTTCTTGGCACATAACTGCTGGAACAGGGCAAACATTTTCCTCTTGGACACACGAGACACCTCCAGCTTCGGTCTGAGAAGGAAGACAAAGGCAGCAATGAAGGACACGATGCTCAGAAGGGCAGAGGGGAGCAGGGGGCTGGGCTGGGCAATATTTTGTTCTGCTCCAAGAGCACTTGCTCCCATCAGTTCAAAATTCCTCTCTCCGACCCTCCCCACACGTAAGGTGCTGTAACAGCGCAGAGGGGACCCGCAAGTTCAGCACACCCCCCCCTTTCCCCAAACAGAAACGCCGCGTCAGGAAAGGCTGTTCTTACCCATCTACTTTCCCTTTTGTGCCATCCAAGACCTCAACTTCGCTTTCATCAGCAAGACACCAGTTCACCGAAGACTCTTTTGTCTTGCCCGTCTGCCTCGCAGAGTCGTACACGCTGACTCGCCCAACCTGCGGAAGAGGACGGACGGTTTCTTAACACCGGTCCTGCCGCACGAGCCCACTGGTAAGGGGAGCCCCTTGCCTCTTCCACCCCCTGCAGGGTTTCAGCTCAGCCCAGACTCCCGAGAGCAGCAAGCACCACATTCTGACCAAGCTGAAGGCTATGGGAGCAACCTCGGTCTCCCTTTTCCCCTGATTAAGTCATCGCCAGTAACCCCCAGACACTGTGGGACGACACAAAAGGGGCAGGATCCCGGCCATGAACCCCCCCGAGCCTGGCTGCGGAGGGTGACCCCCCTGCAGAGCCCCTCAGCGAGGCCCGAGCCCCACAGCGGGGGTGGAAGGGGGATGGAAAGACGAAGAAGCACCAAGGCTGCAGTACCTCGGGATGGTTAACGTGATACGGAGCCTGGAGCTTTTCCTGCAGCGCGTTCCCATCTCTTGCCAGGCGGCAGCAGATGGCACGTGTTAAATGTCCCTGACTGTACAAGTAACCTGTGAGGACAGACACGAAGGTGTGAGGACACAGGCCGGGCGCTGAGGATCCCAGCGCTGCTCACAAGCTCCAGAAACTTGAGGCCACATGGCTCAGCGACAGCTCCCCGTGCCCTAGACGTGTGAGATGAAGGTTTACAGCCTGCAACATTTCTCACTGAAGACACAAACAGGCAATTTTTATCTCCCCCTCCTAGATCACATGCGCCTTCTAAAAAATCCAGAACCTTGGAGAAAAGAACCCACTCCACCCACAGCATCAAAACCACAAACTCCCTTTTCACTTCCAAACAGCGCAGCTCTGCCAAGAGCGACGTTTCAGTCTGTTACTCCTACAGCCTCCATAAACCAGCTTTTTTGGGGAAGGGAGGTTACTTGTCGCTGCAGCCCAGTTCAAAGGAGCACGGCAGCACATCCAGCCCAGCCCAGAAAGGACGGGGGGGGGGGGGGGGGGGGGTGTCTCGTACCGAGCGTAACAGAGCTGAGATAAACGGGTTCTATGAAGTGGGACAGCAGTGCCCCTTGCAAGCCAAGGATATTCCAGCGTAAGATTTTGTCGCTGCAGGACATGGTTCGTAACCGCTCCCCATGCTGGATCCCGTCCCACGTGGGCACAATGTCACTGGACTCCACAGGAATGGTACCTTCCCCTGCAGAAGAAAAAAGGATAAAGAAAAAAAGACTCTGTAAAGAGTCAAATATTCAGTAAAACAAAACTCCACCACCAAACTGCACAAGAAACTATCTTCTAACTCACAGGCGTGGAGTAACCTCCGGAGTCAGTCTGTTACCAGGCTCTGGGAACAATTTAGGATCACGGGAAAAAGGGAACTCAGTACTGATTAGAGATGAGTCATTTTTAACGTGGCTGAAGCAGAATGAAACAGCACTTCACAGCAAACCTCAGCTATACTCTCGCTAGCGTGGCAGTCCAACAGGCAGAGCTGGGAAGAAGGGACTCTTTTCCAATGCCCCCAGCCCTTCCACCCACTTCTTTTGCTTCCTGAAGGTTTCAAATCCCGCAACAGCACCACGCAAGAGAGGGGTAAGGGAACTCCGGAGCTCCAGAAAGGCTCAGAGGAGAGCACCGGAGCCACCCCACCGTGCAGGGAGCCAGCGCACTCACCGTTCTCCACCTTGGTACGCAGCTTGCCCTGTTTGGGGTTCTCAAAGAGGGGCTGATGCTGGGCTTGCCCCACCACGGCCGCCTGATCGCTGCAGGATTTATCAAAGAGCGCCCCGTCTCCGCAAGGTGCTGTGCTAGAAAACAAACACTCCCCAGAGGTTAGCGCCAACCCCCAGAAAACAGGCAGGGCCAGGGGTGCGACGGCGCCTCTGCCACCACTCACTGCCTGCACCAACCTGACATAGAGGTGAAAGGTGATGCTGCTCTTTATTTTGAGTCTCTTCCCTCCCGCTGGCTCAAAAATGCTCTCTTCTGCAGAGGAAGGATTAGACGAGTCATACTTCATCAGCTCGCTATAGAGAAACCTGAAAATAACAGTGGCACATCAAAAGGCTGCTTCGCCTCTCGGACAAGGAGCATTTCAATCCTGCCTCCACCCGGGACACGCAGCAGCCCAGGCTCTGCCTCTGCTGCCCCAAGCCACCCGCTCCCGCCGCACAGGAGAGCAGTAGCTGTGGCTGAGAACATCTGGAAGCCAACAAATCGTGTTTGATGCCCCAGAAAAGGCACGAAATCAAGCAGATTGCCTGCCACGCAATAGGAAAGAAGCATTCTGGCAGGTGAGCAGAGGGAAGCAGTGGCAGGAGAGAGGAAGGAGCCTGCCTGGCTGCTGCCTGCCTGCACCCGACCCCGGTGTGAAGAAGACTTCAAGGTTATTAACCTAGCACCTTTAGTCAGCACCGAGTTTGCAGTAAGAGTAAACAGCCCCGCGGGCAGCTGAAGGCAAGTGGTATTATTAGCACAACCCCATGATCTGTTTACAATGACTGGGTCTTTTACGGCTGTTTCTGTCCGGGAACAGGGAAAAACCTTGAGGTCTCCAACAGAGTGTCAAGGACTTAAAAAAAAAAAAACAAAAACAAAACCAAAAAAACCCAAAACCAAACCCCAAACCCTGCAGCTTCACGGAGACTCGTCAAGCAGAGACTGCACAGGGACTTCTTTTGGAAGGAGAGGTGGAGCTTGCTGTTCTCAGCTGTGCCAGAGCAGCCCAGCAGCCACAACTGTCAAGATTAACATCTGAGACAGACAGCAAGAGCGCAACCCCCTGGCTTCACAGCTTGCTGGGGACCTGCCCTCAGCACCTTCCAGTGCTGAGGGACGCACAAGAGCATTGTGGCAGCAGGCAAAGGCTTTAAGAAAGCTTTGCTGCTTGCAGCTGCAAGGGCAGACATGAACGAGGCTTGCGTAACTTCATCTCACTTCAGTTTTTCAAAAAAACCGAAAGTGCCACCCTGATTGTTTATAAAGGGAAGAGAACAATTGTGCAGTTTAGTTGGGAAAACCCTTTCCAACCCATGAAAAAAGGATTCCTGACTTATCAACGCAAACACATTGGACATGTTTTCCTGCAGCCTTCTAGACCCAAGATCCAGAAGGGCCAACGGGGGACCTGGCCTCCAGATTCCCCAGCACCTCGGCTCAGACAGAGCTGGGCTCAGACCAAAGCAGCGTGTTACACGCCAGCCAAGCAACCTCTGCAGGATGCTTTATTTTAAGTACATCAGATGCAGCCCTTGGGCTCTTGGCAAGTTTCCAGCGCAGTACTAATTTGGGCACCATTCAGGCATGGCCCCTTCTTATCAGAAATAACTTCCCTCTATTTAACACCACATGGGTAAACAGTGGCAGTAAAGAATCACAGTCTCTCTCAACACAGCAAGGAACCATCACAGCCACATCCCTCTAGAACAGGTCAGCCCCTCTTGGCGGGCCCCTCTCCTCCAGGTTTCCCCTTCTCTCACCTCACAAAGCCTCTTCGAGAAATGATTTCTGCATGACAGTCATTCACCGTCTCCCCCTTCAAGCTCAGCTCTTCTCCCTTCACGCAACGATTGCCTGAAATAAAGAAAGGCAAGTGTCAAAGTCAAGGCCCAGCTTCACAGAAAGAGGGAGGGCTTCATCTTGCTTCAAGTTTTACTGCTTTAGGCTCCTGAGCAGCAGCACCCCCCCAACTGTTAAATCATTATCCCCATCCAAGCAGTTAGGAAAACAAAAGGGACAAAGAGCACACACTACTTTAGGGACAGCAGAGACTTAAACTGTCACAGGTTTAGGGGCAGTGTCCCCTCCCGAGTGCTGTTCAGTCCCCCGCTCCAGGTGGGGGCTCAGGAAGGGCACTACGGCACACGCAGCGGGGAGAAGCTGGGGGATCTTGGGCTGCACAACGTGAGGAATCCATGCTTTGATGCACAGACCAGCACGCAGCAACGCAAGCAAAGATTAAGAGCAATACAGCTGCAGGCACATTTCCTTTGTTCTCTCTCCATAACCAGATCACTTGTGACACCACACGAGCCCTGGAAGTGTTTCTGGCCCTCTCTGAAGAAGCCTACAGCAACAGCCCTTCCCTAGTGGCGGCTGACAGGGAATCTAGCCAGGAAGTGAGAGTTCAGTTTGTGCTGGAAGAAGCTGTTCCTACCCGTTCCGATGCTGACCACTACTCCCAGGCCCTTATTTCCTTTCCGCATGATGATGGCAGCCAGGATCTTCCTCCCCAGCAGACTGTGCTGGATGCGAGCGGTGAGGGTGTTGAAGCGCTGGTGGCTCAGCATGGCAATCTGATCGTGTAGGGTGCTGCCGCTCACCGGGAGCTGGAGCGGGGACACAAGACCAGCGTTACTAAGAGATCACCAGCAGGTCACGGAACAAAACAGCTCAAGAAGTAGTAAGCTGAAGCGCAGCTATCCAAGCAGATGGCAGGAACGTGGAAAACATGAGCTACAGGCAGCGCAATTTTGGGGTGAGCGCATGGACAGCATCACGTCAAGGGGTGGGTGAAGTTCTCTTAGGTATTTCTGGGGAAACCTCGTCTAATGCTTTGAGTTCTGTTTTGAGGACATCATTAAGAGGCAGCAGCAAGCTGTCTTCCTGGCAGCAAGTGAAACGGGCCGAGGGATGGCCTCCCGAGGGAAAACCCCCGCTGCAAAGGAACAAAAACCCCATCTTGCCTGTTCCCAGAGACTCAGCCAAGGAAATCTGTTCCCGGCTTCGGAGGAATTCCTCCTCCGGCTGCTTGTGAGAAGACTGCACAGTCACTCCCACTGCAGATGGGCACTTGCCTCCTCTAGCATTGCTGACTGACAAATCCTCCCTGATGGCTTTTCTATTTAGAGCCACAGCTGCTGCGCTCAGCTGTGCAGCCTGGAACACAGCTTTTAAGAGATCACAGAACTCTAAGTGTGATTTAAAGCAGCACAGGTTTGGGCCAGCTATCCTGACACAACCAGAGCTTTGCTCTTATCTGATGCATGAGTTTTTGAGCTGACACATGATTTTTAATGCAGCAGGAAGGAATTCAGGATTAAAAAAAAAAAAAAAAAAAAAAAAAAAAAAAGAAGTCACAGAATTAAAAATAAGCGTGCTCCTGCTCCACCACAGGAACACATTTCAGTGGCTTGGGGAAGATTCTGATAATAATTTAGCCCTAAAGCAGAGGCCGGCAGGAGGGAAGAGTACATCCATGCCCTGAGGAAACACCTAACCCACTTCAGGAAAACTGTCAACTTATCTACACCTTCAGACAACAAAGATCTCATGGTTGATCCTGAAAGCATTTTTCTGCTGGACTGAAAGGCACAGGACAGGGAAGGCTACACAAGCAGCCCCAGCTGTGGAGGAAGAGGATTTACCTCGGTGATGTTCATCCCTTCCATGCGCTCAATCTTCTCTGTTTCCCCAATCAGGACCCTGAGCGCTGCGTCAGCTGCCTCCTGCTTGCCCTGCTTTTTGTTGTGCGCCGTTACAGCTGGGAACCAACGGCCTCCGACCTTCGCCTGATAGACAAACCTACAAAGACAGCAGCGCACCTCTGAGAAAAACCAAGAAACCGGTGGATTTCAGGATTTCAGGCTGGTTTTCAAATTCCCTCAGTGGAGAGAGGAGCGGAGGTAGCTCATTGTCATCCGGACACAAGGTCTGGCAGAGGCAGCAGCTCAGCCTGTTGCCACCTCAAAGAGCATCAGGAATTTTGCATTCTCTGCCCTCTCTCCAGTACAAAATTTCCTCCTGGACAGATGCAGCTACTTACTTGGGATCATGGGGAGGTCCTGACTGGTCAATGAGTTTGAACTCTGCAGCAAACCCATTAGAGCGGGCATATTCCAGCAGGCCACTGACAGGATTGACATTAAGGTATTTGATGAGCTCCCCAACACCCTTCGCTTTCGCCACCTTAGGTTCATCTGGAGTGGCGATCCACGGTCCACAGTTGGGCATGGACTGGTCACCGTGGGGCTTCAGGACAGGCTAGAGCAGAGTTAGACACAGGAGAAGGCCGTTTAAACACCGAGCAGCTGGTATTACCGCAGGCCAAGGGCACTCAGCACCTCTGCTAGAGCCAGCACATAACCTTGGTGGGGTGAAATCCAGTGGAATATGAAATACGGGGCAGGGGGGGGAACCCAAACCAAAAACATTTGGCTCTTATAAAGAAGCTCTTCATAC
Organism: Falco peregrinus; assembly: GCF_023634155.1. NCBI lineage: Eukaryota > Metazoa > Chordata > Aves > Falconiformes > Falconidae > Falco > Falco peregrinus. The sequence continues at coordinate 3,480,773 of NC_073740.1, read as the reverse complement.
CTGTTCAGGCAAGGCATGGGGTACAGACTCTCCAGAAAGAATCTTCACAGCAACTTCGGCTGCCATTTGCTTTGCTCCCTTCTTGCTGTTTCCTACCACAGCAGGGAAAATTTGGTCACCCATTTTCACACAGTAGCTGAACCTGACAGGACATTATAGCACATGAAAAGCGTTAAGCACAGGTGTCTCGATCTGTTTATTATCCCCTTCTCCCAGGTTCAAGTTAAATCCTTCCAGGTTATCTCCAATTTAAATCTACCACCATGGCCCTAAAGACTCCCAGTAAGGCACCACCAGGTAGGGTACAGGACTGGAACCCGTTCCTGGCCTGGCAGAAGCAGCAGCATCCTTTCTCTGAGAAAGGGCATCGGCTTTGGTCTCTTTCTGGAGGCAGATGTCTTGGAGGAGCCATGCCCAGACTCCTCAGAGGAGAGGAGCACTCAGCTAGGTTTAGTGATGAGGCCAGGAAGGTGGGTAGCGTGCTGAAGAGGAAGGACATTAAAGAAAGGGTTTCTATCCTCCCCAAAGCTGACACCAACATGCCATACCTCGGATCGTGAGGTGGGCCTTCCTGAGAGAGCAGCTGGAATTCGACTGTGTTCCCTGATTTTTGCCCGTACTCCATTAATACGCTGATGGGGTGCTTCCCAGGAAGCAGGCTGAGAGGAGCCGATGCAGACGACGGCTCCGGCTCTGGATGCAAAGGCTAAAGCAGGAAAACGAAGGAAACCAGTTTCAGACTAAACGCCGTTCGACCAGCCTCACCAGTAAAGAAAAGAAGACTCACCAATTCTGGTTCAGAGCTGTCGGAGGGAAACGGCTCTTCACATTTAATTCCACCGTGTCTTCCGTTGTCTGCTTCGCTCATCAGGACCTTCATGGCATTAGCTGCAGCCTCTTGTTTCGCGAGTTTTTTGCTCCCTGCTTCCGCTGGTGGGAATCGGCGCCCATTAATCACTGCCTGGAACTTAAATCTTTGAAAGAGAAAAACCAAAGAGGTAAACTGAGAGGCAAAAAAAGCGTGGTCTTCTCGGAGCAAGCAAGGCTGTTCTTGCGAGTTCAAGTGAGAAGGAACAGCTAGCTCCTGCCTGGGAGAGCAAACCCAGGCTGCCACGTGCAGAAGTCAAAAATACCAAGGGTGCCCCAACAGCTCTGCATCTGGGCCTCGTTTCGTCACCTTTCTGGATCTGTTCATGGTGGAGGAGCAGCTCCAGACCTTGTTCCGAAGGAACAGGATGAACTGCCTCCTTCCACAAGCACCAGAAACGCGTAACGGCTGGGTGCAAGGAGCAGTTTGGTTTCGGCTCCTGCACAGGCATGAAGAAAGCTCAGAAGCAGCCTGTGCTGTTCCATCTGCACCACCTGGTCATCTGGGGTCACTCGTCCCTCTGGCATTTCCCCTGGCTATCCAGTGCAATCACACCACCTCAGAGGTGCCGCCTCACATAAACCTCTTGCCTTTGATGTTTCTGTCTCTTTCCTCCCCGGGAACTCTAACAAACCCAACTTCCCTTCTGTCCTCCAGCCCTATGCAGAAGAAACCCGATTGAACAGGTCAGACCAGATCTGGAGAGGGGTTATGGGGCTGAAGCCCTCCAGATCCCTCCTTAAAACAAACAAACAAACAACCCACCCCCACCCCCCAAAAAAAAGGCAAAAAAAGCGCCTGGGCCTCCATCTTTAGAAATTAGGCCAATTTTCCCGTCTAGCGGATCTATTGACATATGCCCATGTGGCACATATGGTGCTTTTCACCGTCTCGCTGGTGCTCAGGAACAGCCACAATTCCACAAGGGGAAGCAGGACTCCAGAGACTGACGCTGCAAATCCTAGTGCCACGCTAAGTGCTCTCCGCTCGCAGAGGCTGCTCTGACCTGCTACACCACGGAAATATCCCGAGTGGGTTCACCTCGCCTAACCCAAGATATATCTGTACCCAAGCACTTTGCTCTGGGCTCCCTTTGTACCACTTCCAGGGCGAGAGCATCTTCAGAGGTGGCTTAGCAATACCAGTTTCCCCCTAAACAATCAAACTGAAATCAGTTTTATCTGATAATATTTAATCAGATTAAATCAGACAGGACCTAGCCAAAAAGATGACTCCCACCTTCACTGCTCAGAATGAGGGGTGCCAAACCTGGGCTAACCTGGGGTTAAATTTTAGCCTTCATTTGGTTTAAGCTGCTGCAAGGAATCCACTAGGCTAATCCTTCTGAAATGAAGTAAACATTAACGAGCAGGCTCTTCAGGGCAAAGTTGACTGGGTGAAGTTAGCTGAAGTCAGGTCATTTTAAGCAAAAAGACAGCTCAGGAAAGGTAGGAAATTTTATTACCGTGGGTCATGAGAGGGTCCACTCTGCTCCAGCATGGCAAACTCACAGTGCTGGCACGTGTACTGGGAATATTCGGTAAGGCCACTCACTGGGTTCTTCTCCTGACAAGCTATCAGTTTCTCTACAGGTGTACATGGGAAAGCAGTTTCAAACTGGGTGGCGTAACTGGGGGAAGACTGGGAACTCATGATGGATTCTGACTCATCAGGCTGCTTGTTGATAGCGTTCAGATTATCTGGGATATCATCCGTGGCCCACTTGCCGTTTTCAGAGTTATCGTAATTATTCAGACTGGAGAATTCGGGCTTAGTTTCCACAGATGGGGCTGCATCCGTGTCACTGGCATTGCTCTGATCAGTCTGCCCCCAGGGCTGCTCTCCGTTTTCTATACTTTCTTCTTCCAACGCTGTCACTGCTGGTGTAGCTATGGTCACCTCCTGGGGACACGGTGGAACAGTGGAAGGCGGAAAACCCGGCTCAGGCGCAAGATCCACCGTCTGCGTTACCACGCTGGCCTTCAGCCTCATCTGCATCCGCTCGCGTTTCCTATCTGTCAGGGACCACCGTGGGGGGCTTGTGTTCTCCTTGTGGACATCTCCCAGCTTCTCCAGAGCGCTAAGAAAGGCATTAACGTCCTTGGCCCTTGAAAACCCAATGTTTTTGGCAAGGTTGAGCGCTGTTGTTTCCGCCACGCTGAACAAGTAGTTGCAGATTTTCTCCTTGGTTTCAGCCATCACAGGATCGGCGCCTCCCGAGCCGGGCGCGCTCCTCTCTTCTCCTCTGCTCTCGCAAGGTGGATCTGCGTGATCACCGCTGTGGTCAGCGGGGTTTGTTTCGCTCCTTGTGCTTGGGCTGGCGATCCTCCACAGCGGCAGCGTGTCTCCGCCTTTGTGCAACTTGCCCTCTCTGAGGAGTTTATACAAAATGCGGTTGACCTCTTTCTTTTGAGTTTTAAGTTTACGTACGAGATCATGAACTGTACAAGTCTTCCCCTCCCCAAGCTGCCTGAAAATAGACAGAATTTCTTGTTCACGGTCTTTTCCTGCAAGAGACAGTCTCTGGAAATTCAACCCGATGGTGTCAGAATCTCTCTCTGAGTCCTCACGATACTGAGGAGGGCAATAATGTGGCGAAGTCTTCACCCAGGGACGCTCGCTGGAGAACCTACGCCACCCTGGTCTGCTGCAGCTGGGTTGCCATCTCTCTGCAGGAGTCGGTGCCACAGCCTGCAGGCTTCTGATGCGTGTATCCTTGTGCTGTCCCTGCCTCTGAAGCAAACAGACTTCAGAGTCCCACCCCGTTAGGAATGGCTGGTGTGAAAAGGTTTCCCGATTAGTTTCTCCTGAGGTATGAGGGTGATTAAAAAAGCCTTGATTAGTGCTGGGGCAGTTAAGTCTTGAGCTGGTACGATACGAGCCTCTGCCTCGACCAGCGCCTCTGTTCATAGCGCACCGCTGGGACACGTGTGAACCAAGCTGCTTGCGTGCCAGCAGAAGGGGAGCTGCGGTTCACTCTGCACTCTCCCGTCCTGAGCAGGCGCCTGCTAGGAGGAAAAACACAGGAATTCAAAACACAGGAATTCATACAGCTATAGGATTCCATAAATACAGTTTACGCAGCTTCCCTGCTACTGAGGCATTTCAAGCATCTTCACCGGGTCAAGCTTTCCCATTTTCTACCAGTTTAAATGATTCATGTAAACACAAATACCAAACTGCGTCTGCCCAGCACAGAACCCAGGAGTCAGGAATACACAGGGGAAGTTAATAACAAGAAACAGCTACAGTAAGAGCAACCCTCTGTTACTGTTGGACTGAATTTCGAGCTGTGCAGGGCCGGTTTGGCTGTTTGTGACACCTTCTGTCAAAGGCTTCACTCCTCTGCCCCAAAGGAGAGAACCTCAGACCCACTTTGCAGTCGGGAGAAACGGGGGCACAAGGAGGTAAAGCAGCTCACACGGTCACACAGGACAGAGTTGCAACAGGCTCGCAACAAGACTCATGGCCAAAAAAAGTCTGAACCCCCAAACGTCCCTTGCATCCTGGACATTACGTGACCCACAGGCGGAAAGCATCACGCCACAGGAGAAGTAAAGTGATAACACACAGGGAAACTGGATAGGTGTGCAGCGGGCAACAGTACAAAAAAATTTTTGGGACCTTAGCCCAAATTCCACTCCTATCACACACAGCTGTCCCACTGCCCTCACGCACAGGATGTAAGTCTAAGCTTTGAATATGCTTTTTAAAAATTAGTAACCCAGCACAGGATATATTCTAGCTCTCTAACAACAGCTGGTTGTGAAACTGAGTGGATAAACCCATGAAACTGATACCTGCTGCTAGGTCCCCATCCTACCTTCTTCCTGGTGACCTCTTTAAGGCACCTGCCTTCCTAAAGACAGTTTTTCCGATGCAGGTGAAGCTCCCTATCTTCACCCAACACACCTCAAGGCCAACTTAAATTTCCCTTTCATTACACAAGTTCATTAACAGCTTCCAGCTGCACCCAGCTGCCAGCACTGTGACTTATTTTACCAACTCCAGCAACCAGGGGATCCACGTGCAGTGCTGGAGGCTCAGTCCCAGTTCGGGGGGTCCCCGCTGGCCCCCTACTCAGCAAACTCGGGTTTAAAAACGACCCCTGAGCCAAAGGCGGGGCAGAAATCCTGGCAGGCAGGAAGAAGGAGGGTTTAAAAAATGCTCTTACCTTGTCTCATGCATATGCCAAGTGCCCTTATTTTGTGAGAAAATTAACGGGGAAAAGAAAGCCCGACGGGCAGGACATGCCCGGTGGGGGGAGGCAGCGCTGGGTGCTCTGCGTGAGGGCAACCGGTCACCCCGGCAAGATGGCAGCGGGCTGCCTTTCGGTTTCGGTTCCCGGTCCCGCAGCCGCCTCCTCGCCCCGCCCGGGGCCGCCCCCTCGCCCAGGGAGCGGGCAGGGAGGGGATGCGGGATTTCGGGATTACGCTCGACTCTGTCAGCTCCTTCCCAGCGGCCACAGCTGGGCCCCGCCCGGGAAAGCGACCTGGTGGGATGTTCTTTCCCCCGGTACCGGCGGGGATGGATAACCACGAGGTGCCGATGGGTCGGGATCGTGGGTGGCACGGCGTGGGGCGGCTGCTCTCCCGGTTCGGAGGGGGCTCACGGGAACGGCAGCACCTCAAACCAAGATCCCAAAGCAGATACCTGCTACCCTGCCCCCGTGTCACACCGCTTCCCCCGGAACCACGACGGGCCCGCGCAGCCCCCGCCCCCCGCCCCCGGTGGCACGACTGGCTGAGCCCCGGGAGCTCGCCCGGAGGGGGGCACCGGGGACACGGGCACCGGGCCGGCTCCCACCGGCCAGGACTCAAGGAGAAACAGCACCAAGGAAAACACTTTATTCCACGCGTCCCGCCTGCGGAGCGTGCAGAGGAGGGCGCAGCCCGCCCTCCCCAAGCCCCGCAGGGCCGCCGGGACACGATCACGCCGCCTCCCCGGAGCCCACGGGCGGCCCACGGCGGAGGGCGAGCGCGGCCTGCGCGGCCCCGGCCCGCCTGTGCCACCAGGCCCCACGGCGGCCGCGGGGCAGCCGCGCAGGCGGCCCGGACGCAGCCCCAGCGCTGGCGAAGGCCCGGCGGGGCCCAAGTTTTAGCGGCGAGGCGAGGCCTGGAGCCGGGCCGGGCCTGGGCCTGCCCCCGCCCCGCGGCCGCCGCCCCCCCGCGGCCGCCGCCCCCCCGCGCCCCCTTACCCCCTCCGCTGCCGCCGCTGCCGCCGCTGCCGGCGCACGGTGATGACGCGGCGGGCGCCCTCCCGCGCCTGCGCAGCGCGGCGGCCATCTCTGCTCAGGGCAAAGCCCACACGCGGCGGCCATGTTTAGCCAGGGCAACGCGTGGCTGTGCCGCCGCCGCGGCCGCCAGGGCCCGGCTCAGCCGCCCTCGCTCTCCCGGGCGCAGGAGCGGCCGCAGACCGCCCCCGTGCCCCGGCGGGAGGCAGCAGCCGCTCCCGCTGTGTACCGCAGCACCGCCCGTCGCGGCGGGAGCCCTCGCCCCAGGCGGTGGCGCCCATATGCCCTGCTGCGCATGCGCCACAGCGCGCCCTCCCCCCGCGCATGCGCCCTGCCCCCGCACGGGCATCCTGGGGGGGGGGGTCCCCGCTCCTCTGTCGGCCCCCAGCGGGTCTGCCCATGCCGTGTGGGGCTTCTCCGCCTTCCACGGGCCCTGCCGTGTGTCCCCTGTGGCTCCCCGCTACTCTGTGTGCCCCCCCCGCGCCGCCGCCACGGGCCCCCCATGGGATCGGGGGGACCACAGGGGGATGGGGGAGCACCACGAGGGATGGGGGGGGCCATGGGGCGCCCCACGAGGGAAAGGGGGGCTCATGGGGAGGCCCACAGGGGGATGGGGAGCCCCACGAGGGAATGGGGGGGCCCACGGGGGGATGGGGAGCACCACGAGTGAATGGAGGGGCCGACAGGGGGATGTGGGAGCCCCACGAGGGATGGGGGGGCGATGGGGAGGCCCACAGGGGGATGGGGAGCCCCACAAGGGAATGGGGGGGCCCACAGGGGGACGGGGAGCCCCACGAGGGATTGGGGGGGCCCACAGGGGGATGGGGAGCCCCACGAGGGATGGGGGGGCCATGGGGAGGCCCACAGGGGGATGGGGAGCCCCACGAGGGAATGGGGGGGGCACAGGGGGATGGGGAGCCCCACGAGGGATGGGGGGGAGGGCATGGGGCACCCCACGAGGGAAAGGGGGGCTCATGGGGAGGCGCACAGGCGGATGGGGAGCCCCACGAGGGAATGGGGGGGGCCACAGGGGGATGGGGAGCACCACAAGGGATGGGGAGGCCCATGGGGGCCCCACAAGGGAAGAGGAGGCCCATGGGGAGGCCGACAGGGGGATGGAGAACCCCACGAGGAGGGGGCATTGGGAGGCCCACAGGGGGATGAGGGAGCCCCACGAGGGAAGGGGGGGCCCACAGGAGAAAGCAGAGCTCCACCGCAGCTGGAGGGAGGGCCCATAAGGAATGGGGGTCGCATGGGGGGCCCTGGAGGGAGGGGTGTGTGTGGAGGGGTGTAGAGCCACATGGAGAGCACAGCAGGGCCTATGGAAGGGGGAGAGCCCCGCAGGGCATGGGGAAGCCCACTGGGGGCCCATGGAGGAGCGGGGACGCCCCTCATCCCCCCCAGGGCCCCCCACATGGTCCCCATTCGCTATGGGCCCTCCCTCCATCGGTGGGGTTCTGCTATCTCCTGTGTGGCCCCCTTCCCTCGTGGGGCTCCCCATCCCCCTGTGGGCCCTCCCGTGCTCCCCCCCATCCCTCGTGGGGCTCCCTTATCCTTTTGTGGACCACCCCATCCCTTGTGGGGCTCCCCCTGTGCCCCCCTCCCTTCCCTCATGGGGCTCCCCATCCCGCTGTGTGCCCTCCCATGCCCCCTCCCCCATCCTTCTGTGGGCCTCCCCATCCCTCATGGGGCTCCCCCATCCCCCTGTGGGCCCCCCTTTCCCTTGTAGGGCTCCTCTGTGAGCCCCCCATGCCCCCCCCATCCCTTGTGGGGCTCCCCTTTCCTCCACAGGCTCCCCCTTTCCCGTGGGATCCTCCATTTTAACATTTTTTTTTTTAATGCCCCCTCCAGTCGCAGCCCGAGTCGCATCCCACCCCATCGCACAGCCTTTTCCAAGGAGATGGAGACGTTTCCCCCCCCCCGGATCCCAAAGCAGGTACAGCCCCCGGTCCCGGCAGATCCTGCAAAACCCCTCCTCATCGTCTGCGATCAAAAACTACCGGCAGGGAACAGATTGTTCCTGTCTGCTGCTTCGCTGCCTGCGTGTAAATAGTCGCATGTCATTTACCATCTGGCAGTGGGCTCCGGGTACCGCGGCGGCGCCGGGTGCCAGGCGGGAGCTGTGCCAGCATCACCGGCGGCTCGTAGGGCTCAGGGCAGTGCCCATGTGCCACCGTACAACCGGTGAGCGATAGTCATGGCTAGGACCACCAGACCTTCTTCTGCCAGGGTGGTGGGTGTGGAGGGGAGCCGGGAGGGGTGGGCATGGCATCTGGGTGCTTTTTGGGGGGGCCGTCTGCCTGTGCTTGCCTACGGATGAGCAGAACGCATGAGGATGAGCTCTTGGAGGATGCTGACCCTCTTCCAGCGGCTCTGCCCATCCCGGGGAGATGGTGGCAGCATGTGCCTTCAGCTCCCCGGTGACTTTGTGGGGGCATTTCCACGAGCTGGGAGTCCCCACAGACACACAGAGACAGTGTCAGGCCCCGGCACCACCAGGCTCGACCGCCGCTCATGTTCAGTGATGTTTTTCAGAAGCTGAGGTTGAAGGTTGTTCAGGGTTTAGTTTCTTTTTTTTTTTTTTTTCTCCCCAGGTGATTTCTGGGTTCAAAGATTTGAGGGCTTGGGTTTCCCAGCTCGGTTTGGGGCGGGGGGGGTTTGTTCTTGTTGCTGCAATGTCTTGTTTAAAACAGGACCCCTCGCCCCAGCTGCAATGGTCACACCTTCATTCCAAGGAGGATTTGGGAGCACGACGCCTGCGACGAGGCTCCCAGCGGACCTGCAAACGCCGGGGTCAGGCACCACCAGTCCGCACACGCCGCATCTCCCACCCCCTCCGCCAAGGCAGGAATGACTCCACAGAATGCAGAGCACACGGCCGTCAGCTCCTCAATCTGTTCTTTCCCCCCCCCCGCCCCCCGCTTTTAATTGCTTGTGATCACTCCCAAGCTTTAACCCAGCCTTGGTGAACGTGATTCATCCTGGCTGCTGTTAAGGCAGGAGGGGAAGGCTACAACGCCGCTCTCCGCTGCGCCGCCGTGACATGAAATAATCTATAGCTGGCATGACGGGGCCATCTATCCTCTTGAATTGCAACGCCCTAAATGCGACAAATAGCCAATTAATCGATACGGGTTCATTCTCTGTACTCCGTCTTTATGGAAAACTGGGCAGGCTCCCAGCCTGTTTCCATAGGAACGTGCTGGGAGACTGGGAGAACCGCTGGCTGCTGAAAACCCAGCCTTAACGCAACGGTGGTGGCTTCGTGCTGGCAGAAGCTCCCGCCGCCGCCTGCCATCGTGGCCGTGGAAAGCCGAGTCAATCCGTGCCGGAGATAAGGAGCTGCCGGCCGATAACCCGCTTACGCGCGGGTACCTGCATTATCCCTGCAGATTTTGGTGAAGGATGGAAAGGGCTCCTCTGCTTGCTCGGCACTGGCATCCAAGGATGCCAGGGGTCATGCTGCACCCCCCTGCTTCCCTGGGGCTCCCCCAAACCCCCCGCTTCCCCAGGGCTGAGCAAAGGCTTCCCCGCGCGATGGCAGCATTTGCTCAATCTCCAGCGCCAGCTGGAGATGCCTCAGGTGTCTGCTTTGTTTTGCTTCCCTCTTATGAAATGAAATGAGAGGAAATAAATTGTAGCACAGCTCCCCCGCCCGACTTTCTGTTCAAATGCCAGTTCTCAGCTGAGGCTATTGTTCCGCCGAGTTTCATTTTAAACTGCTTTATTAGACGCTCTAAAATATCTCGCTTCCGCGCTCCTGAAGGCAGCCTGTTCCTACAAGAGAGATAAAAGCTGATGGCTTGATTGCAAAGGGGACATTTTGTTACTCTCCTACATCAGCTGCTTGCATTTTTTAATTGAAGGCAGCCCTGGGAGCGGTGGGGGATTACAAGCCGTGCCAGTGCCTGCTCCCCTCCAGCCCAGGGGCGAGCTCTGCTTTCGCACCGCCGAGCCAAGAGGTGCAATTAGGGTTTGGCCTTTTTGCAGAAGCTCCCAGCAAGTGCTCCAGGCTTCTCGTATCCCATGTGGAGCGAGGAATTGGGCCGAGTTGGTTCCCACGTCCTCCCAAATGTTGCCCTGGCTTGTGTCCGGCTGTAGACATGCAGCTGGGAACCAGCCTCGAAAATCTCCATAACTCCTGTGTCTTTCTTCCCTCCAAGAAGAACTGAAATTTTTTCTTCCAACAGATTTTTATCATGGCTGTGAGCAGCGTGCAGGTAACGCATGGGCGATGCTGCCCCGTCCCGAGCCCGGGGCTTCGGTCTGGGCACTGCTGGGTCCCGGGAAGTTATTTTTTTCCACCCATTTTTACCCCGAGGGACCACTTCCCAGTTGGGGAAGCAGCAGAGCTACCCAGGGCCTTGTACGAGCTTTTTCTCTCAAGGCTCCTTGCCGCTCTGAGAAGGAGCAAACCCGAGCTGTGCCACAGCCCCAGCAGCTGCCATCTCTGCGCTCCCCGGGTGTCAGCAGCGATTACTCATCTCCAGAGCTCCCGCTGCGGAGCCGAGGGGCAGAGGAGGCTGCCACATCTCCTGGCACCTCCGTCCACACGATGCTCAACCTCCCTGGGTGTTGGTGTGCGCTCCAGGGATGCGCCAGGATGCTCCCCCAGCCATGGTGCTCAGCTGCCAGCTGCCGTGGAGCCCAGCAGGGAAAGGCAGGTGGGGCTGGCACAGCTGCAGCAGGCGGAGGAGCCGGCGCGGTGACTCCCACGGCAGCTGCGGCGGTGGGAAGCAGCACGGGTTTCTTCCAGCTGTTACCAAAGGTCTCCTTGAAAATAGGCAGGAGAAGGCAGAGCGCGGCGCAATCACCCGCGTGGCAGGGGATGCCACGTGAGCACAGCCTTCACCTTGAGCTCTTGGATGCTGAGGGGCTCATCCGTCAGGATTTTAGAGCCATGACAGCATCTGCTTGGCAGGAGACCCTGCGGGGGGCTCTGGTCTGGTGCCACGCTGGCTCAGACAGGGGCTGGGGGAAGACTGGCAGCTCCCACCGACTGGCACGCTTCAGGCGCCGGCGTTTGTCCCTGGTCTGGCTCCAGCCTGGTCAGCTTCTCCCTTCCCGAATTGTCATCTCTTGGGTGATGGCCAAAGCATCACTGCAGGGTGTCAGACGGGGACCCCGGCAGCCCTTGAGCTACTCAGCACCTCTCGGAGCTTGTTCTTGGAGGGGAACCAGCGAGGGAAATGGGGTTACTGTCACTGCTCTGAATTAAAAAATCCTCCTTAATGCCAGAATTTGAGGAGCTTCCTAATACGTGTCAGTCAACACGGCATTAATACTCTCTTCTGTGACCTTTACATTGCCATCCAAGCCCAGGTTCCCCTTTTTTGCCCTTTGCTATTCCCTTTCATATTTAAAATTAAATCTGATTTATCTGCAAGAGGGCTTTATCGTGCCCTCAGACAAATCAAAAGGATTTCACAGCCCTGCCACGGGTGGAAAAGCATCAGCCCAAGGGCAAAAGGCATCCCGTGCAGCTCCCCTGCTCCCACTGCGCTGGTCTGATTTTCACCCACATCGCCTGTAGTTCTTGCCGTGGGGGTCCCGGCTGACCCCCACCCATTTTCTTCAAGGTCAGAACTGGGCACCACTGCTCCCCGCTCCCCCTGATTTATGTGCCATCGAGCACCGAGATGCTAATGGACCATCTCGCAGGGGAAAGCCTGGCGCAGGCAGGGCTCTGAAGGGCTTCCTGGCATGTAGGGCTCCTTTGTGCCTCCCACGGGATCCCATTACACCTCCTTCGCTGCTTTTTTCTTTATTCGCTGCGGATTTTTTTTTTTTTTTTTTTTCAGGCAGCACGAAGCTGCGGCTTGCCGGAGCCAGCAGCGCGCAGGGATGGAGAGGCGGGAGGGTGGCTGGAGGGAGTGATGAATGGCACAGGAGATGCCGGTTGCAGATCTCAGGGACATGAACAGCACTTTAATTGGTTGGCCGGCACAGATTTCCTCACAAACAGCATTTTTTAATCTAAAAGAAAGCAAGAAACTGGAACGTGTCTTGCTTCTTTCATGGCTTCCCTGGAGGCAGCAGCAGCACATTAAGGAAAAAGAGAAGGAGGAGGAAAAAATAGTCAGAAGCACCAGGTGGCTGAATATCTTGCAGCCTAATTGATTTCTCTTTAATTAGTACAAAACCTGTTGCTCTCAACCAACGTTCAGTGCCAGCTTTGGAGCAAGCAGCATCCTCCCCGGCCCCACGCCAGCACAGCTTGGCACAGCGGAGAGAGGAGAGGAGCCACAGGGCAGAGCGCGGGGTTGGCGATGCCTCTTCCGTACCTGGGAACTGGGGCCACTGGCGGCTCCGGCGCCTTGCTTGGCACGGGGAGAGCAGGAGGGAGGGCAGCCAGCCGCCTGGGTGCCCCTGGCACAGTGAGCCACAGTGAGGGGCTTGGAGGGGACCGGCCAGAGCACCTGAGACATAGGGGGGGTTTCAGTGCCTGTGCCTGGCACCGCTTGGGAGCCACGTCCCAGTTCTCAGCCAGATCCAGCATTTTTGAGATGGGAAAGAGCTCAACTTCATTTGGGGTGAAGCTGCTTCTCCGCTTTTTGCCTCCCAGCTTCCAAAAGGATGTTGGAGCCCTTGCATGTGTTTGGAACCCGGCTTGGCATTGGCAAGGGCTGCTCTGGGTTAGGGGGTGACTTTGCCGAGCACCCCAACGCTCGCCCCTCGCAGCCCTCAGCCACATCCCCTTGTCATTCCTCGGTCCCTCTGAGCTGTGCAAGGGCTTCCCCTGGCGCAGGGTGGCTGGGGGGGCTCTGCTGTCACCCAGCAGCTCCTCCCCAGCAGACACAGGAATCAGACCCTCCTCTCAGCCCTGGGTCTTCGGTTTTATCAAAATACCATCACGCCTGAGGTGATAACTTCTCCGGAGGTTTTGCAGCAAAGCCCCCGCCACCAGCTGGCTCGTGACAGTTGCTGTTGCTCCAGCACCGTGGCTGCTCCCCAGCAGGAAACCCAGAAATACTCATTGAAGTCAAAACGTGTCATTTACCGGCGCATTTTACAGCCGGTCCCTGCTAGGAAACCATTCTTACTGTGCCAGCACCAGGCCAGCAGGCTCGGGGAAAGGGAGACGGCTTCTTCCATCCTGATAGCCACGCAAAGGGACACGAATGCCGTTAACACGCGCCCGTTCTCCGTGGGTGCTCATGTCGGTGGCAGGCGCGTCTGGGAGAGAAGAAGGAGCTGATGTGCAAATGCTGTGGCCTGAACAAGAAGCTCAGGAGGTAAAAAACGCCCTGGAGCCCTGGCACCCAGCCCCAGGTGTCTCCACTGGGCAAGGGAGCCATGTCACAGTGGCACCGTCACCGGCTCCGGTGGCTGATGGATCCCAGCTGTATGGCCCCGGAGCGGGAGCCGGAGCATCCCTCTCCGGGCTCTGGAGGGCTCAGGAGCAGTTTTCACGGTGCTGAGCTGTTTGGCTGATGTTGCACAGACCTCTCTGAAGGTGTGATCTGGCCTGCAGACCTCACACCGCCGCACAGATAATTACCAGTAACAAACGACCCTGCTGGTGCCCGCAGTCCCAAGGCTGGGGTGATGAATTAGCAGCCGAGCAGCCTTGATTTTACCTTGGAAAAGGAGCCTGTCTGGGATGGAAATAGCTGCAGGACAGGCCCCCAGCTCGTTTTATTCCTGCAGCAAGGGCAGGAGGGTGTTTACAGGATGTTTTTCTGCCTGGGCTTGGGAGCAGTGGATCGGATCTGCCTTGCCCAGCTGGAAGCTGCAGCCCCCCCTTGCTCACCGCCCGCCCCATTCCCTTGGGAGCAAAAGCGGCTCCGCAGGCAGAGAGGCTCCGGGCTGGTAGCTGGGGAAATGCCGGCGTGCAGGAGCCATAGGTCAGCACTGGAGCCATTTTCCTGCCTGCCTGCAGACGCAGAGCCTGATCCAAAGACCCCTGTCCCCCTCCCCAGACCCCCCCCCATCCCCAGAGCTGCCCCACACATCCTGCTGGTTCCCAGCGGCCAGGTGCCGATGCAAACCCGTACCTTGTGGGAACATCCACCTGTGGTTTTTCTTTCCCTTGTGGAAAGCCAGCAGTTCCCCGCTGTTTATAGAAGCTCTATCTATAAGGAACTGCTGAGCAAAACAATGGGGAGGGGATTTTTCCCCCCTCTTTTCCTCCAAAGTGCATTTCCCCTCCTGTCACCACCGACCCTGGTGCTGCCACAGGCACTGCACGCTGGGATGGGTGAACATGCCCAGACCCTCGCACTGCCAGCAGCACCCTCCATCTCTCCATCCCTCCATCCCTCCATCCTTCCCTCCCTCCTTTTATCCTTCCATCCCTCCCTCCCTCCCTCCCTCCCTCCAACTGGGAAAGTGAAGGGCAAACGGCCACAGGGAGGCGGAGACCTGCATTATGGACGTGATTCTCTTTCTCCTTGGAGAAGCCTTAATCCCAAGCCATTAATAAAAACAGATTTCATGCTGCACACAAAGATTAAATGACTTCTGCCTTGTCTCCGTGGGCAGTATCAGAAATACAGGGCTCGGCCACGCTAAGCCACTAATACTGGAAATGAAGCTCAAGGGTTTTAATCACCTATCAAAGAGCCTCCCAGACCACTGGAGATATTTGGGGATTTACAGGTATTAGCTCAACATGAAAAAAGCCCAATTTACCGATTCATCACGATTCAAGTGCAGCACACCACCATCCTCCCCCTCTGCTGGCCCTGCGATGCTCGTGGCTGGGTCATTCGGGGGGGCTGTGGTCTGGCACCCTCCTGGTCCATGTGTGGGGACGTGTTTTGGGGCAGCCGGTCTCCCAGGCTCCCGATGGAGTGAGCCAAAGCTCGGCTTTTGACTCGTTGCTTGAATTTAGTGGAGCTTGGTGGGAAAGGATCCAGCCTCCCCTTCTCCCTACCACTGTGTTCCCTCTGTGAAAGTTGTTTTCGTGCCCTTTGTGCCCCGGGCAGCTTTTATCCTTGTTTTTTTGGAGGTGAGGGATGAACCGAGCCGTTAGCCGAGCTGGGGGGAGCAGCTCAGATCGGTTTGGGCAGAGCTGGGGTAAGTGGGAGGGAAATCCTCAGGGATCCTCGGCACAGAGCTGGAGGGAAGCGCATCAGCCGTGCCACCGAGCATCCCTGCTCCGGCCCTGAGCCACAGCCCGAGCGCAAGGGAACCCCGACTCCCTTCCAAAAAGCCCTTTTGGGAGCAGGTGGCTGGAAAACACCTCGCTGCTCACGTCAAGCCTGGGAGCTGGGGGCTCTGGAGGGGCAGCAATCAGGGCACGTGGTTTTACAAAGCACCCAGCAGCTCCCGGCACAGGGAGCGCAGGGGGTCCAGACACGTTACCCCCAGCCCCAGCATCACCCCAACGCAAGGGACTGGGGTGCTTCCCCCTCGCCGGGGTCTCCCCACAGCACACAGATGGGCCCTGAGGGGCACAGAGCTGCTTCCCGGGGGGGGCCGGGAGCTCAGCACCACTGGTGGGACCCCCACACCGAGCAGGACCCTCACAGGTGAAGGTGTAACCATGGCAAATGCCGCCAGCATCACTCCGCATCCCGATCCCGACCCCAGCAGCAGAAAGAAGAGAGCTCCCGAGACCAGCCGAACAGAGGGGTCAGAAGCGTTTCTAGATGTACGTATATATCATATATTTGTGTGTGTAACTATACACAGATAGCTGCATACTTACACACCCGCACAGGTAAATATTTATAGATACTGACCTCTTCAGATTAAAGTCCAAGGCACTTTTTACAGTGAACAGGTTAAAGCCATAGTTTAAAACATGCCTGTTTCTGGGTACAGCTTGGGTTTATGGCAATGCTGTGGGGACCGGCCAGTCCCCAGTTCCGTCCCCCCGGCCGGGAGATCGGAGCAGAAGGAGGGATGTAAGCCCGGAGCCTGATCCTGACCACAGAGACACGCAAGCGGCTCCTGCCGGGAAGCGCGTTGGCAAGCCAGGGTGTGCTGAGACCTCAGCACAGGGGGGAAGAACACTTAGGGCAGAAGGAGCAGAAGTGGGCGCACGTCTCGCAGCGCCCGCAGCACCGGAGCCCCTGGCCAAGAGCACCCACTGGGTGCCCCACGGGGCTCCGAGGTGGCTCATCCCACAGGGAAATGACTAATCCCACACAGCAGCTTTTCCTCTCCCCTGCAAAAGCCCCTCTCTGCCACCCCGGACCCTCCAGGTGCCTTTGGGAGGGAGCTCAGAGCCAGGAGAGGAGAAGCTGGGACTAGTGCAGAGCCTTGCAGCAGCACCTTCCCCTTGTCAAACAGCTGGGGAATCACCTTCCCCTCCCCCAGCAAACCTACCTGGTGGCCATCACACATGTCTCTGAGCTGGCTGGGAGGTGCTGGGCAGGAGAAGCCCGAGGAAGAGCAGTGCGGAGGGGCAAGTACCCTCAAAATCCCCAGGCACCCCCCAGCCGGCAGCAGAGGAGGCTCAGCCCTGCTCTCCCAGGGGAACCAGCCCCTCTCCTCTGGCAGAGCTATGAACCCCCTCACTGGTCCCGGTGTGTCCCAGCGAGGGGAAGCTGCCTCTAACAACCACCCCCACAAGTGGGGGCAAATGTGTGGGGCAGGAGCAGCCCCCAGCCAGGCAATCCTGGGCAGCCACCGCCTGCCGGCTGGTTTCTGCAGGGGGATCTCGGATCCGGGCACCAGCAAGGAACCACTGGAGCTCATTGCTGCCAGGACCTGACCCTACTGGGATAACTGGCCTGGGAGGGTCAGGCCAGGCCAGCTGCGACAGTGATAACGGTGATAACGGTGACAACACGGCAGTGACTGCGCCTCTGATGGGGAAGAGCCAGTCCGGGGGCTTTTAGGCTTTCTCTGGGCAAAAGCAGCAGGAATTGGTCCCATAGGTGCTGCTCATTCCCGAACGTCATCACGCTCCAGGGGGAAGACTGGCCGGGAAGGAGTGGGAGGGCTGTCGAAGAACATTTTCAAACTTCTTTGCCCACAGATCCTGATCCAAAGGGCATCGGGTCCAGCAGCCCAGGGGCTGGAGGTAAGGGAGAGATGCTCCGGGAGGCTGGAGGAGCACTTCAGCTGGACAGCTGGGATGGAGCGGTCCTGGCAAGCTCACCCCGCTTCTCTTTCATGCTCAGGGCTTCATCCTGCACCATCATAGCCAGAGGCTGAAGGGAGCCAAAGCTGCAGCTCCCCAGGGCAGGGCATGGAGCCCAAACCGGACACTGTGTTCCCTCAGGGAGATTCACCCCAGGAAAGCGGGATCCCTCCTAGGAACGCAGCCCTTGCCTGCAGCGGTGCAGGTCGCCGGGGCAGGTCTGACCTTACCCCCATCCCAGAAATGAGGTGTTGACCTGAGAAGAAAAAGCGAGCATGCTGCTTCTGCCTGCCTCCATCCAGCAAATCCCGCGCCGCCCGGCTCCACGGCTCCGGAGCCGAAGCCGGCACGAACAATCCTGCCTGCAGGTCCCCGGGCCGAACGCGGAGCAGCGTGTTTCGGCGGCTGGCATGGCACAGACCAGCTTTGCCAGGGAGGAGTATGCTTCCACCCTCACCCTTTCCTAGGCACAAGTGATTCCCTAGTTTTAAGCCTGCCTGGATCCTGCCTGTGCTGAGCCAAAACGTGCCCAAAGTCCAGCTGGAGGAGGGAGGCAGCACGCCCCGCACTGCTCCTTCCACAAGAGCCTCCATCCTGGGGGGAAAAAAGGGAATTTCGGCTCTTGCACAGCTGGTGCTGGGGAGCTGGGTCCCTCCTTCAGCTGAAGACCACCTGGATGGGGAATGGCTTTCCAGAAACCGCTGGGACCCCGGGAGAAAAGCAGGAGGGCAGACCTTTCCCTAGGGAGAAGCAGAGCTCTGATGCCATCGAGCTATGTGGATCTGGACCTGCTAAAGGCCAGCATCCAGGCGTTGGGAATGACTGCCTGGGGGGGAATAAGGGATAAGGAGCATGGGGAGCCTTTCGTGGCTGGGGTCCTGCGCCCCTCCTCTGCCACCCCATCTTCTGTCCTCACCAGGAGCAGCGACTGTACTCAGAAACAGACATTTTGGGCAGCAGGCTGGCGTCGCTGCCTGCCGACAGCTGGGTCGGGTACAAAACCATAATTGAAAGTTACAATAACCTTTATAATATAGCAATATATTTCATAGTTAAAATAAACTATTATGCTTTCCCCTATTGTTAAAAAAGAAGCGAGCGGTACAGAGGCAAGATGCAAACCCAGGTCGAAGCTCCTTAAGTCTGGACAGAAACGTCTGTGAGTTTGCAGAGAGGACAGGATAATTTTCGGGGCTTTCTAGCACGTTTCCTCGCAGGCGGCGCAGGGAGGAGGTTCGTGGAGCCAAAAAAAAACCCCCCCAAAACAACAAAATACGCCGAGGCTGTGCCGAAAATGAGACTGGCTGTGGTTAGGTGGGTCCTGGAGGGGCTTTGGGGTTCAGCCCCGTTGACGCGTGGGGTCGGATGCGGGAGGTTGGCATCTCTTTGGGATTATAACTCTGCGGCGCAGTTTTGTTCTTGTGCTTTTCCTCCCCCCGGGTCGCTGGTCCCAGCTTTTCTCTCTGCTTGTCTCGGGGCCTTTTGGGCTGCAGGACTCCACAACGATGTTCTCAGGGGTGCAGGCAGCACCAGCTGGGGAGTGTTTACCGGAGCCGCTTACCGGAGAGCTGCCAGCCCCTTGCCAGGAGGAGAAACTCCAGCTCCAGCAACCAGCTGGGCTTGACTGGGAGGGCTGCTGCCTGTACCAAGGCTGCTCGACTGCTGGTGGCCACGAGTGGCTCGCAGGGAGCAGGGCAGCAGCACCCCCGGCTCAGAGCCCCCCAGCATCAGGGGTACCACAGGCTGGGCTGTGCTGGGGGCTCCCCCCGATATCTGCCCTCACTGTGGCCTCGGGGCAGCTCCCTGGTCCCAGCAGCAGGGCTGGGTGGTGGGCTAGTCCCGGTGCCGGCCTTGGTGGGGTCCGGTGAGCCTGGTGCTTGGGGCGATGGGTCAGGGCTACCAGTACCGGTGTTGAAGCACTGGCAGGAGTGTGCGTACAGTATGGGGGTGCAAAGGGTGGGGGGCAGGGAGAAGGATGGGGTACAGAATGGGTGCTGCAGGGTGCATGGGATGCTCAGGGTGTGGGATGGGGGGTGCAGGAGGTGGGATGGGGGCGCAGGGATGCTCAGGGTGTGGGATGGGGGTGCAGGGATGCAGGAGGAGGGATTGGGGGTGCAGGGATGCAGGAGGTGGGATGTGGGTGCTGGGATACTCAGGGTGTGGGATGGGGGGTGCAGGATGCAGGAGGTGGGATACGGGGTGCAGGAGTGCGCAGGATGCAGGATGGGGGGGCAGGGGTGCGCAGGATGCAGGATGCGAGGCACAGAGCATAGGGTGCAGACCCAGGGCTGCAAGGTCTCAGGCAGAGGGGTTGTTTGGGGTGCAGGTGGGGCAGGGGCGAGGCTGGGGGATGCAGGGTGTGGGGTGCAGAGATCCCACCGCCCCAGCCTGGCTCCCGTCAGCCCTCTTGCAATCCCGCTGAAGCAGATCCTTGCCTTTGTCCCAGGACAAGGATCTCTTGCTCCGGCCACGATCCTGACGCTCTCACCCCCAGCCCCTCGCTCCCCGGCAGCGCCCCGGGGTCCAGCAAGCCAACAGCGCCTGCTCTTGCCTTGGTTTGATTTCACAGACCGGATCATTAGCCCATAAGGAGGTTCCCACTGGCCGCCTTGATTCTCAAGCACCAACGCTTCCTCCGGCTCTCCGATGCCCGCGATGCATGGCTGCAGCTCACCCCATGAGCCCCGGGGGAGCGCGGGACCCTTTTTCTCTGCTGGCTGCCTGCAGACCAGTGGAGATGCTGCGTCTCAAGCTCATTCTCAGGATTTGCAACCTCTTCTCCATCACCACGCCGGAAACCTCCTCGAAGAGCTGGGCAGAAGCTTCTCCTGCCGGGGAGGTAGGGCTGAGGGTCACCCGAGGCACGAGGGGAACAGAATAGACCTTGGGGGCCTGCCCAGACAGCAGCATTCTCCCAGCCATCCTGCCCACCCCCCCACCCCCCCGCAATTACACTAATGAGAAGAGCTTGGAAGAGGGAAAGAGCAGCTCATGCCCAGAAGCTGAGGGTCTCCTGTTGGCTGAGGACCAGGACAGGCTGGCAGCCGGCGCTGTGCCCCTCCTCTAATGCAACGGCCACGGCTCACGGCCCTGCTACCAACGCGCTCGACGCCACCACCTCTGCAGCACCGGCAGCTCATTTTGCAGCACCCCCGCTGCCGCCTTGCAACCTTCCTCCTCCTCCTCCTCCTCCTGCCGCTCGCTGGGGCCAGCGGGAGGGAGGGGGGAGCGCTCCTCGCTAACTCCTGCTTGTTTTCTACGTAACTTTAATTGCAGGGCACGAGGAGTAAACCACCTACCACCAGTGGCAAGTGGAGTTTTGCACAGAAATTCCTCGGCATCGGGCTGGTACGTCCCTGCCTACGTGCGCGCAAAATCCAGCGTTATTTATGGAAGGGAAAGAGTTACAAAGGAGAAGATTACAGGCTGAGTATACCTGGAATAACACAGTGACTTTGATTACAATTACTGACACTGCTGGGTGAGGTGTAATTAATATCGTGGAGTAATTACACGGTTACTTCATCTGTTTAAAAATATATAAATAGCCTCTGCTGAGTTTTCATTGAAAGCAGCAAACACCAGCCCCAAAGCCGGAGCCCAGCAGGGCTCCACGCAGGGACTCAGCAGAGCCCCACCACGACCCCAGGGCAGAACTGGGAGGGGGGGAAAGGGGGAAATGGTGAAAGCAGAACAGAAAAAGGCTGGTTCCAGAAGGAGCCAGGTGATGCCGAGGGTACCTCAGGGAGCTGAACGCCGGCACTGAAAAACACCAAGCGAAAGGAGCCTGCGGGGCTGCGCTTTGGCAGGCGCGGGCAGCGGCTAATGCTGAGCGCCGGCACAGCGCCGGCTGGTGCTGCTGATCCCCACCAAACCCAGCAGAAGCGGCACAAAGGTGATGGGCTTTGTTTTAAACAGATGAAGCGCCTGCCCCCGTGACCACATCAGTGGCCAGCGATCCCGGTGGATTCAGCGATCCCGGTGGATTCAGAGCTGCCTGCTGGGCTCGAGCATCGAGCGGAGGCAGTTGTAGCTGATGGGTTTTTTCCTCCGGCGCAAAGAGCCTGCTGGCTTCCCAAAATGCTGGGGGGGGGGACACACGACTCCTGGGTGGGCGGCGATGTGAGCACCTGGAGACCACCCTGGCACCTGGGCTGGCCCGCCAGCCCCGTCATCGGCCACTGCCACATCCCTGCCCGGCCCCCGCGGCCCCCACACGCTTTAGGCACTGCTTTCCCGGCACCGGCACGTGTCTCCAGGCAGAAGATGACACTGAGGACCAGAAGACAAGAAGCATCCCTCGCTCTGCCCAGGCAGAAAACACTCACGGCTCCAGAGAAATCCCCGGGCACGTTACAGCCAGACAGTGGCACCCACCCAGCAATGCAAGGGGGGTGGCGTGGGGGTCCTGGTAGGGAGATGGGATGGAGCGTGGGCAGCGTAGGTCAGAGCCTGTGCGAGAAACCACCACGTTGGCATCTGCCCGGCGGGGCTTTGCACCGGTGAGAGGGGCAGGGGGTGAGGGGAGCGCCCCGGCCCCTGGTGGGGTCCACGCAGGGCTGGGGGGGGAAACTCTCCCTCCGGCGTCTCCGTTGCTTCAGTGCTTCTGACTTGTTGTTTTGTTTTGTTTTCAAATGTGAAGACCTGAGATTGAGCGTGGGTTTTCCGGACACCACCGGACGCCATGGCGCGGGCTGGCCCGAGGCGTCGCCTCCCATCCCCTTCCTTCACCACGTGTAGAGGCACCTGAACGGGGATGCGATTCCCGATACCAAGGCGTTGGCAAAGCTCCGAGCAGCGCTTGGCACTGCTGGTCCCACCGGCTCCGGCCGAAGGGTCCCGCAGTGGATCGAGGACCAGAAGAAAATCCATGGAGACCTCGGGACCTGCGCGGAAACGCTTCCCCTATCCCTGGGGGGCTGAGGGGCTGCGGTTTTAGCAGCTGCTTGAGCTCGTGTAAGGGGTGGGGAAGGAGGTGGAGCTGACCCCGATGGGGCTCTCAGAGAGAGGAGTTTGTGGGGTGCCCACCGGCACGCTGACCCCCCCGCGCCTCCAAGACGGCGGCGAGCAGGCGCTGCTGCTGCTGGCGCAGCATGTCAGCCATCAGCAGGGGCAGGGAGTTGAAGCTGGCGCTGAGCTGCTCCAGCTTGGACTCCAGGCTGCTGATCTGCTTCTCCAGGTCCTCGCTGCGGTCGTTGAGCTCGGTGATGAGGTCGTACATCACGTTCTGCATCTGGGGAAGGGGACAGAGGGGACAGCAGAGGGGTTAGTGCCATGGCCGGAAGGGTTAGTGCCACTGCCGCAGAGTCCTTCAGCCCCTTGCCGTAAGCAATGCCCCGAGAGCTGCCCCACCGCAGCCCACTGTGACCGCAGCTTGTCATGCCCTGGGACACCAAAACGAGGAAACTGCCTCTGTGCAGGTGGAGGGGCCAGGGGCAGCCAGCCCGGTGCTGCGGAGCAGCTGTACCCCCGGTTTGGGCTGCAAAAAGGGGTGCAGGGAGCAAACCCCTTTCCTGGACCCCCAGCAGCCCCTGGCTTGGGGCTGCGTTTCGCCTCCTGCCTTGCAAGGGCAGCCAGCCCACAGCAGCTATTCCCAGCTGACATCCAGCGAGCCGGAACATTCCACGGTCAGCCGGGTCCGCTCGAGGCTTTATGAGTGAAGAGAAACAGGCGGACAGCCTGGCCGAGCCGAGCGGTCACCGTGGGGGGGACTTGCCTTCGAGAGGTCCACCAGGGTGTTGGCTTGGTCGCTCAGCTTCCTCTGCTCCATCTTCACGCTCCGCAACCTGGGGAGAAGGAAAGAGCAACGCAGCTGCACCCCCTCCCCAATTACAAACCGCACCCCAGGCAACGGGAAATTGTCCCCACGTCCCTGCCAGGGGCCAGACCCCGCTCCCTTGGGCTGGAGATCAGCATCCCACCCAGCCCGGTGCGCGGCCCCTTACTGGTGAATGGCTTGTAGGAATTTCCTCTGGTGCTTCCTGACTTTAGCGTGGTCGATCTTCTTCAGCAGCTTGGTGTGCTTGTAGATGAGCCACGTTTCCCGCAGGACGTTGGCTGCCGCGTTCTTGATCTGCAAGAGGAGACTTGGCTGCAGGTCACTGGCCCCAGCTGCACCGGCACACAGGATTTCAGGGAGATGTCGGGCTGGCTCCGCCACCAGCCACTGGTGCATGAGCCGTGGCTGCGAGAGCGTTGACTGGCCCCAGCTGGAGCGAGGTGCTCGGCTCCGCTCCCGCACGCTGTCCTGCAGCTTCGTGAGGGATCACGGGTGGCTCCAACGGGAGCAAGGGCCAGCAGAGCCACCCGCCCCGAGCAGCGAGTCTCAGCCCCCCAAGCACCTGCGTCCCCCTCCCACCCTGCACCGACGCTCTGCCACCAGTCTCCTCACCCCTGTGCCAAACTGAATCCTAAGCCTTTAGAGAAAAAAAAAAAATGCCCAGGTTTTTCTCCATTCCCACATCCATCTGCCACTCTTGGCAGGCCCTGGACGGGTTACCAGCACAGGGATGCGGTTTCCACAGGCTCCGCCACTCACTCCAGGAGGAGCTGGCTGCCCCTGCCTGGCACGGAGCCTGCAGATCCACACTTTGCTTTCCTGGCCCAGCCATGCTGGGGCCCCCGACCACCACCAGGCCATCAGGGCTCCTGCTGGCATGTGGCTCTGCTCTCTGGGGTGACGTGGGGTGGCCTGGCCACATCCCAGCACTGGGACACTGCCATTCCAAGGGCTGCGCCAATGCTTACCTTGCCACCGTGCCCTATATAAAACACGGCTCCTGTCACCAGCGCTTTGCTGAGACCAGAGACCTCCTGCAGCCCCCCCATGCTGCCGGGGATGGGACACCAGACCCCGACACAACCAGCGAACCCACAGACCCCCGACCACAGCCGCAGCATCCCACGTCCCTCCTTGGGGTTGGAAACCACGGGAGCCTCCCGGCACAGACGAGGTGCTGAATCACCAAAATCTGGTTGTCTTCCTGACACTGAGCTAAATGAGCTCATGCTCCGCAAAAGGGGGGAGTCTGAATCCTCTCGGGGGGTGGGGTGGGTGGGGAAACACCCCCCAAGATTTTCCTCTCAGGGGTGTGGCTGAGCATCCTGCATCACCTCAATCCCTGGTACAGAGCTGGTGCTGTTTGCTTCCAGCACAGCATCCGAGGTGCTCGGACACCCTCCCCCACCACAGTGCCACTGAACTGGCACACAGCAGTGCCGACACCTTCCTCTCCCCCCCTGTGGTACCCCCAGCCCCCGCCACGGCACCTTACCCGCTTCGTCAGCTGCGTGTCCATCATGAAGTTGTGAACGTGCTTCTCGGCTTTGGTGAGCTCCAGCTTCCTGGCCACCACCGCCACCACCAGCGCCGTGCAGCCAGCACCCTGCGTGGGGACATGAGTCAGAGAAACAGCTTGTCACCCTCCAGCACCCTCGTGCGACAGCAGCACTCCCACCCTCACCACCGCAACCCCCTAATTAACTAAAGCTCCGTGTTCCCCCCCCCCCCCCCCCACGTTATCCTAATGAGAAGATAACAGAGAGCCTGGGTGTCCTTGAGCAGCTGATGATGTGCTGGGTAATTAACAGGAGGGGCTGGGGCTGATTAAGGAGGTCAGCGGTGATCAGCAGTGAGTCCTTGTCACCCCTACACCCTTTAGAAATGGGTGCCTCCCCGCAGTGCCCTGCGGGATGAGGAGCTCCCCGCTGCCAGGAGGGGTCCAGGGTGGGAGAACAAGTGGGGAAGCACCTGGGGGGGGGGGGGGGGGGAAAGCAGAGAAGGGGACCCCCAGATCGGGACCCCCTGAATCGCCACATGCCCCAGCAGCGACAGCTGGGAGGTAGCTTATCCCGGCGATTAGGGCTGGATCCGCGCAGCAGCCGCTGGCTCCAGCACTGGTTGGGCTTTGGAGAGCGGAGGTGCCAAGGCTCTGCTCCCTGGGGGGCTCCTGCTGCTGCCCCCTCAGCTGAGCCACCCCCCTCCTGGCACTCTGGCAGAGGCCCACCACCCTGGCAAGCACTCTTTAATTTATTAAAGAGTCATTAATTAACACCATGCTCTGAGCCGAAGCCTTTAGCATCCCTGAAGGTCCCACCACGTGCTCTCAGCTCCCACCACTTTTCCCAGTGGAGCAGCTGCTCCTGGCACTGTGACTTGGGGACACCCCCCCCACCCCCAAGCCCTGGCAGTGATGGGGGTCCCCAGTGCTGGCAGCGGGGGGGCTGTGCTGCTGGGAGGGGGTAATGCTTTGCCAGATGGTGTCCCAGTTCAGAGTAACCACTGGCTGGGTGGGAGCTCTGGGACTCTGCGGCACCGGGCCCCCCTCAGCTGAACGGGGGGGGGGGCGCTCCCCTGCGCCATGCTCCCCACTCCGTAGGGATTTTCTCCCTCACTTAGCTCCTGTCAACAGCATCAGCCTCGCTGGTGCCCAGCCTCACATGGGACAGATCAAAGACTTGCAGATGATATAAAATTAATACCCACCAGCGGAGCTGCCTCGGCCGACGGTTCTTTGTGGGGTGCAAAGCGGCAGAGACGAGCTTGGCCAGTGCCGGGCACCAGCTCGGGGGGGCCGCAGCTGGGAAGAGGGGGGACAGCTCCATCCCCGGGGGCTGGAGCCAAGAGGACAGAGCTGGGTGCTGTGACCGCAGGGTCCCCAGACGCTCCGTCTGGAAAGCCCCACAAGCCGGGACATCTCCTGGGTGCCTTGGAGTGGGGACGCCGGAGGTCCCAGAGGACACTGACCCTTTGGCCATGTGGAAACAAAGCCGCGGTGATGCTGGTGGCGCGGTGATGCCGGCGTGAGCACAGCAGGGCAGAGGGCTCCCAGCTGGTCCCAGCTCTCGGCAGGAGCCAGCAGCATTTGGGATCGCTCCAGGCGATAGAAGCCAGGTGGTGCAAACAGGGACGGCCAAGGGATGCTTGTGGGCTCCCTGGGGACATCCCTGACCCCACCGCGATCCAGCTCCCCCCCTCCTGGCTGAACGCAGGTCCAAATCCACCCTGAACTCACCAGCAGGGACAGCAGGACATGGGACCGGCTGGTGTCCCACCCTGCACCCTGTGGGGCTGCAGCACCCGCCAGGGACGCGCCCAGCCTGCACCATCACCTCCTTAACCAAACCGCCACATTCTGCTAATTACTGCGCTTACAGGAATTGCAATTACAGCTCTGTCAGCTTCCAGGCTGTGCGAGCTCGGAGCTGAAGCCATTATGCCTTGTACATGGACAAGCCAGCCAGGGAAGCGGCCCCCCTTAAAATCCGGTGGTCCTGCTGCCACGGTGGGGACAGGCAGAGCCTGCGGGACCGGCAGCCTGCTTGGCACGGCGCTTACCATGATGCCGGTGAGCAGGCAGACCCCCTTCCCGCAGTAGGTGTGCGGGACCATGTCACCGTAGCCGATGGAGAGGAAGGTGATGGAGATGAGCCACATGGCACCCAGGAAGTTGCTGGTTACGTCCTGCTGGTCGTGGTACCTGCCAAGGAGACGCGGGCATCAGCAAGCATCACGGCAGGGGACGGGGACGGCTGTGGGGGGCACCTGGGCGCGGGGGCTGCCCTGGCACGAGGCTGTGCGGTGTGACAGGGACTAGGGATTAATAACATGGCAGGATGCCCCGTAGCAGTGGCGGTTGCGCAATTTCTGGCACGGGAAAACCCACACAGACAAAATCACAGCAAAAACTCAAAGGAAAGGGCTTCTGCTTTCCGTCAGACCTGTCACCACATCCTGGTCCCGCCGCCCGCGTCCCCGGTGCCACGTGGCGTGGCAGCCAGAGCCAGCTGATGGGAGAAACAGCTGCGGCTCTGCAAGGACCCCAGCCGCGCCGGCTCGCTGCCGATGGCCTCCTACGCATCCCCCTGCTGCCACAGCTCAGGCTGAGCCCACTCCCCCTGCGCCACCCCGGGGGTCTGTGCCGGCAGCGGCCCCGGCAGATCCCCCACGGTTGGATCCTGCCAAGCCTCCGGCACGCACTGGCTCTCGGAAGGGGACGGGGGACGGTTCGCACGCTGGAGACGAAGCACACACGGAGCGGCTGCAGCTTTTGGGGGCGCCGCAAACTTTCCATGGCCGCGTCCCCACTGCGCTGCGAGGTCAGTGGCCGCCCTGGCCAGCCCGGCGGCCGGCTGCGGCTCGTCCGGCAAACACGCAACTGGGGGCTCCAGCTGCCTCCAGCTTCCCCCAGCCGGCACAAGCCCAGCTGAGCCGCATGGGGATGCTTCGAGGGGATGCAGCGCTGGCTCCCGGCCCCAGAGCGGGGGCTGGCCCAGCCTGCAGCAGGATTAAGCCCCAAATCTCGGGGTGCACAGGGGGCAGGCGGCACCTTCGCTTCGCCACAGGCAGTGTGGTCACCCTCCTGCCTGCACGCATCCTTCTCCCCGCAGGCTTCTCCCAGGCTCCTCAAGAAATCATTAGAGGGAAACCAGATGGAGCTTTTGGCAGTCCCCCCTGGTTCATCCCAGCTCCTCGTTCCCAGAGCAGTTGGGTTTTCTCCTCTTCCAAACTGTTTTTCCTCCCCAAGTAACTGGAGAATTGAATGAGATCCTGGTGCAGGAGGAAGCGCCCTCAGCCACGACAAGCGCCGCTGCCGGCGCTCTGGGCAGGGCTGGCCAGGGGAGCCAGAGCCCATCACTGCAGCCACATTTTGGGGGCTCCCCAAAATCCCGGCGCTGGCAGCGGCACGCATCCCCTGTCCCAGCTGTCGTGTTTCCCTGGGAAAGGCTGAGTCCAGCCCAGCCCGCAGGATGTGAGCTCTTGAGCGGCGGGGACGACCCTGGGAGCATTGTGCTGGGCAAGGGGGTTACGGTGCCGCTGAAAAGCTGGACATTTTCTCTTCCGAGAAGCACTTCGAGCAGAAGGAGCCGATAAACAGGAGGGCCGGCCCGTGGTGTGGGCAGGGAGAGGGGCTGCTCGCTCACACCGGGGGCTGCCACAGTCGGTGGGACCCCAGCACCCGTTTTCCATCACCCCCTTGTCCGCCCGCCCCCACTAAGGGCACAGCCGCTCTCCACCAGTGGGGCATCGCCCCAGTCCCGCGCCACCATGAAGCAGAGCATCTCCACGCCGCAATGCCACGGCACCGGCTGGGCTGAAGCCACCCCACGGCTTTGGGAGCACCCAGGGGGGCTGCGGGCTGGCTGCCCCCTCGCCCCGGGGAGCGGGGCTGCCTGCACATGCAGGCACATGTGCGAGCACACGTGCGCGCCGTCGGCAGGCAGGGCAGCATTGCTGGCACCGCAGGCAGCGCTGTGCGGCGGCCGGGCGAGCGGGCGAGGTTGCTAAGCGACTCGCTGCCTTCGGAGAGCTGCGGCCCCCCAGCATGCACAGGAGGATGCCCGGCAGCAACGCTGTGCCCGCCGGCATCGCGGCAGCCCACGGGGCCGAAGGGACCCTTGCACCCAGTGACCATGGCTTGGGGCACAGCCATGTCCGAGCGACCCAGCCCTCGCAGGTGCCGGTTGGGAATGGTCCCACAAGCTGCAGCAAACTGGTTTCCAGTGCCAGTGCAGCAACCATTGGTGGGGACACGTCCTGGGGGGCCCTTGTGGGAACTGCGTGGCACCCAGGGCCAGTGCATGCCCTGGGGACGATGCATCCCTCAGGAATGAAACATGTCCCAGGGGTCATGCACCCCCCGTCATGTCCTGCAGCCCCCCCAGTCGATGCACCCCCAGCTCTGTAGACAGAGGGACATGGCGGCAGCTGCGGTGCCGGTGATCTGCAGCTCCCTGTCTGCGTCATTTCTTTTTTGTTGTTGTTGTCGTTGCTAATGGCTTTTTATTTAGATTGCATTTTCCAGCCTAAGCCCCCCAGGTGCAGTATCAACCCCCCTGCGTGTCCCCTGGGAGCCTGTCTGCCCGCTCCCCATTTAGGAGGCACAAAGAAAAATCTCCTAAACACAATTAAGCAGCGAGCAACTACCCAACCCATCCCGAGAGCATCATTAAGGGAGGCAGGAAGGCAAACACAGCCTGTAAAAGCTCCTAAAATCTCCGTGTGCTGCTTGGCTCCACTGCCCTGGTCCTTCAAGCTGCTCCAGTGCCCCTTCATGGGGTGACCGGTGTGACGGGTCCCACCCTGGGGAAGAGGAGGAGGGTTGACCTTCCTCCCACCTTGCAGGCACCCAGAAGGAAGCAGGGTGTCCCAGGGGAGCCAGGGGTGCCGGCAGGCGCGATCCCTCGCACCTCAGTCCCAAAGATGGCACAAAGCTGCCGGAACTTTCGGCATTCAAGCGATTTCACTAATCGACAGACACCAAATATAATGCACCCGTTGCCTTGGGTGCGTTCCCACAGACCAGCCCCGGCTCCGAGGGACCCCCGGGGAGATGAGCCATGCCTGGATGGCAGCACAGAGCTGGCCTCGGGGGACAGGGATGGCCCCACACCGGGACACGGCACAGGACACCCGGGGGGGACCTTCCCTCCCTACCCTGGGATGGATGGGTGTCGCTGGCACCGTGCGCTGTGGCTGGGGAGAAACCCCCCTGGCATAGCACTGGGGTGGGCTGGGGGTGGGCTGCCACAGCCCCCCAGCTCCCCTCGGGGGACACAGGGGTGCCAGCGTGTCTCCAAGAGATGGATGCAGAGCGGTACCCACCGGGGCCAGTCGCCACAGCAACCCAAACACTGAGCACACCAATGCCGGCGTGATGCCATCCGGCAGTAGGTTTGTCACCACGCGGTGTTGTCATGGCAGTCGCTCACAGCGATGCCAGAGCCCGAGCCAGGCACTGCCACTCGCCAGCCTCACGGCGCCTCTGGCTGCTCCCCATGCACGGCCCCCCCATCTCCCACCACCCCTCATACCCACCACCCACCCTCCTGGGGCTCCCAGCTGGCACTGAGCATCGTCCCCTCGCACAGGGACTCTGCCTGTCCCCAGGCACCGCAGTGTGAGGACAGGGCGGTCCCTGCCTCTGCCTCCTGCCCAGGACTGGGGCTCGTTGGTGGGAATCCATGGCTACCAAGCCCCCAGATCCCTGCATCCCTCCCCAGGATGCTGGGACACAGCAGATGCGCTGAGAATCCCACCCCACCGCGCATCCCAACCCCCCCAGCAGCCCCAGCCCCTCTCACCTCTCGCACACCCGGACCGTCCACGCAGCGATGATCCAGAGGGAAATGCTGAAGACCAGCAGCACCGTCCCAGGGCAGATGGTCATGAGGGTCTTCATGACGAAGCGGGTGTTGAAGTTGATCTTGTTGAGCGCCCCGATGCTGCGCGAGGAGGCGTCGGTGAAGAGCTTGCTGTGCAGCAGCATCACCCGAGCAATCAGGTAGAGGCGCAGGAACATGGGGATGGACAGGATGATGTCCACGTCCGCCTCTGCCCGTGAAGGCGTGTACGAGAAAGCCAGGCGGGCTGTCCAGAAAAATTTGTACTCCCCAGGGATGGGGTGTATGGCACAAACCAGCATCTCCAGGCTGATGTAGAGGATGCGCTCGTACGTCATCGCTATCCGCCAGTCGTCAGCGCCATTGTCGATCACAAAGAGCTACCGGGATGCAAAACCACACGGTTACCAGTAGCCCCGGCCAGCCCTGCCCCACCAGCACCCCGAGGTGGCAGGGGGGACTGACACCAGAGCCCCATGGAGCTGGGGATGGCTCCAAGCAGGAGGGCTGGGGATGGAAAAGGTGGGAACCAGCCTTCGCCATCACCTTGGCTGCTCCGCCTGGGTGGCCAGGGGACAGTTATGGTGCTGGGGACACCCCAGAAAGCTTTAGGGTGCCCAGCCTCAAGCACATGCCCAGGCACAGCATGGGGACAGCTCGCTCCAACCCGCTCCCACAGCGGCTGGCAGGAGCCCCCCTCCTGCCACAGCCCCCCCCCCCCCGGCAGATGGACAAGCCGTGGGGCCGCTGAGCGCCAACATGAGCCACCCCAGCCCCTTTGCTCCCCCGGGCGCTGTACCAGTATCACCACCATGCCCCAAGCGCCAGGGCAACTTTTGGGGAGGGAATGCCACAGCTAGAGCACCCGGCTGCTGGCGGCGATGGGATCCAGTTGCCATAGCAACCGCCGGTTCATCCTGGGTACCAGCTCCTCTCCCACCACCGGCAAACGAGTTGGGGTCTCCGCAAGGAGCCAGGGCGTGGCAGCTTGGGCTGGCCCCTCCAGGGTGCCACCAGACCCCAGGGGTCACCCACCCCACCCTGCCTGGTCTGGTCCATCCTGAGGCTGCCATCGGCTCATCCCGGTGTGCCGGGGACACCAGTGTCACCTACAGCAGGGATGTGCTCAGGGCCCCTCCACAAGCACCGCTTGGCAAAGATGCCACCAGGAAGCCATCCAAGGGGGATGTGGCAGCCGGTACTACCGTCACCGGCGTGTCCTTGACCCTGCAAAGCGTGGAGCAACACTGGCTCACCCGAGGGGCCGGGAGCCCTCGTGGCCGCTCCAGCCCAGCCGGTGTGGGGGGAACATCTGGGAATAACCCTCCCACCTTGCCGGAGGCCCCGGTGCACCTGCACCAGCTCCTCACTGGCACGGCACGGCATGGCACGGCACAGCACGGCATGGCATGGCACGCAGGGCTCTCCCCGAGGACAGCAAGAGCCACTGGGACTGACTCACAGCGCGGCCGTCCCCGGCCACCTCCCTGGCTGTTTGGAAAGCCCCGCTCCTTTTAGCTGCTTTGTTTGAGAAATTGTTTATAAAAATGCTCCAAGCTGTCAAGGGAGATCCTCAGGCATTTAGCGAGCTGACAGCCCATTCCTTCCTGGAAAAGGGTGTTAAAAATAAACAAATTAGCAAGAGGAAAAAGGCAGGGAGCCTTTTGACTGTGTGTGTGTGTGGGTTTGTGACGGGCCAGGTCAGGGAAGGGAAGGAGCAAGGTGGGATTTGGGCAGGTTCCCCCTGCACCAGCCACTCTCAGCCCTGCACCTGCAGCGCATCACTGCGGGTTTCCATAGAAACCACGGCACAAGCCAGTGGTACCCGACTGGGGCATCCCCAGCATCCCCAGCACTGGCTCCAGCAGGGGAAGGAGCAAGCGTGGTGGCCACCGCAGCTCCAGACAAGCGAAGCACAAGCCGAGAAGCCACGGGCTGGGGGGGAATCTTCACCTCACTAAATGCACAACGAGCCCTGGGCACCCCGATGGCAGGGCTGAGGGGGGCTGT
Source organism: Falco peregrinus (assembly GCF_023634155.1). NCBI lineage: Eukaryota > Metazoa > Chordata > Aves > Falconiformes > Falconidae > Falco > Falco peregrinus. The sequence goes on along the minus strand of NC_073740.1, from coordinate 3,448,502 downwards.
GCCCCCCCAAACCCCCTAGCTGGAGGTGGCAGCCTCCCCAGCACCGTGCTCCATCACATGGCAATAAAGGTGGTGCTGGCAGAGGATGGCACAGCACGCTCTGCACCACCCTGGGGCACCGTGACGTGGCAGAGCCTGCCCCGGGGTGCAGAGCAGAGCCACCTCCAGGGCACTGAGCCTGGCACCACCAGACCAGAGCCACCTCCAGGGCACCAAACCTGGTGCCACCAGCCCAGAGCCACCTCCAGGGCACCAAGCCCAGTGCCACCAGCCCAGAGCCACCTCCAGGGCACCAAGTCTGGCGCCACCAGACCCGAGCCACCTCCAGGGCACCAAGCCCAGTGCCACCAGCCCAGAGCCACCTCCAGGGCACCAAGCCTGGCGCCACCAGACCAGAGCCACCTCCAGGGCACCAAGCCCAGTGCCACCAGTCTAGTGCCACCAGACCAGAGCCACATCCAGGGCACCAAGCCCAGTGCTACCACAGTCAGCTCCAGGGCACCAAGCCCACTGCCACCAGCCCCTGCTGCGGGCACAGGGAGGGTGAGGACACGGTGGCGCTGCCGGCAGCTCCCCACACGCGCTCAGCCTAACGAAGAGCGAGTGACACAGGCAATTAGCAGCAGCTCGTGGCCTTGCAGCGGAAAGCAGAGCTGGGAAGCCGGGGCAGGCAGGAGGATCTTGTTCACCTGCAGCCCTGGCTGGCGGGTGATGGGCACAGGGACACCCCGGGCACCTGCCACCAGCCCATCGGGTGCCAGCAGGCGTAGGCAGCCATAGAGGGGGGACACGAGGTGACGGGCATGACCCCCGGAGCTGCACCCAGGACCCCAGGCACAGCAATGCCCCAGCCCTGGAGAAACTGAGGCACAGGAAGAGCTGGAAATGTCCCAAAGGACTCAGCAATTAATGCAATTAATACTGAGGGAAGAGGCTGAAGCAGCTGTAGGCTTTCCTGGAGGCCGGGGGGATCTGGCAGTGCCGTAGCAGGGCGAGCGCAGCCCCCCCGAGCAAGAGGGACGAGGAGCTGAGGATTTACGGCTCTGTCAGCCCCGCTTCCATCCCGGATGGATTATCAGCAATCCCTTTATAAGCACCTAAGAGATAATAGGGCGATCAGCAGCCAGCCCAGCTTCGTCCGGAGCAAATCAAGTCAAACCGATCTCATTCCCTTCCCTGCCCGCCTACCGGGGCTGCAAGGTGCGGTGGCACCAGTGCTGGGGTAGCACCGGTGCTGGGGTCCAGAGCCCCGCAGAGGGATGGCAGCGGGGATTTGGGCTCCTGCCGTGGCCCAGAGCAGGGGGAAAGGTGGGAAGCCCCATGCACCGCTCGGGTGGACGCTGTGTTTGCACAACCCGCTCCCAAGAAAAACAAGCGGAGGAAGCCAGCGAGCGTCGGGGCACGGTGCGCCCGGCTGACCCCAGCCGCCGCCACCCCAGGGTAAATATTATTCCAGCAAAAAGCAGAGTTCTCAAATATTTGCTTTGAGCAACCCACCGCCAGGCAGGCTGAGCCAGAGGGGTGGCTCCCGGGGGCCGGCAGGGAGCGAGGTGCCCGCCAGCCCCCCACACTGCCCCATCCCCCAGCCTCCGGTGGGATGCGGTGGGATCTTTGCTCCATCACCACACCGAGTGCTCAGGGCAGGGGGCTCCGGCGTCCCCTCCCGGGATGCTCCTTCTCCTGCCCAGCAACCCCTTCCTCCTGGCCCCAGAACACAGCGGCATCGCGCCGAAGCCAGATCCCGTGGGGAAGCGCAGCCTTCCCGGAGCAAACTGGGAGCCCTTTCGTTTGAGCAAACTGGGAACCCCTTCGTTTGAGCAAACTGGGAGCCCCTTCGTTTGAGCAAACTGGGAGCCCTTTCGTTTGAGCAAACTGGGAGCCCTTTCGTTTCCCAGCCAAGCTGGGGCAGGCGGAGAGGAAAAGAGTGGGCAGCCCTGATTAAGAAAGGATTTCACAGCTTTCCTTGGCACCTCAGCTGGTCCGAGCCCTTCCTGGCTGCAGCCTCCCCCAGCCACCGGCACCCTGTGCCCGGGCAGACCCCTGGTGCCTGGCCTCACCACCCTTGAGACCCCTCGCTGCTCCCCAAGACCCCTCGCTGCCCCGCCTTGAGACCCCAGCGAGGAGGGAGGAGGAGGCTCCATGCAGGCTGCGAGCTCGGGTACCGCATCCCACCGGGGTGATGGGCAAACCCCGCAGCCCACCTGCCCTGGCAGCCCCTTGCTCAGCGCCGGTGACACCGGGACATACCTGCACCTCCCGCGTGTGGTAGGCGATGATGAGGCCCAGCAGGATGACGGTGGAGAGGCTGATAAGGCATTTCAGGGCCAGCGAGAACATGGAGTCCTGCAAAGCAAGAGCAGGGCGGGCGTTAGGGGGGACGTGGCCGCAGGACCCTGCCGGCGCTGGCCACGATGCCAGGCTCTGTGCCCCCAGGGAGATGCTGCCCCCCCGCCAGTGCCGGCTTCCCCCCCACCGGCACTTCAGCTGCCACCTGGAGCAGCTCGGCACGGCAGCGATGGCACCGCCAGCACCACGGCCCTTTCGCCAAAATGCTTTTTTAATCTGATTTTGCCAAGTGTAGTTACGAGCCGCCCCTCATTGAGATGTGCAGCATCCACACCCCGGCGCATCCAGCGTGAGCCCAAGATCATGGCACCCCAATGGATGGTCTAATTAGATCTTCCTGCTAATTAGCTCTACGTAAATTAAACCAGCCACTGATTGACTGGTCGTCAAGGCGGCTGCTCCCCGGGACCCCGTTGGGAAGAGCAGGATTCACCGCCCCCTCCCATGGGCTCGCCTCCGGACCCCATTGCAGTCACTGGCAACCTCACGCTGCCGCCAGCCACGATCTGGCCCCGCTGGTGCTGGGGCACCTGCTGAGCACCGGCAGGCCCTCGCCAAGGTGTTAGCACCAAACCAACCTTCCCTGCCACTGCACCCATCCCTACCCCCGCGCCATCCCCAGCACCCTGAGACCCAGCACACTCGCGGCACAGTGAGATCTGCCACACTCCTGGCAAGACAAGACCCTGGCACTCTCGCGGCACAGTAAGATTCGGCACACTCATGGCACACCGAGACCTTGCCAAGCTCATGGCACACAGATCTCGCACACTCATGGCACACCAAGACCCTGTCACGCTCATGGCATACTGAGACCTGGCACCTGAAGACCCGGCACACTCGTGGCTCACTGAGACCCGGCACACTCGTGGCACACCCAGACTTGGCACACTCGTGGCACACCGAGACCCGGCACACTCATGGCACACCAAGACCCTGCCACGTGCATGGCACACCGAGACCTGGCACACTTGTGGCACACCCAGACCCGGCACAGTTGTGGTGCACCAAGAACTGGCACACTCGTGGCACACTCGTGGCACACTCATGGCACACCCAGACCCAGCACACTCATAGCATACCCAAACCCGGCACACTCATGGCTCACTGAGACCCAGCACACTCGTGGCACACCCAGACCTGGCACACTTGTGGCACAGCGAGAACTGACACACTCATGGCATACTGAGACCCGGCACACTCATGGCACACCCAAACCTGGCACACTCATGGCACACCCAGACCTGGCACACTCGTGGCACACCAAGACCCGGCACACTCGTGGCACACCCAGACCTGGCACACTCGTGGCACACCGAGACCCCGTACACTCGTGGCACACCCAGACCCGGCACACTCGTGGCACACCCAGACCTGGCACACTCGTGGCACACCGAGACCCCGTACACTCGTGGCACACCCAGACCTGGCACACTCGTGGCACACCCAGACCCGGCACACTCGTGGCACACCCAGACCTGGCACACTTGTGGCACAGCGAGAACTGACGCACTCATGGCATACTGAGACCCGGCACACTCATGGCACACCCAAACCCGGCACACTCGTGGCACACCCAGACCTGGCACACTCGTGGCACACTGAGACCCCGTACACTCGTGGCACACCCAGACCCGGCACACTCGTGGCACACCCAGACCTGGCACACTCGTGGCACAGCGAGAACTGACACACTCATGGCATACTGAGACCCGGCACACTCGTGGCACACCCAGACCCGGCACACTCGTGGCACACCCAGACCTGGCACACTCGTGGCACACCCAGACCCGGAACACTCGTGGCACAACCAAAGCTGGCACACTCATGGCACACCCAGACCTGGCACACTCGTGGCACACCCAGACCTGGCACACTCGTGGCACACCCAGACCCAGCACACTCGTGGCACACCCAGACCCGGCACACTCGTGGCACACCGAGACCCCGTACACTTGTGGCACACCCAGACCCGGCACACTCGTGGCACACCCAGACCCGGAACACTCGTGGCACACCGAGACCCCGTACACTTGTGGCACACCCAGACCCGGCACACTCGTGGCACACCCAGACCTGGCACACTCGTGGCACACCCAGACCCGGAACACTCGTGGCACAACCAAAGCTGGCACACTCATGGCACACCCAGACCCGGCACACTCGTGGCACACCGAGACCCCGTACACTTGTGGCACACCCAGACCCGGCACACTCGTGGCACACCGAGACCCCGTACACTTGTGGCACACCCCAGACCTGGCACACTCGTGGCACACCGAGACCCCGTACACTCGTGGCACACCCAGACCCGGCACACTCGTGGCTCGCCGCACCCATCCGTTGCTCCCCAGTGCCCCAGGCTGCCTTCAGCCCTGCTCCTCTCCCTCTCCCCAGTGCTCCCCAGCCCCACGGGGCAGTCAGATGTGGAGAAGGGACTATTTGCCGCGGAGGCGGTGGCGCATTGTTAACAACTTGGCTCCAGCCGCACAATTGTGTGGATATAATGGCTGGTGCTGAGAGAAGTGCCGGGGACCAAACAACGGCTATTAATAGGCAAACTCCGGGGCAGGGCTCATGCCAAGGCTGCTCCGGATAAACCCTCCTCAGGGGCACTAATCCTGCCTGCCCGAAGCACCGGCACCCACCAGCCCTCCCGGCAGGCGGTACTGCCAAAGGCTGCCGCACACCCACCGCGTTCACTGGTCCAGGTCCAGAGGGACCCAGCAGGAAAAGCCGCTGCTGGATCCCACGGTCAGGGCAAAACACTGGGGGGGGGGGGCTCGCCCAAACCGCGGTGACGCCTCAGCACCCCCGGCCCACATCCTCCCCACACCGTGCAGGTGGCAGGATGCTTCACCCCAGCAGTGCCACGCAGGCTGCCGGTGGCTCTGGAAAGCATCGGTGCTGGGAGAGGCCCCATCCTGCCCACACTCGAGGGACAGGCAAAGAGCCGGCAAAACCTGCCCGCTGCATCCTGGCTTTCCGGCTCAGCCCCGGCACCGTCCGGCCTGGGGAGCACGCGGCGGCGGCGTGGGGCAGAGCTGGAGCCACGCCAGGGCCGGCAGCACCGCCAGCCCCGGCCAGCACGACAGCTGCCGACCCCAGCCCCAGGCGCTCCCTTGGGCACGGCGAGCTCCAGTTTCCCACCGGGGATGCCGGGGCGGGGGGTGTGTGTGTGCAGATTTATAAACAGTTGCCCATGGTCACAGCTCCGGCTAAGGGGGAGCCAGGGACCCCCCTGCACCCCATGGTCATCGGCACGAGCATGGTGGCAGGCACAGGGCAGTGGTTGGGTCTTTCCCAGCTGGCACAGCAGCTGGGTGCACGGGGGGGCAGCAAGCGCGGCAGCGGCACTGCCAGCACCCGGCGAGGGCAGCCGGCAGCCCCAGCACCAGGCACGCAGGCCCAGCCAGCGGCGAGGCGGCCGCGGCGCAACAGGTAGCGGGCACAGGTGGGGGCTGGCGGCTCGGCCTTGTTCCTGCCAAAGCCAAGCGGGATCCACCAGGAAAAGGCTCCGGCAGTGAAGCGTCCCCCTCCCTCGTGGGGGGAGGCAGGGATGCGAGGCATCCCCCTGCCTCGGCTGCGGAGCGAACCGCTGCCGGCAGCCCCCACGCTCCTGCCAACGCCGGCAGCTGCGAGCAGCTGGGGCTCAGGAGCCCCCTGCCACCAGCCGGGCACCTCCATGGCGAGACAGAGGGGTCCCCCACGCCCACGGGACCCCCAGCCGCGTCCCTCTCTCCCTCCCTCCACCTGCTCCAGCTCTGCAGCCTCCTCCACCCCCGCTGCCCTCCCCACCACCTGCGGCAAGAAGCCCCTTCCCACCCCGCTCCTTCCCCTCTGCCGGCGGCACCGGAGCGTGGGGACCCCCACCGGCCGCCCCCAGCCCCCTCGGCAGCACTGTCCCGCTGACGCCCATGGGTGCCATGCCCGCCCTGCCGGCGCGGGTGCCGATGCCTTCCCCTCTCTGGATAGGTATAAATAACATGACAGATGTCTATACAAAGAGTTATTCATATCGCTGCCAACCAGTGCAGCCCGGGAGCAGGAGCTGGAAGGGGCGTGGGGGGGGGGGGGGAATTATAAATAAAAGACACCGTCCTGCAAAAAAAAAAAAAAGAAAATGGAAGAAAGGGGTGTGGAGGAGGAGGAGGAGGAGGAGGGGGGGGGGAGGGGGGCCTCCGCTGCACCACGCACCACCGAGGGCATGGTGCCTCGAGCAGCACCCAGCCCCGGGCCGGTGCTGGGCACCGCAGACCCCGGTGGGTCGCGCGTGGGGCAGCTCCGCCGGGACCCAGTGCAGCACCCACCCCAGCACCCACCGTCCGCCCCATGGCCCTGGGTGCCCCCAGCCCAGCGCTCTCCCTGTCTGACACCTGCGGCCGCGGTGTCCCCACGGGTCACCCCGTTGGTCCCTGGCCCCACCATTGGTCCCCGGCCAACCCTAGATGGGGCGACCGTCTCCACGCTCACCCCACCGGGCACCGTCCAGCGCCACCAGCCCCGCGCCCACCCACTTGGTCCCTACCTTGGAGTAGAGCCCCCAGGACAGCTCGGTCTCAATGACCATGACGACGATGCCAAACATGCCGAAGATGAGCGCGTAGTCGCTGAGGCGCTTGCGCTTCTCGAAAAGCGCCCGGCGGTGCCCCAGCCGGTACCCGATGTTCTGCGCTTTGCGCTTGGGCCCCTTGGCGAAGGCGGCGGGGGGGCGGCCGGGCGGGCGGGCGAGCGGGCCGGTGGGCGGGGGGCGCGTGGTTGTCCTCGCGGGAGACGACGATCTCCGGGGGTCCACCGGCCCCGAAGAGCTGCAACGGTTGAGCCTCCGGTTCGGCCTCGATGAGGTTCCTGCGGGATGCGCTGAGGCGGCTGAGGGGCTTCATCACCCCCCCGCTGTACTTGCAGGAGCTCATGGCGATCTCGGTGAAGGGGTTGCTGTCCCGCCGGTGGACCAGCGGGCTGGGCTGCCGGTGTTTGCCGCTGCCCCCCCCCGGGCCCCGTCGGGTGGTCGCCGAGGTTGAGCTGGCTGCCGTGGCGGGAGGAAGGGTGGAGGGCGGCGGGGGCGGCGGGAGGAGGAGGAGGGGCCCGTAACGACCCGGGCGAGGAGTGCAACAGGCTGTGCTGAAGCGGCGGCAAAGCGGCGGGAGCCGCTGCTGCCCGTTCATCCCCCGGTAACGGACACGGACACCGACCATCCTCCTCCAGGTCCCCCACGCCCGAATCGTGGAGATGCCCCGATGTCTCCATACCGGCGGCACCGGTGCCGTTTCACCGGGCACCGGCTCCGCTTTCCCGGCCACCGGCCCCGTACGCTGGATCATGAATGGGCGCCGAGCGCTCCCCGCCGCCGCCGCCACCACCGCCGCCGCCGCCGCCGCCGCCGCCGCCGCCGCCACCGCCGCCGCCGCCGCCGCCCCCGCCGCCGCCGCTGGCCCGGCCCCGCCGCGCCATTGGCCACGCCGGGGCTCCCCGCAGGCTGACATCATCCCCGCTTCGCCCCCCCCACCCCCCGCGCCCCCGGTTTTTGCAGCTTTGCGGGGTCGTTCGGGACTTGTAGTCTACCGGGGGGCACCGGCGCCGGTCGGCGCCGGTGCCCCCCGGTAGACTACAAGTCCCGAACGACCCTACAAGGCTTCCACACACCCCCCATCCACCCCCTCCCAAAAGATTCCACCCACCGGTAACCCTCAGCATCCCCCCGGATCAACCCCCTAATCCCCTTAAGGATGCTGGAGATTACGGCAGCATCTGGAGAGGGAGGGGGTCGCGCCCCCCCCCCCCCCCCCCGCGTGTGTGTGTGTGTGTGTGTGTGTGTGTGTGTGTGTTCCCCCTTCCCCCAGGGATGTCCCCAAGGGTGAGGCTGGACCAGCGGGGTGGCTGCCACAGCGAGTGGGGTGTGGGGAGAGGATGCTAATCCCCCTCCTCAACCCTGCAGCCCCCCAGGACCCCCCCCCAGCTGTCCCCAGCTGTGGGGGGGGGAGAGAAGCAGGTATTAAAGCAGGAGTCGTCTGCTTGGGAAGCAGATAATCCATAGGGAATTGACCGCTGAAAGCCTATTAAAATACACCCAGCTGGTGACCCCTGCCCGGGCAGGGGGAATTAAACCACCCTTCTGCCCCCACCAAAGCTGGGAAGCCCACAGGGCGGGAGGGGGGGGTGTCACCCATGTCCCCCTCCCAAGGAAACGAGACGCAGACAGGGCTGGCAGAGGTTTCCCACGTTGGAGCTTTATTTGCCGGGGAGGGGGGGCCAGCATGAGGCAGAGGGGGGGTGACGTAGGGTCGTGGGGGGATATACAGTCCCCAAGCAGCGGCAGGGGGTCACCGGGCTATAACTGGCCGCGAAGGGACCGCAGGAGCATCTCCAGCTGCTGGTCCAGGGACACCGCGTCCCCGTCGTTGGTGATCACCCAGTCGAAGGCCACTCCTTGGTCCAGGCCACACTCGGACTCGGCATCATCCACCCCTGGGGAGCAGCGGAGCCGTGGGAGCCCCCGAGGCGCGTCAGGATCCGTCCATCCCCCCATCCATCCCGCCCAGAGCTGGGGGGACTTTATCCAAACCCCCCAACCAGGGGCTGGTGCCGGTGGAGCTGTGCCCGTGGGGCAGCTGCCGTGCCGGCACAGCCTGGTTTTGGTGCCGCACTCGGGGCAGCGTCGCTTGGTCACCCACCAGCCACAAAGACCCAGTTCCTCCTCTTCCTCGTCTCCTCGCTGGCCACCACCCGCACGGTCTGCACCGCAGCCCCGTACGCGGCCTGGAACCACTCCACATCCGAGAGGCGCCGCGTGTCGCTCACCACCTGTGTGAAGGTGCCGTCAGTGCCCACCCCGTGCCCCTGGCCCCCCACGGACCCCCCAGCTCACCCACACTGGCTGCGCTGCCCCCGCCACTGCCATCCTGCAGAAGAAGCCGGGGTCGGCGTGGCGCCTCTCCTCGCCCCAGCGGATCATGTCCTGCCGGTACAGCTCCTTGTAGGCACTGGCGTCCAGGAGCCGCTGGAAATCCAGGCCATGCTCCTGCGGGAAGAGGAGGTCAGCGGGCACCGCATGGCACAGCACGGTATGGACGGCATGGCATGATGCGGCACAGCATAGCACAGCACGGCACAGTGTGGCACAGCGCAGCATGGCATGGCATGGCATGGACAGCACAGCATGGCACAGCATGGTGCAGTGTGGCACAGCGCAGCATGGCATGGCACGGCATGGCATGGTGCAGCACGCCGTGGCGCAGCACAGCACGGTGTAATGTGGCGTAGCACAGCACAGCACGGCATGGCACGCTTGGTGCAGCACGGCACAGTTAAGCGCAGCATGGAATGGCAAGAAATGGTGCAGCATGGCAGAGCACGGTGTGGCACGGCATAGTGCGGCACGGCGTGGCACGGCTTGGTGCAGCGTGCCATGGCTCAGCACAGCATGGCGTGGTGTGGCATGGCACAGGTAAGCACGGCATGGCATGATATGGCGCAGCATGGCAGAGCATGGTATGGCACGGCATAGCGCAGCGTGGCACGGCACAGCGTGGCTCTGCGTGGTGCAGCGTGGAATGGCACAGCATGGCACAGCTCAGCACGGCGTGGGACGGCATGGTGTGGGACATGTTCTGGCAGGGCTCAGCGTGGTGTAGCGTGGCACAGCACGGTGTGGCGTGGCGTGGTGTGGCAGGGCGCGGCAGGGCGGCGGTACCTTGGCATACTGCTCCTTGAGGGGCCCGGAGAGGCGCAGGATGGTGCAGATGTCGGGGCCCAGCCTGTACGGGAGGGGTCAGCGGCACCGGGCGGCTCCACCCGGGCAGGTCCTGGCCTCCCCACCCTCCGGTACCGGCCCCGCCCCCCCCGGTACCGGCCCCCGCCCCCCGGTACCGGCCCCACCTCCCAGCCCCGGCCCCGGCTCTGGCCCCGCCTCCTCGTACTGGCTCCACCCTCCGGTACCGACCCCCGCCGCCCCGCTTCGGGCCCTCCTGCCGGTACCGGCCCCGCCCCCCCGTTCTGGCCCCGCCCCCGGTACCGGCTCCGGAGCTCCTCGGCCACGAAGTCCTTCCCCGACTTCCTCTTCCCGCTCAGCAGCAGCACCGCGCGCGGCGCCGCCATCCGCCCGGCCGGCCCCGCCCCGGCCCCGCCCTTCTCTCTCCCCCCCCGCGGGGCAGCCGATGGTACGGCCCGGGCAGGGAGGGGCGGGGCGCGGCGCCGCTGACTCCGCCCCCCCGGCAGGTGCCCGCCTCACAGCGCCCCCTGCAGGGCGGGGCCGGCACAGCGCCGCACAGCGCGGGGAGGGGGAGGCACCCCAAAACCCGGCTGGGGCGGGGCACGGCGCCTTCCCCCCAGCACCCCCTGTGCCACCCAGCACCCCCCTTTCTGCCTCCACCCTGTTATGCCCCAGAACCCCATTTCCCCCCAGCACCCCGTGTTCCCCTCCAGCACGTTGTTTCCCCCCCCCAGCACCCCCCTTTCTGCCTCCACCGTTCCCCCCCAGCACTCCCTGCTTCCCTCAGCACCCCCATTCCCCCCAGCACCCCGTGTTCACCCCCAGACCCCCGTTCCCCCCCCAGCCCCCCATGTTCCCCCTCAGCACCACATTTGCCCCCCCAGCACCCCATTTCTCCCCCAGCACCGTTTCACACCCCACACCCTGTTGCCCCCCCCCAGCACCATTAATCCCCCGCACCCCATCTGCCCCCCCAGCACCCCCTTTCCCCCCCCCATTTCCCACACCCCGCACAGCTCAGCCCAGCAGTGACTTTATTGCCCGGTGACAGCATCACACAGTGTGTCTGGCTGGGGCCCCCACGGTACCTGGCCCTGGGGGGCACAACGGCAGCCCCCAGACCCCCGAAATGGGGACCCCTTCCCTGGGGGGTGCTGGGTGAAGGCTGGGGGGGGGGGGGGGGGGGGCAGCCACCCCAGCACACTACGGCACAACCCCCCCAGTTCTACCCCCCTGTGCCGTGCTGCCGTGGGGCTCTCCAGCCCCGCTCCTTCCCCGCCGCGCTGCAAGAGAAGGGGGGGCCATGATTCATGATCGGGTGACAGGGCTCAGCCCCCTGCCCCCCAAACCCCTCCAGGGACTCCCTGGCACCCCTCGGCCCCGGCTTACCCGCCGTAGTGCCGCAGCACGTACTCCTCGAAGCCATCGGCCGCCTCCTCATTGCCCCGCTCCCGCCGCGCCACCTCCTCCAGCAGCTCCTCCACGTCATCCACGAAGTCCACGAAGCGCAGGTGGTCGTGGGCGAAGGCCCCGTCGGCCCCGAAGGCCCCGTCCAGCCGCGCCGCCAGCCCCTCGAAGTGCCCCCCCCAGCCCAGCCGCCCCATGAAGGCCTCCAGTAGCTGCAGGAATTGCACCTTCTGCACCGGCTCCAGCGCAACCCCCAGCACCTCCTGCCCCTCCTTGCGGGCGCAATCGGCCACCCCTGAGCACCCCTGCGGCACCCGGTACCGGCTGAGCGGGGGCAGCTCGTGGGGACCCCACTGCGGGGGGCCGGGAGGTGATTTCCCCCAGGCTTTGCCCGGTTTGTGTTCCCGGGGGGGCCGGGGCTCCTTGCCGTGCTTGTGGGGTTTGCCGTGTTCCCTCCTCTCCCGCTCCTGTGGGGCCCCCCCCGGTGCCGTGCCGCTTGTGCCGCTTGCTCTCCTTCTTCTCTGCCTTGAACGGCTTCTTCCAGGCTCCGGGAAAGGGCTTGGACCCCCCCACCTCCAGCTCCCGGCCTAGGCGCTGCTCCAGGGTGTTCAGCTCCTCCACAAGCCCCCCGAGATCCCCAGTGCCCCGTGCCCGCTCCAGAGCCCCCACCAGCTCCCGCCGCACCGCAGCCAGCCGGTCATGCCACCGGGCACCCTCCGGCCACACCGCATCCTCACCACGGGCCGGGGCGCCCGCACTGGGAGGCTGCTCTGCCTGCCCAGCCGGTGGGCTGCCCGGTGGTCCCACAGCCCGCAGGCGCTGCAGCTCGGCGCGGGCATCGCGGAGCGCGGTGGCCTCCTGCTCCAGCGCCGCGCGCAGCCGCGCGTTCTCCACAGCCAGGCTCTGGTGCTGCGCCGCAGCCGCTTCGCCATCGCTCCTCTGCAGAAGGGCGTGCAGCTCTTCCTTCTGGGCCTGGGGGGGCAGGGGGGGTCAGTGGGGTGGAAGTGGGAGAGCGGCATCAGGATCCAGCAGCCCGCTTCTCCCAGCCCGGCCGCGCTCGCCCACCTGCAGCTCCGCCTGCATGAGCCGGATCTCCTGGTTCTCCTTGGCCAGCTTGTCCAGGAGGAGGCTCACGGACTGCACGCTCTGGGGGTCCCCGGCGTCCGACGGTGGGGGCTTCTGCTGCGAGTCCTGGGGGAGAGGAAAGCTGGGAGCCCTGGGGGGGCTGGGGGCACTGCCTCCCCTTGGCCAGCTCAGCGGTGCTGAGCCCCGGCTGCGGACCACCTCCTTACGTTGCCATCAGCAAGCAGCGGTGACTCCGGGTCCCTGGCCGCTGTGTCCCGGCTCACCACGCTCTCCACCGGGCCTGGGGGGGAACAGGGTCGGGGGGGAACCGGGTGGGGGTGCCCAACCGTGGTCAAACGCCCGGGCTGCCATGGGGCCGCATTCTGCCCGACCACGACAGTCCCCTGTACTCACCATCTGCCGCATCATAGATGCCACCTGGGAAGAGGAAAGGACAATGAGGGGGATGCCAGGACCTACCCCTGAGACCCCCACCCTGCATCTGGGACCCCCCCTCACCCAAGACGACCAGCAGCCCCACAGCCACCAGCGCCAAGGCGCCCAGCAGGTACTTGCTCATGCTGAGCCCATCGTCATCACCGGCATCCAGCGTCTGCCGGCGCAGGGCAGGCGCGGGGTCCGGCGGTCCAGGACGGGGCTCGTGGCCCTGCCGTCGCCGCAGCCCCTCCGTGTCGTCATCGCTGCTGGTGCAGCTCCCCTCCTCTGTTGGTGGCCCTGGGGAGGGACGGGGGGACCTCCAGGGAGGGGCTGCGCCCCAGCACGGCCCCCCCCCGGCTGCTCGCCTGCCAGGGCCTGACCTGCTTTGGGGGTGTCAGGGCAGGGCCCCGGCTCAGCGTCGGGCTCCTCCCGCTCGCTGCCATGTGGCACACTGGGCTGTGCCGAGTCAGCCGGGGTGGGCACGGCCCCGGGGGCCCCACACTCCTCCGGGTCCTGCGGACAGAGGGGCTGGGGTGTTACATGTCCCCATGGATTGGGGGGACGTCAGCCCCCCAGCCCCCCACTCACCCCCTGCCCGCTGCCCTCGGCACGCTGGCTCTGGGCGGGGAAGGCGGATGCACCGTCGGTGGCTGCGGAGAGGCAGAGAGCAGCAGTGAGCTGGTGACACCGGGGGGGACACCGCGTGTGCCCCCATCCCCGCGGCTGCCACCTACATGGGACAGCGTCCTGGGTGCCTTCCTCCAGCTCCTCATCCTCAGCCCCTTGGGAGGTCGAATCCTGCTGCGGGCCCACTGTGTCGACGGGCAGACCCTGGGAGAAGATTGGGGCGGGGGGGGAGGGGCGCAGGTGACACCTTCACCCCGACCACCGCGGGCCCCCCTGCGGCTGCAGCTGGGGGCAGAACGGGGGTGCCCCCAGCCCACACCTCACTGCCCGCCAGCACCCAGGTGCTGTCCGAGTCCCGCCAGTCTGATTTCTCTGCCATGGGGCTGGTCCGGAGCCACCTGCGAGGAGACGGATGGACAGACAGACGGGCGGAGGGAGCGAGGGAGGGATGGACAGACGGACAGAGGGATCGAGGGACAGATGGAGGAAGGGAGGGACGGACAGATGGAGGGATTGAGGGACAGGCGGATGGACAGACGGATGGAAAGACGGACAGACAGAGGGACTGAGGGACAAAGGGATGGACAGACGGATGGAGGGGGGGACATGGACAGGTGGATGGAGGGACAGACGAACGGAGGGAGGGAGGGATGGACAGATGGATGAAGGGATGGATGGATGAAGGGACAGAGGGAGGGATGGACCGATGGAGGGACTGAGGGACGGACGGATGGACAAAGGGATGGACAGACGGATGGAGGGACGGATGGAGAGACAGACCAACAGAGGGATTGAGGGACAAAGAGATGGGCAGACGAACGGAGGGGGGGACGGACAGACGGATGGAGGGATGGATGGATGAAGGGACAGAGGGACGGATGGAGGGACAGATGAACGGACAGATGCCGGGACAGACAGATGGAGGGAGGGATGGACGGATGGCCAGACGGACGGACAGGACCCGGCTCCCAGCACCGCCAGGGTTTGACCGGGAGAGCCGCAGACCCCCCCGGCTGCCGCAGGGAGCGGCCCCGCTCAAAGCCCCGGCAGGACCGGAGCCCCCCGGACCCCCCCGGCAGCAGCTGCCACCGCGGGGTATTTTTAGCCGGGTGATGCCACCCGGCAGGTGGACGGGGACGCGGGGCCCGGCATGGGGACACCATGGCCCGGCACGGGGACACCGGGAGCCTCGCTCGGGCTCCCGCAGACCCGGGAAGGCGGGGGTGTGTGTGTCTCGAACAGCCCCCGCCGCCCCCCCCCCCGGGGACCCGGAACCGGCCCGCAGGGAGGGTGTCACAGCGTGTGACAGGCCCGCCGCTGCCAACCCCCACCCCCGCGGTCGCAGCAGCGGGCGATGCCCGGTCACACCGTGCCCGCCGCCCCGCTGCGCACCCCCGGCCCGGGGCCGGCCTCCGCTCCCGGTACCGGCCCCGCTCCCGGTACCGGCCCCGCGGGCTGCACCGCGCGGTCCCCGGGGCAGGCGGGGGCCTCTGGGGGCCGCCCGGTACCTGGTGGCGCGGCCGCGGTCCCGCCGGTAACTTTCCCCGGTCCCTCCGGTAACTTTCCCCGGGGCCGGTCGCCGCCCTCGGGAAGGGGCGCGCACGTGACGCCAACAGCCAATGGGGGCAGGAGGCGGCCGCCGCCGCCCAATGGGACGGTACGGGGCGGGGGCACGCGAGGACCCGCCGGTACCGGACAGCCCCCCCCCCCCCCCCGCCTTTCCCCTCCCCTCCCCCCCCCCGACGGGAGCGGAGCCAGACACGGACACGCGCGTTTCAGAATTTTATAGCGACGGTACAAAAGTTTCCATTAACGATCGGATAAAATTGAGGGGGGGTGGGGAGGGGGGGGTGGGGCACCGGGACCACCCCGGGTACCGGAGGGAGGAAGAGGCGGGGAGCACCGGAGCACGGGGAGGGGGGCACCGGGACCACGGCACAGCCTCCAGGGGAGTTATAGATGGCGGTGGGACCAGATTCCCCCCCCCCCCCCCCAGCAAGGGTATTGCTACCCCTCCCCCACCAGGCAGAGCTGGGGGGCGCAGGGTGGCACCGGGAAGCCTCAGCCCCCGAGGGCCGGTGCACCGGAGCCGGAGCCCCCCTTGCAGCAAAGGGTTGGCAATGGCACGGAGCCTGCGGTGGGTGCCAGCAGCACGAGGAGCTGCAGCCAGTGCCTGGTGCCGTCTCTCTGGCTGGCGAGGGGGGGGGGGAGCAACAGCTACAAAAAAAGGGGGTTTGGTCCTAAATTGGTGGGGGACGCTGTACACGGTGGCGGGAGGGCGGCTCAGCCGTCATTGGCGGCCACCAGTTGTCCCATGCCCTCCCGGACGTAAACCGACTGGATCTCCTTCGTCTTCAGGCAGAAGTCACAAGCCCAGACGGCGGAGGCCTCGGTGGTGAGCAGCCCGTAGGCGTTCTCCGTCATCCCCGTGCACTCCCGGTGGAACCACTTCTGGCAGGAGGCCTCGCACAAGATGGCATCCTGGTCGTCGTTCACTTCGTTGCGGCAGGCCCCGCAGGGGTACACCAGCCCCGGTGGCGGCTGGTGACCGGACCCGCCGGCCGCCTTCCCGGGGGGGGGCGGCGGGAGGCTGTTGGTTTCGGGGGTGCCGGCGCCACGGCCGGCGCTGTTGGGGGCGAAGCCAGGCTGCGCCCCGTTGACAGCGGCAGGAGAGCCCGAGTGCTGCTCCTGGGCGAAGGTGCTGGGGGGCGGGTTGAGGTTCTTGCCCCCCTCCTCGCCGCCGGCGGGGAAGCCGGGATCAGCCCCGGGGAAGGGGCTGGCGGTGGGGGGCAGGGGGGGCATGCTCTGCCCAGGGCGCTGCATGGGTGACTGTCCAAAGAGATTGCCGGGCTGGCTGAAGCGCTGAGCCACTGCCGGCCCGCCGGGAGGGTTGAGGGCCGGCCCAGGACCCATGTCCCCCCGGGGGGGCTGCCCCATGGTGGGGGAGATCATGGGCCCGAAGCCCCCGACGGGCCCCTGCATCAGCTGCCCCATGGGGGGGCTGAAGTTCTGTCCGAGGGGCTGGCTGAAGGGCTGCCCGGGGAAGCTCATGCCCCCGGGCTGGACGTAGTTGGGGTTCTGGGGGGGCATGCTGAAGGCCGGGCCGATCTGCCCGGGGGCGAAAGGCGGGGGCTGCCTCCGCAGGGGCTGCGGACCCCCGCCATAACCGGGGGGCACCTGTGGTGACATCCCCCCCTGGACGCGGAAGCCGCCGAAGGGCACCGGGCTGCCCAGGAAGGGGGCGGGGGCTGCCCCCACCTTGGGGGCCCCGAAGTCATCCTCGAAGGGGTTGGAAGCCACCAGGTGGTCCACCATGGGGGTGGGCGGCGGGGCGAACTCCGAGAGGTGCGAGTAAGCGGGACCCTGCGGGGAGAAGGCGGCGGTCAGGGCTGCGGCCCGTCCCGGTGCCGGTCCCGGTGCCACCCGCAGCCCGGCCCTACCTGCGTGTTGGATTTGCGCCGCTTCTTCTCGGGGCTCTTCATCTGCAGCCCTGCGGGGACAAGCGGGGCCGCGTCAACCCGGGGCCCGGGCCCGCGTCAACCGGGGCCGGCCCGGCCACCCGTGCTCACCTGCCTTCCCCTGCTTCCGGCCGGGCCCGCTGGCGGCGGCGCTGCCCGCGGGGTGCGGGGGCCCCGGCGGGGGCGGCGGGGCCGGGACGCCTCCCTCCAGCTTCTCTGCGTGCGGGGCCGCCATGGCCCTCACTGCCGCCGCAGTGCCATAGCCCCGCCGCCGCTCCTCCGCGCGGCGAGCCCCACCGGAACCGGAACCCGCGCGGGGCCAATCAGCGCGCGCGGAGGCGGGGCGTGCGCGCGTGGGAAGTACCACAGCGCGCTGGCGGGGGTGGGACCGGGGCGGACCAAGCGCTGCCCGCTGGGGGGTGGGTAGCGGGGAGAACTATACGCAGGGGCCTGGGGGGGGTGGGGGGGGGAAAAGGCGGACTGAACCAACTGCGGCGCGCGGGGGAAAGCGGCACGGCCCGTGTGCCGCGCCCGTAGGGGAGAGAGGGAACGGACCATCGCAAGGCCCTCGGGGGGGGGGGGGGGGGGGGGGAAGGGGGGAGGGGAAGGAGGGGCGAAGGGCCCATGTGCCGAACAGGGGGCGCCGCCGCGAGCCCCGTGCCCCCCCTCACACGAGCCAGGGACTAGAGAAATACCAACTTTAATACCAACCGCCGGTTCCTTTGGTATAGCGGGGCCCGGGAGGGGGGCCCGGGGCTGGGAGGGGGGGAAGGGCTGCGCTTTGGCTTGGGGGGGGGGTTAACACCGTGCATGCAGGGGGACAACCCCGCCCCCCCCCCCCGGGACGGAGCCCAGCCGGGACCCCGGGGGCTGGGCAGGGAGGGGGGGCGGGGGAGCACGTCCCCGGGAAGGGGCACGGGGGGGGCAGGGGGGGGCAGTGTCCCCAAGCCCCCTGCCCAGCGGCTTTGCATAAGAGTGGGACCTGCGGGGTCAAGGCACAGAGTTACACGTAAAGTGATCGGGTACAGTCGGTGCAGGGCTGGCCGGGCCTTGTGCTTGGGGGGAGCCGAGCCCCCCACGGCCCCCTCCCTCCACGGCCCGTGGGCAGGGGGCGAGGCGAGGCAGCCCCCCCCTCCCCCGGCACGGCTCTGCCAGCCCCCAGCCCGTGGGCACACCGGCGAGCGGGAGCATGGCCCCGGCGCAGCCCCGGGGCCGCCTTTTGGTAAGAGCTGAGCTGCTGTGCAAAGGCTGGAGCTGGGAGGAGGTGGGGGCTTTGGCAACAACAGCCCCCCAGCCCTGCCGGCAGCTCCCACCACGCCGCCTGGGCCCCCCCCCACGGCCACCAGTGCCGCGTGGCAGAGGGGGACGGGCCCCCCAGTCATGTCCAGGCTCAGTCCCGGGCACAGCACGTGGCTGAGGGTCCGAGGGCTCCCTGGGGCAGGGAGCAGGGCGGGGGGGGGCTGCGCACCAAGGGCCCCCCCCAGGCGCTCACAGTCTCCGCTCCACCGGCTGCTGCAGGCACATCTCGCTGCCGGCTGAGATGATGGGCAGGTGATTGTCCATGTGGTAGCTGATGAGGTGGCTGACGCTCTCGAAGCGGTGGTCTTTTGTCCGCACCTGGGGGAGGGGGGGGACAGCAAGGAAGGGGCATCAGGAGGCTGCTGATGCCCACAGGGGGGCCAAAGCCACCCACCAGCGGGGAGCAGCCCTCACCCCCCACGCTCCACCAGGCTCTCTGTGCCACCAAGCCAGCCCAGAGATGTCCCCTGAGGAAGCCCAACATCCCGGTGGCTCTTGTAAACCCCAGCCCCCCCCCCCTCCCAAGCCACACAAAGCCCCGTCCCCAGCACATTCCATGGACTCACCACTCCCTCGGGATCCACGAGCAGTAGATGCTTGGGCTGCCCACCCTGCAAGCCGGTCAGCACGTACTGACCAGGGGTGGTGGTGCTCTCCCGCACCAGGAAGTCTCCATTGACCTTCAGCAGCTTCTCTGCCTCCTTACGGTTCATCTTCCCATGGTACCAGGGCTCCCGCCTCAGCTGCTCCTCCATGGAGGCCACCACCTGGGCAGGGGGCAGCCCCACAGGCACAGACGGGGGGACACGCAGGGCATCTTCAAAGGGCTCTGCAAAGAGAAAGGAACGTGGAGGGGGGGGTGATGTGACTGACCTCACCGCCACCCCCCCCCAGACCAGCACAGACACCACCCCCCCCCCCGGCCAGGCACAGCCATGGCCGCCATCGCACTCACTCATGTCGAAGAGGTCCCTCTGGGCGCTGCCGTTGGCCGTTGCGGGGGTGCCAGCAGCCACCGCTTGGCGCGTCTTGTCCATGTTCTGCACGTTGACGTAAGACGGGTCATCGAACAGGTCTGTGCGTCCCAACACACCTGCCGGAGCCGGGTATTTCTCTCTCCCTGCTACGAAGAGCACGGTGGTCAGCAGGGCTCCATCCTGCCGCAGCCCCAGCGCCAGGGCGTGCTGCTGGAGCATTTGGGGTCCAGGAAAGCAGAGACCGGCCAGATCCATCACGTTACCTTGGGCAGGAGCATGCTGCTTCCGAGGGTCGTACTCCCCACCAGACTGGCCGACAGGCTGCAGGGAGAGATGGGTGCTGAGCCCTGCTGTGCTGCCCACCCCTTCCCACCACCACCCCGAGGTTCCAGGGGGACACGTGCCATGGCTTTGGTGGTGGAATAACCCTGAGCCAAGCATCCGCAGCCCGCCTGGCATCCCTGCATCTCCCTTGTAACATGGGGTCTCCCCAAGAGGATGTGCCTGGAGCCTTACCAGCGTGGCCCCCAAGTGATTGGGGGTTTGTGCAGCCCCGTCCCGCAGCCGCATGTCCACGACCCCCCCAATGGGGGGCTCCTTGCCAGGGAAGTCATTGTAGTACTGGTGATCTGGAGGTGGTTCGTCCTCTTCCTCATCCCAGGCAGAGCCATCAAACCCCGCCATCCTGGGAGGACGTGGCACGGATGAGCAGCCGACCGCAGCCGGGGCTGCAGCCCCTCTCCAGAGCCCAACTCGGACACCCTCCCACCGTCCCCCTTCCCACACAGCCCTGCCCTTACCTGTCATGGGGTGTTACCAGCTTGGGGGGGTTTTTCAGGTACTGCTTGAACCGCAGCTCGAAGGCCTGCCCGATGGTGCTGATCACGTCCTGCGCCAAGCCCTCGGGGCACTCCAGGATATGGCAGGCTGGGCAGGGAATGGCAGGATGGGAGCACGGAATCCCGATGCTCTCCACCCCTCCAGCCTGCCCTGTGCACCCCAGAGCATCCTTACGGGGGACCCAGTGCCTCCCCACCACCCTGAGCTGTGCCTAAACATCCACCCAACGGGGCTGTGGCACTTGGGACCCCCAGCAGCATCCTCACCTCGCTGGTTGACGGGGTCTTTGGCAACATAGGCGACATATTCGGCTGTGTCCTGTGGGCAAGACGCCGGTGGTGAGACAGGACTGCCAGGGAGACTTTAGAGAGAAGGCAGGAGAGGCACCAATCCCTAGCACGGGTCAGGGCACACGTGGACGGGGACCCCACGTACTCACCGGGTCTCCCCCCGAAGCGAAGGAGATGGACTGCATGTGGTGGTTGGCAATGATCTGCAAGGCAGAGAGTTTGTTGGATGTAGCTAGGAGCTCCTCTGGGTCCAGCCAGAGGTGGCACCTCCTGCCTGCCACGTTCCTCGCAGGGCTGGCCCAGCACGGGGCCTTACAAGCTTCCAGAGCCTTGGTTATGAGCCACAGGCCACCAGGAAAAGGGCTGGGACAGCAACAGGGCTATTGGGAGTGGGATCAAAACCAGGAGACCTGGTCCCACATCAGGGGGACCTGGGGGTCTCCCAGTCTCCAGGGCAGATCCTGCAAAGCATGCGGGATATCGCCCCAACCTCCCCATCCCCAGGGACTGAGGGGAGGTGGGCACTCAGCAGGTCACCCAGCCCACCCACCCAGCCCTTAGGGAGGCTGAGGACATCTCCCCTGCCTCGGTGGGGCCCAGGGTGAGGGACACGAGGACTCCTGCTCATCTAAAGCCAGCTGCCCGGCCCCTCACCACTCTCACCTGCTTGCAGTCAGAAGCCATGAGGTTGAGGCTGCTGGTGGAGATGGTCAGGGTGATGGGCATGCCGGCAAACTTCAGGTTGCTTTTGCCCAGGATGGAGTTCAGGGAGCGGCCGCAGGGCTGGGGGCAAATGGCAGCATGGGGAAGGGGCTCCCCAGGCCAGGCACAGCCTGGTGGCGGGGGGACACCTTGCTGCCCTCCGCAGCAGAGGCGGGCACCTCGTCCTCACCACCGCCCCTGCCAAGCTGGGAGGTCAGTGCCCCCAGCTGCCCAGCCCGGGCACAGCTAGCTGGGCTGGGACCCGGTCCCGTGCCCCCCGCAGCACCCCCCCCAGCCTCACCTTCCTTCTCCGCACAGCTCCCTTGGCACCAGGCACAGCCTCGCACACCAGCCCGATGGCCTCCCTGCAGGGAGCACAGCAGGGTGTCAGTCCCCACCAGCGCCTGCACTCCCCGTTCCCCTGTGACCCCCCAGCGAAGGGACCGAGGACATGGGAACCAGCGCAGAAGGGACAGGGTGACAAATGGGAAAGCCTCGGGCGGCGCCGGCTGTGGCTCTCCAAGCAGGGGAAGCATGCTGGCGTTAATATTTGACGGGGCTGAAGGCAGCCTGGCCACCATCACAAGACCCACACGCCACCAGAGGCTGGCATGGGGCTCAGACCACCCCCCCAAAAGCGGCAGCCCCTGGGGAGAGGCAGAGCTCACCTGGTGACCTGTGTCCTGGTGTTAAAATCCAAAGCCCTCATGGACTGGAGGACTTCCACGCAGCCCATGTACTGGGGGAGAGAGCAGGGTCAGCCTGGCCACCCACAGGGTCTGTCCCCTACACAGCCGGGGTGGGGGCTGGGGCCCCGAGCCCCCCGGCTCCGCAGTGCTGACCTCCCAGCTATCCCAGTGCCCACCTGCCACCCCCAAGGTGCATCGCAGGAGGTGCCCACATCCCCATCGTCACCCTTCCCACACTCCTGCGGTCCCTGGCACTCACCCGGACGTGGTAGGAGACCCCGGGCCCCATGACCTTGTCATCTGGGTGCAGCCAGCCGCGGGTGGGCTTATTGACAAAGCTGCCGTGGCGGGTCCATTCGTCACCCCCCAGCTGGCCGCCTTCCACCCGCGTCTTCTTCCCACAGCTCAGCTTGTTCATATCCTGGGAACAGACAGTGACAGGTCCTGCTGAGTCGGGGCCGGCAGCCCCCCCTGACGCTGGTGCCAGGGTCCCGGCAGGGCCGGGGTCCCCCGGGCTGCCGCCAGCCGAGGAGCCCCGCAGGCTGAGCAGGTTGGCGGGGTTGGAGAGCTTCAGGTTGGCCATTTTGGGAAAGAAGGAGCAGAGGGTGGTGGGGCTGTCCTCTGACTCGGGCGAGAGCTCCCCAAGAGGCACCATGGGGCTGAGGGAGGAGGAGGAGAGGGAGCCAGGCAGAGACCGCGTGCTGGTGAGGGACTCCACCGGGGAGGCTGGGCCCCCCACGGCCTCCTCCAGAGAGGAGACGGACTCATTCCGCAGGTGGCTGTATTTGCTCTTCTGCAGGAGATCCATGCTGGAGAGAGGCGCGGGGTGGAGGCGGCTGGCAGGGTCTCACGGGGGCCCCACGGAGAGTCCGGGCGCCTGCAGCCGCCAGGAAGCCGCCCCCAAGCAGAAGCGTCGGCCGAGCTCCACGCCAGCTCCACGCCAGCCCGGCATGGCTGGCAGGGAGAGCCAGCCCCGGGACGCCAGGCAGCGTCCGTGCCGTCACAGCCGATCGTTCACGATCAGCGTCAGTAAGGATGCGCAGACCCGGCCAGAGGGAGAGTGACCCCACGCTCCCGCCACGGCAGGGAGAAACGGGGGCCGCAATGATGCCCCGGGGAGCGGGGCTTAGCACGCTGGACCCCCAACCTGGAGGTCCTCAAGCCCCCCAGCCCCACAGCGCTCCGGCAACCAATCCCATTGTCTTCAACCGGGGCCGGATCCAGCCCCTTGTGCCCAGCCGCCGGGTCCAGCACGGCCGCCCTCCGTCCCAGCCCCAGCGCTGCCCCTGCCGCACCAGCCGCTAAGAGGAAATCAAAAGCATGAATATTTAAAGCCCTGAGACAAGGCAACCACAGAGCGCATCCAAGCCCAGCCCAGCCCCGTTCCGAGCACCGTCCAGGAGCGAACAAGGTCCTTCTGTGGCGGCCAGCGCTACGCAAGCCACGTGCCGGCGGTGAGCAGCCGCTGTTGGCTCCCCAGGCTCTGCCCGGGGGGGCCACGATGCCAAGATGCCGCCGGTGCTCACAGCTGCTTGGGATGCAGGGACATCCAGTCCTTCGAGAGCGAGACTTCGGGCACAGATCTCACCCGGAGGGCTAGCGGGAAGAAGAGGATGCCAGGGAGCAGGATACAGGTGGGCTGTCCAGCAGGCAAGACAGGGCTCAGCGCGGACCCCTGGCTGTGATGGGGAGCCGGCGGGAGAGGCAGTGGCTGCTGCTAATTGCTGCTGCTTCCCGCATCCCGGCCGGTGCTGAGCAGCGGCTCCTCCCGGGAGAGAAGGGGCTGCCGTTAATCGGAAGGGCCGTGCTGACTCACGGGTGGCAGGGCAGGATCTGGCCGCGGCGGGGGCTGCGCAGGGCTGGGGCGCAGCACAGGAGGGGCTCCCGGCGAGGGGTGGGGACCCAGCGCCTATCTGGAGCAGAAAAATCAAGGTCACAGGCGGAGCTAGCGGGAGCCGGCAGTGAGAGCATGTCGGGGGGTAAACCTCAGACCCTTTACCGTGGGGAGCTGGGCAGAGCCCCCATCTGGGGTTGAGGGGGGCAGGGGCAACTCTCCCCCACTCCCCCACCCTCGGTGCACCAGCACACTGGTGGGACCTCGAGCCGGCCGGGCTGCACTGCCCGTACCCCCGCCGCTCTCCACGGCCTCATCCCCAGCAGCCCCCGTCGGGGGCAAGAGCTGTCCCCCCACCACCTCCCATGGGCTGAAGCGGGGATCTCGGGCAGCCCCATGGTGCACAACCCCTACGACCCACCACAGGCCAGGAGCTTCCCGGACACCGGGCACTCCGCAAAACCAGCCACCGAGCCCAAACTGGGTAAATCCAGCCCAAGGGAAGGGCTCTGCCCTGCTTGGACCCGCTGCCGGGCACTGCTCCGTCTCGCTTCCCAAAGGCTGGCACATCGCCACGGGGACAGGGAAATGGAAGCCAGGACGGAGCTGGAAATAGCCTCCTGCTCAGCGCGAGGAGCTGCAGCTCACGCCAGCGGGTCCATCACCCGCCTCCTCTCGGCGCCGGAGCATCGCCTCAGCCGCACACCCCATCTCCGCGAGCGCCAGCCCCCACCTCAGCCACCGCCGGCGGTGGTCCCAACAGGCGCAGAGAGCCCCTGCCAGCCGTCCCGCAAAGCTCCTGTCCCCACCGAGGGCCCCCGGCCGCTCGGCGCTGTGACCTTCCCGTGGCCGGCAGCGCCACTGCTCTGAAGAAAAGCAGGAAGCCCAAGGCCAGGGAGCCAGGAAGCCGCCAGCCCCGCGCGGGGCCAGCCACAGCCCCCGGCTGCTGGGGGGACCCCGCCTGGCTGGCGTCGAACGGGCGCAGGGCAGCGGGGTTCACCCACGAGGGTCCCACCGTTGGCTGTGGTCGCACGGCATGGGCTCCATGAGCCTGGACACCTCCCCAGCGCCCTGCCAGCAGGGCAGGAGGGAATTGCCCAGGGGCAAGGGGGTCTCCTCGGCCCCCTCCCAGCACCCTGGGGCCCGGCTGTCACTCAGAGAGGCCAGGGCTTGGAGCAGCTGTCCCCAACGCCACCGAGGGGTCGGTGCACCTCAGGAGTCAGAGCTCCCCGCTCAGACGGGGCCTCTGCTTTTGTAAGATGGAACAATTCCTGATTTTATCAGGAATTGCCCAGGCCAGCCAGCCCATGTCCTGCCACCAGCCCGCATCAGCTCACGACAAGACGTATGGCTGCTCCCAGCCCTCAGAAACCAGAGGTGCTGCTGCCACAGCCCTCCCAGCCCCAGAGCCCACCCCAGGGCGTCAGAGCCCCTTCCCCAGCAGGCTCAGAGCACAGAAGGCAAACCGAGCTGGGTGCGGAGCCACCGAGCAGCAGCCCTGCCCCATCCAGCTGGCAGCAACCCTTCCCCTTGCCAGGCAGCCGGCAGCAGAGGACGAGCGGAGCAGCCAGAGCAACCGCCCCAGGGAGCTCCAGGGACACATCCCAGCCCAGCCGCTCTTCGTGCCCCGGCAGCAAGGAAAGATGTTGGATCCTCCTTGTGCACAGGAGAGGCAGAGGGACGCCAGCTACTTTTAGGCGCCTGGGGCTGGGACTTCATGCGCAGCCCGAGGCGAGGAAGAGGAGCAGAGAGGGGATGCTCAGGGGCCAGCTACCAGGCCAGCACCCGACATCCTCCCAGGAAACACAAACTGGGAGCTGAGTCAGAGACCTGGAACACGCCAGTGGCTTGGCAAGAAATTGCAGTGAGGAGCAGGCAGCCGCGTGCCGGCCGCTGCCGCACGTACACAGACCCCCTCGCTCCGACAGCAGCCACAGTGGAGCCATCCCCAAGCCTCCAGGGCTGGGGAGAAGACAAGAAAAACACTCAAATCCAGCCAACAGCTGTTTTTTTCCCCCCAAACTTCACAACAGCTTTGCACGGCATCTACGCATTCCTGCACACAACCTCTCCGCCGCTCAGGAGAGGGTCTAGGAGATGTCAGCAGAGACCTGGGGAGGAGGCTGGGGCCCTGCCAGCGGGGAGAGAGGGGAGGCAGGATCCACCACCGAAGCCACCTAGCCCTCCACCGAAGTCCTTACCACATACTCCATCGCCGGCGGAGGGCAGGGCAGGCCCCAGGCAGGGAACAGAAACACACAGCCCCTCTCGTCTGGCACTCCGACCTGCGGTTCGGGGACAAACAGGGAGTTAGCCAGCCCTGCCCCAGACCGCCGAGGTGGTGGCCCGGCACCAAGAGGCAGACCCTGCTCCTCCTCACTGACAGCAGGTGGACGGGGCCGTGGCAGCAGCACGATGCCAACAGCCAACACACGGGCGAGAGAGCCAGGGAAGCCTCCTGCTTCCCACCTGAGGGAGGGCAGAGCTGGGATGCACCAGGGCAGGAGGCCAAGCCTGGCTCTGCTGAGGCTTTGCCCACACTGGCAAACCGTGTTGGGGGCCAAGAGTCACTCTACGACCCAAGACAAGTACTGGAGCCGATCCCTGCCCAGCCCCAAAACCAGTGCCCAGAGGCCACAGACAAGCAGGGAGAGCGGAGGCAGCCCAGGGGGCAGAGCTGCCCCCTCCTGCGCACCCCCTCGGCCAGCACCCTGCTGCAACAGTACGCCCGGAGCCCCTGGGGAGCGGTGAAGAGGGGAGCCAGGAAGGGCAGGAAGCTCTGCAAGGGGAAAACAAGGCAAGCGAAGCAGGAGCAGCTCTGGAGCCACTGCCCTTCCCACCCCCATCCCCCAGCCGATGCGGTTCAGACCGGCCAGCCGAGCAGCAAACATGATTTACTTCCTCGCAGCAATCATGCCCTTATCTGGGGCCTGCAAAGGCTGCGCTGGAGCCCAGGCGGGCACTAACGTGATTAGCTCGGCAGGCAGGGAGATAAGGAGGGCCCTGCTTGGCAAGCAGAGTGGCACAGATCGACCCTGCACAGGGCCCGGCAGCACCGCGCCGGGTTGCTCGCTGCTGAGCAAAGGCAGCGACGAGGTCCTCCAGACACTGGAGGCTGAGGTTGGCGGCACAGAATGAGGACTGAGACCCCGACCTGGGGTGCTCAGCCTCGCTGAAGCCTCCTAGGGGCCCAGTTCTGTCCTCTCCGAGGAGGGGACGCTGCCCCACACAGCTCCCATGGGCACAGGCGGCCCAGCCCTGCTACTCCCCCATCAAAGGGCTGTGGGTGGACACTTGGGTTCCACTTGGCTGGGAAGAGACGGCATCTTTGACCCCTCTGGAAGAGGCTGAGGCCGGGGTGTCCCTGGGGAGCACTGCTCAAAGCTGCCCTTTGCCCACAGGCTCCTGCAGCACCAGCCCAGCACAGCCGAGGTCATGTTCCCTCAGAATCTGGGGTCTCCCCAGGCCAGAGTAGTGTGAGGGTGACCTGAAAGTTAACTGGAGCAGCAGGGACAGCCTGAGACGGACGGACACACAGCCAGCACCCACCGCCAGTGACAAGGCAAGGGACTGCAAGGGGGAACATCCACCCCTGCCCGCAACAGCTGGGTCTGCCCCGCAAGTCTGGAGGCAGGAGGGTGCGCCCAGGCACTGCACAGGCCCAGGATCCCTCCGACCCCAGCCAGTGCCCCATCCAGTCTGGGGCGCGGGGACTTTCCCCAGACCCTCAAGGCGGTCCCCTGCCCATGTCGCACACCAGCACAGGACCCTGAGCGCCGGAGCAATGCAAGCCGGAGCCCAGCGAGTGGTTCCAGGGACACACAGCAGCCACCACAACCAGGGGGTCCTGGGCACCGCAGTCCCCCCAGTACCTGGGGGCAACTGAGCAGGCTGGCACAGCCCTGCCGTGGCTGGGCCACCCAGGGGAGGGAGCCAGGCCTGCGCCCCCCGCTCGGCTCCCCCACGCCGAGGCAACAGGGAAGGGGGGCCGGGCCCCGCAGCGCCGGGCCCCGGGAACGGCTGCGGCGGGACCCCCCGCTCGCTGCAGGGAAGGCGGCGGTGAGCAGGGAGGACTCAGCCCCGGCGGCGGCAGCACCGTCGCGGGGGCTCCCTGGGGCACGGCCCAGCACCGCGGGGCCTCACCCGCCCCGGGAGCCCAGGGCCTGCGCGGCCGCCGAGGCCGCACCAGTCCCCGCCGCGGCCCCTGGGCGCAGCCCCCCCGCCCCGGGCCGGCCCGCGCGCTCACCGGGGCACCATGGGTCTCCCGCCGGTCTCCTCCGGTCCCGGCGGCCGCGGTGCCCGCCCGTCCTCCCTCCCCCCGCCGCGCCGCCACTCACTTCCGGCTCACGCCCTCCAGCGCGGCCTCACCGCGCCCCATCACGTGACACCGGGCCGTGCCCGCCCCGCGAGGCAGCTGCGCCGTAGCCCCGCCCAATCCGGCCAGCGTTGACCAATGAACTCTAGCGGTGCGCCTTAGCGCCCCGCCCTCCAGGCGCTGTGAACCAATGGAAGCGAGGGGCGGCGGCGTTTGAAAGCGCGGCGGGGGCGGGGGCGCCAACGGCCCGGCGGGGCGCTGAGGCGAGGGGCGCGACGGGGCAGCGGCGGCGGCGGGGGGTGGCCGGGGAGGGGCGGCCAGGGCCCGCCGCCATGGCGCACAAACAGATTTACTACTCAGACAAGTACGATGATGAGGAATTCGAATACCGGTGAGGCGGGGGCGGGAGAATCGGTAACGGCTTCTGGGTGGGGGTGGGGCGGGGAGGGGGGTGTGCTGGTCACGGGCCCCTGTAGGGTTTGTGGGGGGGCTGTTCTGGTAGCGATTACCGGGGGGGGGGAGGGGAACAGTTGTCCCGGTAACGGTTACGTTCCTAGGTGGGGCTAGAGGGAAGTTGTCTGGGTAACGGGGGGGGTGGGGGTTGTCCGTTATAGGCGTCGCTTGGGGGGGAAGGCGGGCAGGCCATGGCGTCCTGGTGGGACCGGGGGGGAGTTATCCCGGTAGCGGATCACCAGTGGGTGATGGATGGAAGTCCCGGATCCCGGTAACGGTTTCCCAGTGGATCGGGGGGGGGGGGGGGGGGCGGAGTCCCGGATCCCTGTTACGGTTCCTCAGTGGATCGGGGGGGCTCCCAGATCCCGATAACGGTTCCCCAGGGGTTGATGGAGGGGAGTCCCAGATGCCTGTTACAGTTCCCCAGTGGGTGATGGGGGGGGTCCCAGATCCCGATAACAGTTCCCCTGTGAATCGGGGGGGGGGGGGGGGGGTGGGGTTTCCCAAATTCCAATAACTGTTCCCCAGGGGGTGATGGAGGGGAGTCCCAGATCCTGGTAGTGGTTCCCCAGGGGGTGATGGGGAGGGTCCCGCATCCCTGTTACAGTTCCCCAGGAGGTGATGGGGGATTCCCCAGATCCTGGTAACAATGCCCCAGGGGGTGATGGAGGGGAGTCCTGCATCCAGGTTATGGTTCCCCAGTGGGTGATGGGGGGCTCCCAGATCCTGATAACAGTTCCCCAGTGGGTGATGGTGGGGTTCCCAGATCCTGGTAAGTTTCCCATGGGGTGATGGAGGGGAGTCCTGGATCCTGCTAATGGTTCCCCAGGGGGTGTTAGAGGGGAATCCTGGATCCTGGTTACAGTTCCCCAGTGGGTGATGCGGGGGGCATCCTGGTAATGGCACTGTATTGGAGCAGGGGGCTGGTCCCGGTAACGGTTCCCCGGGGGAACTCTCCAGTCAGGGGGGTGGGGGGATGCTCCTCTGTGCTCCCACTCCCTGCTGAGGGGTGTGGGGGTGCAGGCATGTGATGCTGCCCAAGGACATCGCCAAGCTGGTGCCCAAGACCCACCTGCTGTCAGAGTCGGAGTGGCGGAACCTGGGGGTGCAGCAGAGCCAGGGCTGGGTCCACTACATGATCCACGAGCCAGGTGAGCCCCGGGGGGATGGGACGGGACAGGTGGCAGTGGGGGGGCCTGGCCTGACACCTTCTCCCCCACCAGAGCCCCACATCCTGCTCTTCCGCCGACCACTGCCCAAGAAGCCGGAGAAGCGAGTGGCCCCCAGTCCACCGAAGGCCCCGGCCCACCCAAGCTGAGACAGCACCTTCCTCCTCCTCGGCGTTCCCGCGGGGCTGCGCCCCACGCCATGCCAGCGGGTGCTAATGATGCTCGGGTGCTAATGATGCTCGGTGCCACCCGGGTACTGCCGTGGCCGGTACCGGGGGTCCTCCCAGCCACAAGGCCGGAGCGTGCTTCAAAGCGTCAATAAATGGATGTTTGGGAGCTCCCGTCTGCTGGGGTGTGTGTGTTACAAACCAGAGGTGGGTGGGTGGGTGTGCGAGGGGCTCCCCGTACCTCTGAGCATTCTGCCTGGGTGCTGCAGGCATGCTCCCGGTCACCGGGGGTTGGGGAGGGCTTCCCCGGGGCAGCCACCTCCTGGTGCTGGGGGGGGGGGGGTATCTCCCGGTGCCTGGGCGGGGGTGTGTGTGCTGGTGGCTGGG
Organism: Falco peregrinus; assembly: GCF_023634155.1. NCBI lineage: Eukaryota > Metazoa > Chordata > Aves > Falconiformes > Falconidae > Falco > Falco peregrinus. The sequence goes on along the minus strand of NC_073740.1, from coordinate 3,418,331 downwards.
GCACATGCGGGGATGGGGGGCTGGGAAAAGATGCAGGGGGGACACTGAGGGTGGGGGGGAAGGGTGCCGGGGGTGGGGGGAGCTCCCGGTGTTCTGGGGAGCCGCACATGCTACCGCCTGCCGGACGGACCCACAGCTTCCAGAGGGGGAACGGGCACCGCCCCCCCGCCTACCGCCATGGTTCCGTCTCCGCGGGTCCCGCCTCCCGACCAATCGGAGCTGGCGGCGCTTGTGACGGGCATGGAGCGCGACCAATGAGAGCGCGGGACAGTGTGGCGGCCGGTCGGGTCCATGTGGAGGGCCCTGCGCGCCGCCGCCTACCGCCCCATGGCGGCCTGGGCCCCCACGGCGGCCCCCAGCCCCACGGCGGCCCCCAGCCCCACGGCGGCCCCCAGCCCCACGGCGGCCCGGGGCTCTGCCGCCACCGCCGGCATCATCGTCATCGGCGACGAGATCCTCAAGGTGCGGCCGGGGGCGAGCCGGGCCTGCAGCGGGCGGGCGGGCTGAGGCCTGGCGGGACCCCCCGTCACGGGTGTCTCTGTTTGTCCCCCCGTCACGGGTGTCTCTGTGCCCCCCTCCTCCCCGTGACAGGTATCTTTGTGTGTCCCCCCGTCACGGGTGTATCTCTGTGTCCCCCCGTCATGGGTGTCTCTGTCCCCCCAGGGTCACACGCAGGACACAAACTCCTTCTTCATGTGCCGACGGCTGCGCACCCTGGGCGTGAGGGTGGCCCGCATCTCGGTGGTGCCTGACGAGGTGGACGCCATCGCCGACGAGGTGGCCGCCTTTGCCGCCCGCTTCACCTACGTGCTGACCTCAGGAGGCATCGGCCCCACGCACGACGATGTCACCTTTGAGGCTGTGGCCAGGGCCTTCGGGGAGCGGGTCACCCCCCACCCCGAGCTGGTGGGCCTGGTGCACAAGTTCTTCGGCAAGACAGACGCGCAGTGCCCCGAAATGAAGCTGGCTCGTGTCCCCGAGTCCTCCCACCTCAACTACGGCATGGACGGGCGCACGGGTGGCACCTTCAAGTACCCGTTGGTCAGCGTACGCAATGTCTACATCTTCCCCGGCATCCCAGCGCTGATGGAGCGCGCCCTGGATGGCCTCACCCACCTCTTCCGCAGCGAGCAGACCCGTTTCCACTCCCGTGCCATCTACGTGGCAGCTGATGAGATCCTCATCGCACCCACGCTGGACCAGGCCAACACCACCTTCCAGGGCCGTGTCAGCTTGGGTTCCTACCCGGACTGGGCCAACAACTACTACCGTGTGAAGCTGACGCTGGACTCGGAGTCAGAGCAGGACCTGGAGGAAGCGTATCGCTTCTTGATGGAGAAGCTGCCACCGGGCATCATCGTGCCGTTCGTGACAGACTGCGTCTCGCCAGCAGTTGCAGAGGTTTATGGCCTGGCTGAGTCAGGTACAGGGGAGCGGTATTGCAGCACAGCTCGGGGCGCAGGCCCTGCAGCCCAGCAGGGCCAGGGCACTGGGAAAACTGGACTGGGAGCAGAGCTTGCCTGTGCTGGTGTGCTGGAGGGCTTGAGGGGTGCCAAGGTTTTGCCAGCAGCTGCAGTGGGCTTTGTCCCGTGTAGTGGGAGAGGGACCCGTAACCCCAGTTATGGCCAGCTGGTGCTGGTCCCTGAGAGCATGCTGTGCATTGGGGGAGCGATGCTGCAGTTCCCCCGTGCAGGCAGGATCCCTATTCCACCCGTGGCACAAACCTCCACGTTGTGCAAGCTCTTGGCTCCAGTCTGCAGTGTTGGCAGTGTCTGGAGGCAAGACGTGCCCAGAGGGCGAGGTGCCGCAGGCCCTGTGGCAGCACAGCAACAGGCAGGCACCGACTGTCCCCTCCCGGCAGGCTCGGCCCTGGGGCAGAAGGTGGCAGCAGCACTGCGGACCATCGAGGAGGCTTTGGACCGGTACAGCCTGGCCCAGCTCTGTGTGGGCTTCAACGGGGGCAAGGACTGCACGGCCCTGCTGCACCTCGTCCACGCTGCCTTGGAGAGGTACCTGGCCAGGGGGCTGTGCTGGCCTGGCCTGGGGCAGGGCTGAGGGAGTGCGGCAGACCCCAGCTGGGGCTCCCTACCCACTCCATTCTGCGGGAACAAGTGGATCCCTGGGGCCCAGCTTGTGGGGACTGGGTGGCTGCCCTGCTTCCAGTCACTGTTCTCCAGAGCCCAGCTGCGACGGGTCTCTCTCCAGGCGATACCCAGCGAGGCAGGAGAAGCTGCAGGTGCTCTACATCCGCATCGTGTCCCCCTTTCCCGAAATGGAGCAGTTTATCCAGGCGACTGTCCAGAGGTACGGGGCAGAGCGGGGCGGGCTGCCAGGCAGGGGGTGAGCAGTGGCTCCTGCAGCCTGGCAGGCAGCTGCCTGTCCTGCCTGCACAGGTATAAGATCGAGCTCCACACGGTGGAGGGCTCCATCCGGGACGCTCTGGTCCGCCTGAAGGAGCAGCAGCCGCAGCTGGAGGCCGTCCTGATGGGGACACGGCGGACGGACCCCTACTCGCGCACCCTGACACCCCTGTGTGTGACAGACCCTGACTGGCCCACGTACATGCGGGTGAACCCCTTGCTGGTACGTGGCCTCTGCCTGCTCTGGGGCTGGGGACAAGGCTGTCCCCTCTCGGTGTGGGAGTGAGGCTGGCTAGTTCAAGTGACGGGGCTGGAAGCCAGCACTAACCCACCCCCATCCCAGAGGGCTTTCCACCCAATTTCCCCCCTCCCCAGAGTGTCTCCTGCCCTGTTGCGTGGCCGTGGGTGCCCCTCGCTGCAGCCAAGCTGCCTGGTGCTGTCAAGCGGGGCTTGTTCCTGCCCGCCCAGGGTTTTGGGGAGGCGCTGGGAGGGACAGGGGTGCCCCGGGGACCCAGGGACCCACTGGCTCTCCCGGCTGCTCATGGCGGGGGGAGTAGCTGCCTTCCCTTTGGCATTCCCTGCCCAATTCTGCCTGCAGGACTGGACCTACCGGGACATCTGGGAATTTCTGCGCAAGCTCTTTGTCCCCTACTGCATCCTCTACGACAAGGGGTGAGTGTGCAGCGCTGCCCTCCCTGCTTGGCCTGGCCGATGCTGCCAGGCGCAGCCCTGCAGCCGCCTTCTCCCCCCACAGCTACACCTCCCTGGGGAGCATGGCCAACACGCAGAAGAACCCGGCGCTGCGCTACACCGACACCCGGGGCCGGGAGAGCTACCGGCCCGCGTACGAGCTGGAAAATGAGGAAGACGAGCGCACTTCCCGCCAGTGAAGACCCACGGGCTGTGCTTGGGGAGGCTCTGCTGGGATGCTGCTGGCAGCCAGCTCCCCCGCGGATGTCCCTGGCACCGCCGGCGATGACACTGAATAAACCTGCTGCCTGCCAGTGCTGAATAAACCTGCTGCGCTCAGCCTGTGGTCTGCATTGCGCTCGCGCTTGGCCCTGCCGGGCCCGCCGGGCCCCGTGGGGTTCTGGCAGCAGCGGGACGGGGGGCGAGGCCAGCTCTGCTCAAACAAAAGGGTCCCCAGGCAGTTCCCCCTCCCCGCACCCGCTATTGTGGAGGCTTTTGAAGCGCAGAGAATGGAGCAGGTTCCAGCGCTTGCTGGGGACCCACGTGCCAGCGCGGCTGCCTCCCCCCGTCAGACCCCACTGGTCCTCCATCGGCCATGCGCCTCCTCTGGACTGCGGCGGCCCGGCCGCTGGGTGCTCCCAGGCGAGCGGCACGGCTGGTGGCACTGCCGGCACCCACCGACTCCTGCCTGGGGCTGCGCCTGGGCTCCTGGCTGCTGCGGCTGCTGCGGGAGTGCGTCTACCTCCTGCTCTGCAGCTGGTGCATCCGCGAGCTGCTGGACTAGGGAATGCCCCCCCTCGACGCCTCAGGACCCCCGGCACCCCCTGCCTGCCCCTGTGCGATGGGTGAGTGCCCTGCCCTCAGCTGCCTGCTCAGCACGGTGCTGGGGGCCCCACTGCCATGCTCCCAGGGGTGACAAGGGCCCGGCCATGGTGCTTGAGTGGTGATGGGGCCCCCACTGCCGTGCTTCTGGGGGGTGCCAAGGGCCCAGATGGTGTTTGGGAGGTGATCGGGGCTCAACCGTGGTGCTCCTGGGGGTGCCAAGGGCCCAGCCATGGTGCTTGGGGGGTTGATGGGGGCCCCACTGCAGTGCTCCAGGGGGTGACAGGGGCCCAGCCACGGTGTTTGAGGGGTGTGACGGGGGGACCTGGCCATGGTGCTCTTGCGGGGTGATGGGCTCGGCTGTGATGCTGCTGGGGGTGATGGGGGTGCAGCTGTGGTGCTGGTAAGGGGGCGTCCTCACCCACTGTGCCTCTCTCCCCTCCCCAGGACTGCTTGTTGCCCCAAGCTGATGGAGCTGATGGACCCCCAAAGCTGGGAACCCCGCTCCAGCCTGCGCTCCCCCCAGTCACAGAGACCCCAATAAACCTGAGCAGCGCCTGACCAGCTGCATGTTTTTGGGGAGGGCTCTGAGAGCGTGTGCCCCCCACCCCACCCCCCAACCCTCACCCTGGGTAGGACCCAGGCACCCCAACCCACATGTCGCCTCTGCCTGGGGCCAAGGGGCAGGAGCGGGGGGGCTGTGGCTCTGCCTGCCCCTCCTGCCTGTCCCTCTGCCGGGTTTATCCCTGCCTGTGACTCAGCCCCTTGTTTAAAGAGCGTCTCCGCTTGTCCCCGCTCCAGGCTGTTTCCTGCCCCAGCCTCGCGCGCCCGGCTGGCCCCGGCGCTGCCAAGAGCCAGCGGGAAGCAGCCAGAGCAAAATGTCCCCAAAGGGCCCAACCTGGCCAGAGCTGCGGCAAAGGTCATGGCCACCCAGACGTGTTGTGGGGCACTGGGGCTCCGCCATGGGGATGGCTGTGGGTCTCCCGCCAGGTCTCCCGGTGCCGGTGGCTGGCCCCGGTGTGGGGGCTGCCCGCAGCCCTGTCCCTGGCGCAGGGGAAGCTCCGTTCTCCCCAGCCTCGCCGCAGCCCTGGCGCCAGCCCGGCCTTCCTTATCTCGCCGGGAAGTCGGGAGCAGGAAGCCCGGCCCGGCGTGGGATAAGGGTCCCGTTTACATTAGCCGCTTTGTTGTGGAGCTGGCTCCCACCCTTGCCCAGCACCCATGGGGCAGGGGACCCTGACTCTGGCCGCAGGGAAGTGGCTGGGACCCCCGCCGCAGGTGCCGTGGGGGGCTGGGGTGGTCCTTGCAACCCCCGTGTGGACATGGACATGGGCAGGGGTGGGGTCTGCCAAGAGGGTGCTGTGCCGTGCACCCCACGGTTCCCCCTTGCCCACGGGGCCAGCCCGGCTGTGGCAGCCCTGGCAGGATGGTGCTGGGCATCCCCACTCGCCGCAGCCCACCCGTCTGGCCTGACGCCTGCTCTGCTGCTGCTGCATCCTGGCCCCGGGGCTGGCCAGGACAGGGCGAATCAATGAATTCCCCAAACGGGGAGGTCCGGGGGAGGGAAGAGTGTCCCGGCACAGGAAAAGCTCCTGGCAGCCCTGCGTTGCGGGCAGAGCGGTGCCGGCTGCCCCAAGAGCGCAGCCCCATGCGCAGCCCCGGCTCCTCGCACCCAGCTCCACCACCTGCCGTGAGTGAGACCCCCTTCCCTGGGGACCCCTGGCCCAGCCCCGCGCCAGGTGGGGTGGCAGGAGGGGTGGGTAGGCGCTGCAGTAGGGGTGCATGGTCCCCTGCCGTTGCCGTTATGGCACAGGCAGGTTCCCCTGCACTGGAGGTTGGTTTTGGGGTTACGTCCCCATGTCACCCTGGGGTCACCCTGGGAGCGTCGCCGTGTTCTGGCGTGTCTGTGGGGGAAAGGCAGCTGCGGGCAGCAGTAAACCCGGGCAGGGCAGCCTTGCCAGGGCCCCAGCAGTGCAGGGGGCTGCACCAGGGACCCCCGTGGCCGTTGGAGGGTGACGTCTGTCCCCATCCCGCAGGTGGTCCCCACTGCCCCATGTTCCGTTCGCGCCGTGCCGGGCTGGTGAGGCGGCTGTGGCGGCAGCGTTGCGTGGTGGCCGGCCCCGAGGATGGCCCCGGTGCCCTCAAACCGGCGGCACATGCCCTCTTCAAGAAGCTGAAGGACGAGGAGCTGGAGCTGCTGGTGCAGGCGGTGGAGAGCCGGGGTGCCTGGGAGTCCGGCTGCATCTGGGCACCGCGGGGGGAACCGCGGGGGACCAAGCAGGCGCTGCCCCCCCAGGTCCTGCTCTGCCGCCTCTACCGCTGGCCTGACCTCCGGCAGCCCTACGAGCTCAAGCACCTCTGCTACTGCGCGGGGGGCCGGGGGGGCTGCGGGGACGCAGCCGTGCTTTGCTGCAACCCCCACCACTTCAGCCGCCTGGCTGCACCCGGTGAGTGCCGGGGGCTCCACTAGAGCCCACCCGAGCCCACGCGGCCTCTGGTTCCCAGGGCCAGCTCAAGGCTCCGGGATGCCCCGGAGGGGGATGCGCATCCCAGCCCCTCAGCCCCTTCTCTCCCCCACCCCAGAGACCCCACCACCCCCCTACTCGAAGGTGTCCTGCGGTCCCTCCTGGCCAGATGAACCCCAGCACCCTGGCACCCAGCTCCTGGAGTTCAGCTACAACGGTGGGGACCGGCATGGTAAGAGGGTCCTGCCATACTGGGGGGGCTGCTCGAGCTCCCCCTCACCCAGCAGGCAGGGATGGGGCAGGGCTGACCCCCCCGGGCAGCTCTGCCCCCACCCCACTACTGGCTGGGGCAGAGGTGTGGGTCACAGAGCCTGAAAACTGGGGAGCAGAGCTGGTGGGGGTAATGGCTCCGGTGTGGGATGAGAGGTTCGGGGGGGTGGGGGGCGAGCAGCCCGGGCCCAGTCCCCCCCCACTGTGGCTCCTGTTATTTTTGGCGGCGCCAGGCTCCCCGCCGGAGGAAGCGCTGCCCACGGGGACACACACAATGTGCCTTGACGCACACAGCTGTGGCTCCAGCCTGGCTGCTGGCCACCAGGGCCCCACCTTCCCCGTGCCCGGGGACCCCCCTCACCGTGTCCCCAGGGACGGGGGGCTGGGGACAGCCTGGCCCTCCGTGCCAGCACACAGTGGCTCTGGTGACTCACGCCCCATGCCAGAGCCTGTGCTGGCACATCCCGGCACACCGTGTCCGTCTGTCCACCGCGCTGGCTCCTGCAGGAACTGGGGGAGGGGGGGACATGGACCCCCCTGTGCCCACTCCCTGCCCATCACCCCTCCCCTTGGGCTCTCCAGCTGCGTGGTTTGGCCGTGCCCGCGTGGCAGCCGGTGGCTCTGCTCTCCCCCAGCAGACACCAGCCTTTCACGGAACACCATTAAGGACGGCTACTGGTGCAAACTGGCTTACTGGGAGCACCGGACACGCGTGGGTCGCCTCTACGCTGTGCACGAGGCCTCAGTGAACGTCTTCTGCGAGCTGCCGCGGGGCAGCGGGTTCTGCCTGGGCCAGCTGCCGGCTGCCCACCGTAGCCGTGCCGTGAGGCGGGCGCGCGGCAAGATCGGCCGGGGGCTGCTGCTGAGCCAGGAGCCAGGCGGCGTGTGGGCGTACAACCGCAGTGAGCACCCCATCTTTGTCAGCTCGCCCACCCTGGGGGTCCTGGGCGCCGGTGGGCTCGCTGTCCTCAAGGTGCTGCCTGGCTACTCGGCGAAGGTGTTTGACTACGAGCAGGTGGGGGGTGCGGGGGGCTGGCGGCTGCCCGGGGAGGGTCCCTGTGACCCCCACAGTATCCGCATCAGCTTTGCCAAGGGCTGGGGGCCCTGCTACTCCCGGCAGTTCATCACCTCCTGCCCGTGCTGGCTGGAGGTGCTGCTCAACCAGCCGCGCTGAGGGGCTGGGAGGGGGGGTGCCAGGGAGACCCCCAAAGCAGGTGGAAGGGGGAGACATGAGCCAGGGGGCCCCTCCACCGCCCCCAGCCTCTCTCTGCCAGGGCTGTGCTGCAGTGGGGCTGTTCTGGCCCAGGAGACCCTTACTGGGACCCTCTGCCCCAGCCCTGGGGGGGTCCAGTGCCCCCTCCTCCCCCATGCCCTGCTCACCGCCCTGCCAGCACCCGCCACCAGGCCTTTTGCTGACACAGGGCACTATTTAATCTTTTTATTATTTTTTTATTATTTTAATGGTTAAATTTATTTTAATTTATTTAATTTTTGTAAAAAAAGCAGAGCACGATGCAGCAGCCGCCCGGCACCATGGGTGGGGGGCCAGGCCCGGCCCCCGGGGGGGCAGCCAGGGCAGGGCTGGGGGCCACAGGAGGGGAGGGCAGTGGGTGTACGGCCCCAGAGCCGGGGCGGGGGGCTGTGGGCCTGGGGGTCATGGCAGGCATGGGGGGAACAGGAGGGAGCAGGCACAGCTGGAGGTGTGAGGCCAGTGAGCACAGCTGGAAAATGGGGCAGGTTAGAACAGCTGTACAAGTGTGGGGCAGGTGAGCACAGCTGGATGGGTGTGGGGCTGGTAGAGCACAGCTGGATGGACAAGTGTGGGGCCGGTGAGCACAGCTGGATGGATAGGTGTGGTGCTAGTGAGCACAGCTGGATAGATGTGGGGCCAGTGAGCACAGCTGGATGGATAGGTGTGGTGCTAGTGAGCACAGCTGGATAGATGTGGGGCCAGTGAGCACAGCTGGATGGATAGGTGTGGTGCTGGTGAGCACAGCTGGATGGATGGGTGTGGAGCAGGTGAGCACAGCTGGATAGTTGTGGTGCATGTGACTACAGCTGGATGGATAGGTGTGGGGCCGGTGAGCACATCTGGATGGATGAGTGTGGGGCTGGTGAGCACAGCTGGATAGGTATGGGGCAGGTGAGCACAGCTGGATAGATGTGGGACTGGTGGGCACAGCTGGATAGATGTGGGACTGGTGGGCACAGCCGGATGGATGGGTGTGGGGCTGGTGAGCACAGCTGGATGGGTTTGGAGCTGGTAGAACACAGCTGGATGGACAGGTGTGGGGCCAGTGAGCACAGCTGGATGGATGGGTGTGGGGTCGGTGAGTACAGCTGGATGATTAGATGTGGGGCCGGTGAGCACAACTGGAGGGATAGGTGTTGGGCTGGTGAGGACAGCTGGATGGGTGGGTGTGGGGCGGGTGCTGGGGACAGGGCAGGGTCCCCAGCGGTGGGTCCTGCGTCCGGGCACCCGCCGGGCAAGCGCAGCCTCGGGGGTCCCGGGGTGCCCGGGCCGCGACGGCTGTTTCTAACCCCAATAAAGGTGCCACCGGCACAAAGACCCTCCCCGTGTCCCCACGCGTGTCGCTCCCGCGCGGGCGGCGCGCCGGTGGCCGCGGGCTGGGCTCGGGGACCGGCAGTGCCCTCTGCAGGCGGCCGCGGCCGGGCCGCGATGACCGCCCGGTCCTTCCTGCCACGCCGCCGGCCCGGCTGAGACGGGCCTGGCGGCTCCGCGGCCCCCCCCGGCCCCCCCGGCCCCGGCCCCGCCGCGTCCCCGCGGGCAGCAGGTGAGTGCGGGCCTCGCCGTCGGGGCCGCCCCGGGGCGGCGGGCGGGCGGGCGGCACCGGGAGCGCAGCGCCGGGCACCGAGGGCTCCGGTACCGGCACTGGCTCAGCGCTGCGGGGAGCGGCGGCGCGTGGTGGCGGGCGGGGGCCCGGGGGGCAGCGGCGGGGCCGGGGGGCGGCGCGACCGGGGATTTTCTGCGATCTCCCCCTCCCCGGTCCCCGCGGGAGCCCCGAGCCCCGCGGTCGGTGCCTGGGCGGGGGGAGGCGGGGGGGAGGGGTGCAGGTGCGCCGACGGCCGGACGGGGGCCGGGGGGGGGGCTGCGGGCACCGGAGTCCCGGCGCCCGCCGAGGAAGGCGCGGGCTGGGCACGGTGCCGCGGCAGGTGCCCGGTACCGGGAGCCGGCGGGGGGGCTGGGGGGGGGGGGCTGGTGGGCCCGGCGCTGGAGCGGTGCCCCCCGGCGCGGTCCCCCCCCGCCCGGCTGACATAACGTCTGCGCGGGGCCGTGTTTGCCTTGGCAGCCCGCGGCGGCGGCGGCGGCTCCTCACACTTTCCGCCAGCGCCGGGCAGCGGCCGGGCTCTGAGTCAGGAGCCGGGGGGGCCGGGGTGAGGCGAGGTGAGCCCCGGGGCCGCCCCGCCGCTGCCTCCCGGGGCCGGCGGCGGCCAAACAGGTTGCGCGGGGTCCCCGCCCCGGCACCTGCGGCGGGGCCGCTCCCGGGGGGGGCCGCGCCGCGCCCTGCCCCAGCACCGCCGGCAGCGGGGGGGGCCGCGTCCCCCGGCCCCGGCGCTGCACCCCCGCCCTGCCCGCGACTCCATTCCCCCCGCCAGTGCCTGCTTCCCCGGCCCCGGTTCTCCATCCCTGCACGTGCCCGGTTCTCTATCCCCGCCTGTACCCGGTACTCCACCCCCCCCCGCCGATGCCCGCTTCCCCGGCCCCGGTTCTCCGCCTCTGCCCGTGCCCGGGACTCTATGCCCCTCCCTCCGCCGGTGCCCGCTTCCCCGGGCCCGGTTCTCTATCCCCGCCCGTGCCCGGGAGGGACTCCATCCTCCCCGCCGGTGCCCGCTTCCCCGGCCCCGGTTCTCCATCCCTGCCCGTACCCGGGACTCTTTTCCCCCCGCCGGTGCCCGGTTCTCCACCCCCCGCCCCACGGCCGACTCCCCGTGCCCGGTTCCCCGCCCCGTGCCCGCGGGGCGGAGCGGGGCGGGCCGGCCCCGGGGCTCGGCGGCCGCAGCGGGCGGGGCGCGCTCGGCGCCTGGCACCGGGCGAGGCGCCGGCGGGGCCGTACCGGGTTCCACCCCCCCACTCCCACCCGCCCACTCCCACCCCCCCAGCCACGGGGTCGGTCCCAGCGCGGCGCCGTTAATCGCTGCTGTCCCGCGCCTCTGACTCAGCTCTTCCCGGGCCCCCCCCCCCCCCAGTGCACTCCGGTCCCGGGGGGGCCCGCTCGGCCCCCGCCCTCCCGGGGGGGGTGGGGGTGTGTGGTGGGCTGATGGGCGGGCCCCCCCACCAATAGGAGGCCGGACCGCCGGCGCGCTGCCCAATGAGCGGGGCGGGGGCGGGCGCTTCCTGGAGCCCCGGCGGCGGCGGCGGCGGCGGCGGCGGCGGCAGCGGGGGGGGGGCGGGCGGGGCGCGGCGGCGGCAGGTGAAGGCGGAGGCGGGGCCGCGGCCCCGGGACCGGCCCGTGGCTCGGGCGGGGCGCGCAGGTGAGCGGCGGCGGGTGGGAGCGGACAGACCCACCGACGGGGTCTGCACGGAGGTACCGACCGACCGGTAACGGGACCGGGACCGGGACCGGTACGGCGACCGTTTTGGCAGCCCGGTTGCGGTGAGTCGCGGGGATCCGGGATGCTACCAGCTACCGGCGGCGGGCGGGTGCGCCGAGGTGCTCCGCGCCCGGACCGTGCCTGCCCGCCGCTGCTCCACGCTGGGGCCGGTGGACGTGTCGCCTGCGGGGCGGAGGGGGCCACGCGGGGGGCCGTTCCCGGCTCCTCCGCACGGGGCTGCGGGAAACGGGGGACACCGGCAGGTCCCCGCCGCCTCCCGGGTTGGCTGCCAAGGCTCTGGCCGGGGTCCACTTGCGGTGCCACCATCCAGCCGGGGTCCCCCCCACGCTCACCGGGGTGCTGCCGCCGTCCCACCGCCCTTCCCGGCCCGCTGAGCGGCTCGGCCGCATCCCCGGCTGCACTGGGCATGGCACCGTCACGGCAGGGTGACAGCTCGGGATCCCCCATGGCGCCAACGCCGGTACCGGCAGGTGGGTGTCCCCGTGTCCCGGCACGCTGCAGCACACCAGTGACCCTCTGGGCCTGGCACGCTGGCGGCGGGTGTTTCACTGCTGGCTGCTGGCAAGGGTCCACACCGGGGTGCCCACCGGGCCCGGTGGCTCGGTAGCACCCGCCGAGCGCTGGTGGACTCTGTCCCAGTGCACCCAGCCCTGCTGTACCTGTCCCCCCCCTGGCTGGCTGCCCCCAGCCGGCTGTTTGCCCGGGGTGGGGTGCGGTATTTACCCTCCCGCCACAGCCCGTGCCGGAGGGAGTCACCGTCTTGGGCCGCGGCCGCCCTTGACCCGGAGCTGCTTTTACCGGGCGAGGGGGACGTGGTGCTGGGTTTGGCGCGGGGTGAGTGTGGCCGTGCCTCTGTTTCCCCGGCTGCGAGGGGTCCCGCGGTGCTGGGGTCCCCCGGCTCCGGTGCTTGGCACGCAGCAGCTGCCGGCGACTCGAGGCCGCGGTGGTGATGCCAGTGCCGGGTGTGGAGGGAGGGGCTGGGCTCAGGAACTTGGAGTTGAGTGTGTGGAGAAGGGGAAGCTGTGGGGCAGGGGAGGGTGTGGGGCAGCGGGGCTGGGCTGCGGGCTGCTTGGGGCTGGGGGTGCCTTTGCTGGCGACTGGAGTGTGGAGTGGGTGAAACCCCTGGGTGTGGGGAGGTGACAGATGGGGGGTGGTGGGGGGTGGGGGGGTGTGTGACACGGGTGGACATCGGTGTTGGGTGCTGGGGACCTCCTGAGACCACCCGCCGGGGCCCGGGCTGGGCAGCCCCCCCTCACTGGCGGCACCACGGTGCTGAGCCCGAGGCCACGGCGGTGCGGCTCTGCCAGCTGGTGCCGTGCACCCTCGGTGCACACGTGGCACGAGCACGACAGGCCTGAGCGCGGCAGGGGCAGGCGGCGGGTGCAGCAGGGGGTGTGGGGGCCAGCACAGCCCCCCGACCCTCGAGGGGTGGCTGCTGCCCCACGCGCGGAGCAGGAACTTCTCCTTCGGGGCGGGCGGTGGATGATGAAACCACGGAGAAATCTCTCCTGGCAGTGCGCGGGCTGCTGGCGGGAGCCCCCGGGAGCCCACGCTCCCCCTGCGCCGCCGCTGCCGCCTTCCCATGGTAACCCCACCACCGAGCTGGGGGGTCAGGGCGGGGGAGGCTGCCCTGGCTGGGGGGACTGGCGCCTGCCGAGTCCCCCCAGCAGCGCTGGCGTCCCCGACATGCCCCAGGAGCTGCATGTCCACACCCCAGCGAGCCCCGGGGCGGCTGGAGGACCCGGCCAGGGGCTGGGCTGAGACCCGTCAAACTCGCTTCGTGCCAGGGAGGTGACGCTTGGGTGGCCGCGCAGGCAGCTGGGGAGGTGGCCGTGGCTGGGGCTGCTGCGGTGTGACCTTCACCGTACTCAGTGCCCGGCCGCTCTCCCGGCCCAGCGATGGGTGGCCGGTTGGCGCAGATGCCGGTGCGGTGGGAGCCGCGGGGCCTGGGTGCCCCGTGCCCCCCGAGCCAGTAGCGTGACTCGGCGGGGCTGTGGGCGGGCGGGGGGGACCGAGCCGTGGCGAGGGAAAATGAAAGCAGGTGATGCGGAAGGAGAAGTAGGTCAGGCGAGCGCTGGCCTCTCCCGGCAGCCTTGGCTGCGCTGCATGCTCCGCTTCGCCCCGGCTGTCCCCACCGTGTCCCTGGGCCCCATGGGCAGCGGCTGGAGGGGCGGTGAGTAGGGGGTCCTGCTGCCAGGCGCGGGGTCCTGGGCAGGGTGGGGGCCAGCGCTGCTGCCCTGGACACTGATGGGGTGGGGAGTGCGGCCAGGCTGGCTGGCACGCGGGGGGCACCGCTGCACCCTGGCAGTTTTGCTTCGGTTCCCCTCCCATGGGCATCCCCAGCGGCACGGGCCTGGGGGCCGCTGTGAGGATGGGCAGGGGGATGCTCCACTCTTGTCCCGCTGCGGGGCCAAGGAGGGGAAGGGAAGTGGATTCCTGCCCGGCTTGGGCAGTGACGAGCCTGCCGGCACGGTGGGGACATCCCGGTGTGGCTTGGGACTGGGGACGGTTCTGGGACGGCCCCGTGTACCGTGGTGGGACTCCACGGCGGCTGCCCCTGGCTGTGCTCCGCCACGTGGGGCTGGCGGGGGTCTCGCTGGCAGCACTGCGTGGGCCGGTGAGGCTGCGGCGGGCACAGCCGCGCAGGCAGTGCTCTGTGGGCTTGGGGGGGATTAGAGCCGCCTGCCCCCCCCCTTCCCTCCCCTGGGATCAGCCGTGGGCAGCGGGGAGCTGGCAGCAGGCAGCTGCCGTGGGGGCGGAAGCCAGGCTATTTCGGGGGGTGTGGAGGGGGGGGCCGTGGGCTGGCACTGTCCTTGCCAGGTGACCCCAGTGGGACCAGCACCGCCCTGCTGCCGGGATGGAGTGTCGTTGGGGCCTGTCCTGTGCCGCCTGGCAGTGCTCAGTTCCCGAGGTGCTCTGAAGACAGGGACCCCGTGTCAGGGAGGAGATGCCACCAGCCTGGGGGGCTGCTCAGGGCCGTGTGGCAGCGGTGGGACCCAGGGGGTCTGGCTGCCCTCCAAGGGGCTCCTGTGACTGTGCCACAGGGCAAGCAGCACCGGAGCTGGCTCGCCCTGGGGCTGGCAAGCGGGACCAGCCGTGGGCAAGCCTGGCTGGCCCAGGCTGAGGGCTGGCAGAGCCTCGCCCTGCTGCCATGGGTAGCCCCGTGCCTGGCACCAGGGTGCCCGTGGGCAGCTGAGTCTCGCTCCATCCCGGTGGGGTCCTGGCCACACTGGGCACGCAAGCCGGGACGCGGCGGGATGCCCAGCTCTGCTGTGGCCCTCGGCACCGGCAGGGGTGGCCTGGGCACTGGGTGGGCTCAGAGCCCACCGCGCGGCGGCTGCCTTGACCACAGCCCAGTCCCCCCCGGCTGCTGGGGAATCTGTGAGTGGGTTTTGCCCCATGCCGGGGGGTGATCAAAGGTGGGGTTTGCTGTTGACCATTTCCTTCCTGTTCCCCCCTCCTTGAGCTCCATTTCGGCAACCCCTTCCTTCCTTCCTTCCTTCCTACCCTCCTTCCCTCTGCCTGCATGTGGCCCCGCTCCCCAGGCCGCCCTGGCAGGGAGCAGCTGAGGACAGCCGGTGTCCGGCCTCACGTGGCCTCTCCCCAGTGCTGGGGATGGTGATGCTTGGAGCGGGGAGCCCAGGGGTGACCCACAGAAGCCACACGCCATTGGCCACATCCATAGTGGCCACCCATAGGTGAGCAGGTGGCTGTGGGACCTCTCCTGTCCTGGCATGTTGTGGTCCCCCGTACTGGGATGTGGTGCGGGAGGTAGGGATGCCCATGGCTGGGGTGCCCATCCTGCTGTCAGGAGAGGGGGGTGGCACCACATGGGAGATGCTGCTGGAACCTGTCCCAGCTGCATGCGGGACGGGGCTGCGGCCCATCACTGGTGCCACTGGTCAGGGTGTCACTGGCCAAGGCCAGGACGGAGCGTGGAGGAGGATGGATGAAGGTCAGCCCATCCATCACCTGGTCCCCCCTGATTGGGCACCCTTGGTGCCCCCCAGCCGGGGTGAGCAGCAGTTTGTGGCCAGCACATGGGCAGTTGCGACACCCCCAGGGTGGGGGGGATGTCATGACTCACCCCAGCGGGGCCTGGCCACCAGCAGGAACCCTGAGTCAGGGCTGCGTGCCCATGCCATGCCCCTCCCTGCCCGCCTCGCCCACCTTATCTCCCGCCCTTAGCACCTGGCACACCTGGGCCAGGGGGGGCTGGCGCCGTTTCCCTCCTTTATGGGGAGCAAAGGGCAGGCAAAGGGTTGGCAAGCTGGTGCCGCGTCCCTCCCACCCTCCTGGGGACGCTGGCCTGGGTTTGTGCCCCCCACTGGGGTGGCCGGCCAGCCCGGCGTGTGGTGGCAGCGTGGTGGACAAGGCTGCCGGCACCACCGCTGCCTCCCAGCCACATGCTGCCGGCGCTCCAGCCCTCGGGCTGACCCATGGTGGCACGGCCAGCCTCTGCCCAGCACGCGGTCCCTGGTGATGGGGGAGGCGGGATGCCGTGCCAGGGCATCCTGGCCTGCGTGGGCACGATGCTGGCGCAGCCACTGCCCCCCTGCCCGCCTGCTGTCCCTGCTGCCGGCCCGTTTGCTCGGGCTCTTGCACAACCCGCTCTTTCCGCCAACGTTGCTGGGGCCAGAGGCCCCCTCCCTGCCCGGCTGGCGGCCGGGCTGGCACAGGGCTCTTCCCCTTTCTGCCCGGCCTTGTGCTGCTGGCAGCGCTGGCACGGCTGCCCAGAGCCCTGCCGGGGCCGTGCCAGGGCACTGCGGTGGGGCTGCCCCCCGGCCGGGCTGGTGTGGGCGGCCGGGGCGGATGCTGGGTGCCGGGTGGGGTGTGGGGAGCACTCCCCGGGCTGTTAATTGCTGTTTAGCTGGGGATGCAGAGGGTGTAATTACTGGGGGGGGATTGCGCGAACCTGCAGCTGGCCCCAGGGGGCTGGGGGGGGTGGGGGGAGTGTGGGTGCCCCGGCGAGCGGAGGGGACTAGGTTCAGCAGGGGCCACCCCTGAGCCCCCTCCCTGGGTCACGGCTGTCCACATCCCCCGTGGGACCTCGGGGACGGCGGAGCGGGACGTGCGTCTGCAGGTTTGGGGGGCGGCTCCAGGGCTGTCCAGGCAGGCCATGGCACGCCGCACCGAGCCCAGCCCTGCGGTGGCAGCCCCGCTCCCGCCAAGCGCAGGCGCCCTCCCGGCTCAGCCGGGCCGGCCACGGCCAGCAGTGAGCACCCGGCACCCAGCGCCCTGCCTTGGGGCGGCGGGAGCGCGAGAGCCTGTCCGACGCCTCGGCGCAGGGGGCCGGGGCATGCGGCGGGGAGGTGATGCTGGTGGCGGGGAGGGGATGCCCGCGGCATGGGGTGCCTGTCCTACCGGCACTGGGAATTTCCTCCGGCGGGAGGGGGCCGGGGGATGCCCCCTGCCCGGTTCTGGGTTGGCACCCCGCGGCATGGCGCTGGCCGTGAAGGGTTAATGCCGTGTGTGTTCTGGGAAGCGGGGCTGGGAGGTGCGTGACCCGGGGTGTGGGCGTCGACTCCTTTTGAGGTGGGATCCTGCGCTCAAGTGCAGCGGGGAGCGGGGCCAAGTTCACACAGCACCCTGCCTTCCCCTCCCTGCCGCTCGCGGGCCGCCGACCCGGCCGCGGCGCAGCGCCGAGCCACGCCGGGACACACGCCAGGTGAGCCGAGCGCCCACCCCGCCGCCGCCAGCCATCATGGCGGAGAAGGTGCCGGGGCAGTGGGGACCCGGCGCGGTGCTGCCGGGCACGGGGAGAGCCAGGCATGGCTGTTTTGGCACCGGCCGGGAGGCTGCCCGGGATGCTGGCATCGCCTGGGCCCTGCACCGCCCTCGCTGCCGGTGGGACGGGATGGGACGGGCAGTGAGGTTCGGGTCACCACGGCCTGGCAGAGTGAGACCCACACCCCACGGCGGTGGTGCCAGGCAGCCGGACGTGCCTCTGCCTGGCCCAGGCGCTGGGGAAGGTTTTGGCAGCGAGAGGGGCCATGATGGCGGCGGGAGGGGGCTGTGGTGCCAGTGTGGGGCTGGCGGGCAGGGGGCTGGCGCTGGGGGCTTGGCTGGGCCGGTGGCTGCTTGTCCCCGCTGCAGGTGCCAGGGTTGGCACTGGGGACGCCGCGGGTCCTGCAGCCACCTGCGCCGCCATGGCAGGGCCGCCTGCACCCAGCCTCCAGCCTGGCTATCGTGCGCGGTTGGCACCGGCAGCCACACCGGGCACCAGCACAGAGACCGACTTGGGCCACAGCACTCAGACCCCCTGGCTCAGTGCCCATGGCTGCCGTGCCCGCGAGGTGCTCAAGGCACCTGGGAACCGAGAGCTCTCCGGGTGGCACCACGGGTGCCAGGAGCCGGATGGTGGTGGGAGGCCAGGGTGGTGCCGCGGGGCTCGCTCCCTGGCACCGTGGGGCATGGGGGCTCTGTTTATCCTTTTCTCTCTTCAAACCATTTCCTTTCGTTTCTGCTTGCTGTTTCTTCTTCTTTCAAAGAGCGGGACCGCTTCCCCCAGCCGCCTCCCCTCCAGCACTGGGACCCCCAGCATGCCCGCAGCATGTGCCCACTTCAGCGCCACCAGCCTGGCTGGCCCCCAGCCCACCACCTTCCCCGCCAGGTGGGCAGAGAGGCTGCGCAGCCCCCCACCCCACAGCCATGCCACCCCCCCCACACCATGGCACCCGGCGCTGGTACCGCCGCTGCTCCCCGCTGGCTTTGGGCTGGGTGATGGGGGCGTGGGTGATGGGGGGAGCTGGTGCATGGCTGCATACCTGGGTCCCCTTCCCAGCTCCCGAAGGGCGAGGGGCCCCGCGGGGCAAGGGGCCGGGGGCCACCAGGTCGATGATGGCTGGTGCTTCGCTCCCCTTCCTGGGTGACTCATTCTCCCCGGTGCGGCTGTGAAGTCCCTCGACAGCGTTTGCAATTCTTGTGACCGAAAGCAGTAGCACCCTGCAGCAGCCTGGGGTGGGGGCCATGCTCCCCATGACCCCTGCCCCCCTTCCCCATGAGGGAGCAAGGGGGGGCACCCAGACACCCCCTTCTACCCCACATCTCCCACCATCACCAAGCCAGGACCAGTGCCCGGCACAGGCTGGCACCATGCCCGCGTGCAGGGTGCCATCCTGCCTCGGTGGCACGGGACAGCCAGTCCCCACGCTGGGTGGGTGCTGTAGGGCCAGACACCCACCCTGCCACGTGCAGCCGTGCTGGAACGGCCAGACCCCAGGCCAGGGGCACTGGGGGGGAACCAGCTGGTGAATGGGGGCTGGCCGTGGCTGCACCAGGCGGCATGGGCTGGCGGCGGGATGTCAGGCTGACCTGGCCAGGCATTGTTCCCGCTGCTGCCCGCCCTGGCGCAGGAGCCGGCTCAGCGTGGGGAGCAACCCCCCCTTTCCCCAGCCCCGTGTGTCTGCCACAGCCGAAACGGGCCCGGCCGCAGGCATTGACGTAACCAAGAAAGCCCTGGTGTGACGGGGGTGTGGGCATCATCACCGGCCCCCTCCTCAGCCCATGCTCCCTGTGCCATCATCTCTGGTGCCAGCCACGGAACGTCGGGGGGCCGGGAGTGGCTCTGGTACCCTCACACCTTGTCCCCGTCCCCCCCCCTCCCCGTTTCCTTATCGCCGCTCTGATCTCCTCGATGGCAGCACCCGCTCAGCATGTGACTTCGCTCCAGCAGGGAGGATGCGCGGGGGGGTGGGTGGGGGGGGTGGGGGTGTCGGAGAAGAAGCCGTAACGGGCGGTTTGGTGCGATGGAAAATCCCCCTCCTGCCGCCGCCTCGCCCCCGCCCTGCCCCGGCCCTGCGCCCTTGTCCACAGGCATCCGGCCCGGTGGCCGCTCACGGGGGTCCCGGCTCCCCCGCCAGCCTGAGCTGGGCCTCCGGTGAGTTCTGCGGCACCGGCAGTGCCAAGGTGGCTCCCGCCTGCACCGCACCACGGCGAGGCTGGTGGCCGTACCTGTTCCTTGAAGCCCCCTGCCACCCGTTGGGGTCTCAGTTGCCAGGCCCAGGCATCCCCGGGTGCTGGAGCCCCCCGACGGGCACATGCCAGCTGTGGGTGCCGGCCCCGGCCCCAGCAGCAGGAAGAGCGCTGGGTGTCTCGTGGGGCTGGGGGTGCCGTGGGGACGGGGCGGCCATCCCGCTGCTGCTGGCATTTAGCTGGGGGAGGCAGCGACGGACGATGCAGGTGCCACTCCGTGGCGGGACCACCGCCTGTGACAGCCCCGGGGGTCCGCAGGGCTCTGGGCTGCCCTCGGCAGGCGCCACGTCCCCATCATCCCCCTGCAGCGCAGGGCGCTCGACTCCCCTAATCCTGCCCCCGCTGCTAATCCTGCCTAATCCCACCGGGGGCTGTCGCTGCCTGTTGGCTCCCGGGGCCCTGATGGTTTAATCACCCCTAATCCGCTCGCCCCCCGCCCCGGCGGGCACCGGGGACCCCGGCCAGCGGCGGGACGGGCTCCTGGCGAGGGGGCGGCCATGGGCACTTGGCATTGGCGCCAGCATCCCGGGCGGTCGGCACTGCCCGGCTCCCAGTTTCAGGGGCGGCTGCCGCCTGCCATGCCGGTCGGGCCTGCTCGGCAGCGGCTGGGGCGGCTCCGCAGCCGGTTGCTCCGGGGCCGTTCCCAGCCGTGCCGAGGCAGCCCCAGCTGGCGGCCGCCCAAGCGCAGGGAGCGGCCGGCGCGGGGATGGGCCCCTGTGCCGGGGGCCGCCGGCCGCGCCGCCCCTCCACGGGCAAGAGGGGGCACGTCCCCCGCGCCCGCCGACAGCACAGCGTGGCTTGGCACGGTCCGGCATGGCATGGCGGGGTTCAGTTCGGCTGGGCCTGGCATGGCTCAGCGTGGCCTGGTGCAGCTTGGTGATGTCCGGTGCCATATGCCACCGTGTGCCATGGCTTGGCATGGCTCAGCATGGCCTGGCGTGGCTTGGTGATAGCCAGTGCCATATGCCACCGTGTGCCATGGCTTGGCATGGCTCAGCATGGCCTGGTGCAGCTTGGTGATGTCCGGTGCCATATGCCACCATGTGCCATGGTTTGGAATGGCTCAGCGTGGCCTGGTGTGGCTTGGTGATAGCCAGTGCCATATGCCACCTTGCACCATGGCTTGGCATGGCTCAGTGTGCCCTGCTGTGACTTGGTGATGTCTGGTGCCATATGCCACCGTGCACCATGGCTTGGCCCAGCTCGGCGTGGCATGGCACAGCTCTGGCAGCACCGCCAGCCTGGATGTGGCAGTGCCTGCCCCAGGGTGCAGGCAGGGCTGCAGCCACCAGACAGACCTCCCACCCCAGTGTCACCCAGCAGAGCACCAGTGTCACCCAGCAGCACCAGCCAGCTGGGGTGGCGTTACCTGTGGCTGGGCACGGGGTCGCAGCACCGTGGCTGCCACCTGTACCCTACCTGTGGGTTGGGAGGGTAGCGGGCTCCCTCTTCCCACAGGCTCCATCGCCCGCCTGTGCCGGCTCCGTGGGGACACGCGGGTCCCCGATGCAGCACCATGAGGACCGCGGGTGCCAGCGTCGGCAGCGCCGGGTTTAGAGCCGGGGCCAAGCCCTGCCAGCCACAGCGTGGGAAAGGCCCGGCTCACGCAGGCAGGGCTTGGCTGGGCGAGGAGCGGCCCCAGGCTGGGGCAAAGCGGGAGGGAGGGGGCCAGGCCCCCACCGGGAGCGGGGGCAGGAACCGGCGGCGCGGGTGCTGATCCTAATCTGCGGTGGCAGGAAGCGTGGCCCCCGTTCCCAGCCTGGGCTCCGCGGGGCGGCCCCCGGCCCTCGGGGCCCTCTTCCCGGCACTCGCCCGCCCACCTGCACCCGCTGCCGGCGAGGCCCGCGTTCCCAGGACGGGGCTGCCGGGAGCCGGTGGGTGCACCCAGCGGTGCCGGGGGGCCAGGGGGTGGGTGGGCTGGTGCAGGAAGCGCGGTGCCTCGGCGCCGTTCAAAGGCGCCGCACTGAGATTTCCCCCTTTGCTGTGGTGGCGCGGGCGGCCAGGTGCCAGCGATGGAGGAAGCGCGGGGGGCTGTGGTGGGGGGCCTGCTGCCCGCCAACCTCACCGTGGGGGGGTGTATGTGTGTGTGTGGGGTGAGGGCAGCCCCCAGGCCCCCAGCCTGCTCCGGTTTGGTATCCCACCGAAACCCCCGTGCCACCGAGCCCCGTGCGATGAAGTTTTCCTCGCACCCTGGCTTGGCGGTGCGGCTGATGCTCCAGCCGCGGTGTTTAGTCCAGGCTTTGGGCTGGTTGCCATGCCAGTCGGCGAGCATCCCGTCCTTCCCGCAGGTGAGGATGATGGCCAGCCCAGAGGACGACCTCATCGGTATCCCCTTCCCCGAGCACAGCAGCGAGCTGCTGAGCTGCCTGAATGAGCAGCGGCAGCTGGGGCTGCTCTGCGATGTCACCATCAAGACGCAGGGCCTGGAGTATCGCACCCACCGCGCCGTCCTGGCCGCTTCCAGCCGCTACTTCAAGAAGCTTTTTGCTGGACCAGGACCGGGGCAGGAGGTCTGCGAGCTGGACTTTGTGGGGCCAGAGGCACTGGGCGCGCTGCTGGAGTTTGCCTACACGGCCACGCTCACCATCAGCAGTGCCAACATGGGCGAGGTGCTGCGCGCCGCCCGGCTGCTGGAGATCCCCTGCGTGATCGCCGCCTGCGTGGAGATCCTGCAGGGCAGCGGGCTGGAGGCACCCGGCCCCGATGACAGCGACTGCGAGCGTGCCCGCCGCTACCTGGAGGCTTTTGCTGCCCTCCCCGAGGGCGAAGCGCCCGCCCCGCCACCCCCCCCGCCCCGCTGCCCGCCGCAGCAAGAAGACCCGCAAGTTTCTGCAAGCCCGTGGCGCCCGGCTCAACAACCACACCGAGGAGCCGCCCGCCGAGGCCGAAGCTTGCGGCAGCCCCCCGCCACCCCCCCCAGCCGCCCTCGCCCCCCCTGCCCGAGGGGCTGCCCCTGCCTTACGACAGCTTCGAGCTGCCCGAGGAAGAGGAGCTGCCCCCGCACCCCTTCCCCTTCCCCTACCAGCCCCCCCTGTCCCCCGAGGAGGCTGCCTCCGACGAGGACGCCATCGACCCTGATCTGATGGCGTACCTGAGCTCGCTGCACCACGAGTCGCTGGCGCCTGGGCTGGATACGCCCGACAAGCTGGTGCGCAAGCGCCGCTCGCAGATGCCCCAGGAGTGCCCCGTCTGCCACAAGGTCATCCACGGCGCCGGCAAGCTGCCCCGCCACATGCGCACGCACACAGGCGAGAAGCCCTTCGCCTGCCAGGTCTGCGGGGTCCGCTTCACACGGTGAGTGCAGCCCGGTGGGTACCCGACGGCATCCCCCCCTGCCCCTGGCACCTCCCCTGCTAGTGCCTGGCCGCTTCCCTGCCGTGGTGCAAGTGCAGGGCCAGGGGGGCTTCTGTGCCCCCCGTGAGTGCTGCCAGAGCGACCCGCCCTGCCTGCCAGCCGTGGTACCCAGCAGCATCCTGAGCTGCACCTCCCCTGCTGGTACTCAGCTGCATCCTGGCACGGTGCAACACCAGGATGCATTTCCCACCGCCGCTGGTGCCACAGCAGTCCCTGCACACCCCAGCCAGGCAGCCGGGATGTGGTCCCCCACCTTGCCAGAGCCCCCAGCCCCCCCCCCTCCTTGCAGAGCATCCCTACCACTGCACTGCCAGCACCATCCCGCTGCCTACTGCAGCCAGGTGGCTGCTTCCCTAGGGATGCCAGCTGCCCTGTGCCAACGTCTGCCTCTCCATTTGTGTCTGTGTGTCCCCAGGAATGACAAGCTGAAGATCCACATGCGTAAGCACACGGGGGAGCGGCCCTACTCCTGCCAGCACTGCAGCGCCCGCTTCCTGCACAGCTACGACCTGAAGAACCACATGCACCTGCACACGGGCGCGCGGCCCTACGAGTGCTACCTCTGCCACAAGGCCTTCGCCAAGGACGACCACCTCCAGCGGCACCTCAAGGGCCAGAACTGCCTAGAGGTGCGGACCCGCCGTCGACGCCGCGACGAGCCGCCGCCGCCGCCCGCCGGCCCTCCTGGCCTTGACCTCTCCAATGGGCGGCTGGAGGGGCTGCGCCTCTCCATCGCCCGCTACTGGGGTCCGGGGCAGCCGGAGGAGGAGGAGGATGAGCCGGAGGGTGAGGAAGGGCCACAGCCGGACGGCACCGTGCCGGTGGAGACGGTGTAGGGCCACTGCCACGGCGAGTGCCGTGCCATGCTGAGCCGTGCCGTGCCCGCCCCGGGTTTCTGTTCCCGTTTTTCCCGTCACGGTTCATTCCCAGTTATGCAAAGGGGGAAACTCCCCCCTGGCCGATTTGCACAATGGGGTGGGGGGGTGTCCCCGCCGCCCCCCCACCGTGCCCAGGGCGCACCCCCCCCATCCGCCGTGCCCGGGTTTCCCCCCGCCGTACCCGGGCAGCGGAGCCCCGGCGAGGGGGCCGGGGGGGGGGAGAAGCGGGACTGGGGTGTGTGCGCCCCCCCCCCCCCGAGTGGATGCCGCCCCCCAGCGGGGCCGGGACCGGGCGGTGGCACCCGCGGACCGAGGGCGCCCCTGGCCCCGAACAGGAGGGCGCGGGCGGGGCCAGCAGGGCGCCCCCCCCCCCCGCCCCCCCGGTGTGCGGGTGGAGGCGGGGGGGCCGCCGCCCTGCGCTGTGCATAGCTTGTGTCCCCCCCCCCCCCCCCCAGCCCTCCCCGTCCCGAGCAGCCCCTCCCCGGCGAGCCCCCCTCGCCCCTGCACTCCCGGCTGCTTTCTCTTGGTTGCACTATTCGGGTGAGCCCACCCGGGTGCGGGGCAGCCCCGGCCCCCACCCGATCCCATCCCCCCCCAACCACCCCGGCCCTGTGGGACCCCCCTCCCCGGGGTGGCCGGGCCCCCGCGGTCACCCCTCTGCCCTTTGCACATGCCCCCCCCAGGGCGCAGCCCCCCCCCCTCCCCCCCGGGGGAGCAGGGGACCGGCACTATTTGCCTAAAATAAGAGTTTATCTATATTTAAAAGATGATGTAATATATTCCCCCCCCCGCCCCAGCCCCTCCGCTGCTGCCCGCCAGCGCTGCCCGGCCCCCGCGCATCTGTCCCTTGCCATGGGGTGCCGGGAGGGGTGATGGGGACGAGGGGCTCGGCTCCCGTCATGGCTTTAAAGTGCCTTATGGTGAACTTGAAACTTTTCGGCTACTTGAACCTCTCTGGTGTCAGGAACCAAACGAATAATCGGTGGGCGGCCGCCCCCCGCCCTGCCGGGTCGCCTCTGTCTGTCTGTCTGTCTGTTTGTGTTTGTTTTTTTAAACGAAGGCTGCTTGGTAATAAACGGAGAAGCAGGGACCCCCTCCGAGCCCGGCTGTCTGTCTGCCCCGCACCACCCCCCCCCGCCGGTGCTGCTCTGCTTGGGCCTGGGGCAGGGAGTGGGGCTGGGGGCGCCCCGGGGCTGGGGACATCAAGGTGCTGGGGACAGTGATATTGAGGGGCTGGGGGCACTGTGGCGCTTGGTATAGGGACATCAAGGGGGTGGGTGTAGCATGGGGATGGAGATGGGGGCACCACAGGGCAGGGGCTGGGGCCATCAAGGGGCTGGGGGCACTGTGGGGCTGGGGACAAGGATGTCGAGGGGCTGGGGACACCACGAGGCCAAGACCACCATGAGGTGCTGGATGCCAGCTCAGGCCACTGGGACGCTGGCACCTTGAGGACCCAGTTGCTTTAGTCCCCAGCCCCTCCACCCACCCACCCCCAGCTCCCACTGCGCTGCTTGGGCTCCAGCCATGCCCCCGGAGCCTGGCCCGGTGTCCTCGCTGCCGCATGGCACCATCCTGCTGTCACCGGGCCCTGCCCTCCCTGCTGGGTGGCTGCTCGGTCATCACCTCCTCCAGCTCATTCTCACTGCTCTCAGACTGGTCCTGGTAGCTGAAGTCCAGGCTGGGACAGGGGACAGCAGCGTCAGGGACCAGCACCCCCAGTGCTGGGGGTATCTGGGGACACCGCCGCCGCCACCACCGGCC
This sequence comes from Falco peregrinus, assembly GCF_023634155.1. Lineage (NCBI taxonomy): Eukaryota > Metazoa > Chordata > Aves > Falconiformes > Falconidae > Falco > Falco peregrinus. The sequence goes on along the minus strand of NC_073740.1, from coordinate 3,393,182 downwards.
CTCACCTGGAGAATGAGCTGTCCTCACTGTCCGGCCCGCTGCTGTCCCCATCGCTCTTCTCACTTTCCTCCTCCTTCAGCTGGGCTCGCAGCCGGGCCACCAGCTCGGAGGGCAGCCGCCGGCCGCCACCCTGGCCCTCCGCCACCTCACGGATGCTCTGCTTCAGCAGCCGTCCTTGCTCCTGTCCCCGCAGCGCCTGCACGGCACCCAGCCACAGCCCCACCGTCTCCTCGTCGCTGGAGTCCCTGCAGGGATGGGGCACCGGGGTGGGCTGCAGCCCCCCCCACCCCGCAGGCCCCCCCTGGGCTCTGGTGGGCTCCCTGCACCCCCTGCTCACCTCTCCTCGTCCCCTGTGTCCCGGTAGGTCAGGGGACCCATGCAGAGGGTGCAGATGTTGCGCAGGGTTTGGTAGCACTCGCGGCAGTACAGCCCTGGGGAGAGCAGGAACATGAGAGTGGGGGGGAGATTTGGGGGGGGGAGGGGGTGTCCCCGGTCTAGGGGGGTCCTACCTTTGCAGCCCATCGTGATGCAGGCGATGAAGTCCGGCTGCTCCGCCATGCCGCAGGCCAGGCAGCGTTTCTGCTGGATGCCCAGGAACCGTGCCAGCCGGGCGAGGATAGGCATCCTGCAGGCAGAGCGCTGATGCTCCACGGGGCCATGCCACCCCTCGGGGGTGCATGGCAAGCCCTCGCCACAGACCCCCCCAGGGCTGGCATCACCCTTTTGCAATGTCCCACAAGGTGCTTACGGGGGTCAGGATGGCTCCAGCCTCACAGAGCTTACCTGGAGATGAGGAAGAGGAGCAGGTTGCCTTGCCCAGCATCACCCGTGTGCTGCGTGATGGCTTGGCGCAGGGCGCGTACCAGCCCTGCCCGCCGTGCCAGGATGGTGCTATGGAGGAAGGCTATGCGCTCCTGGCATGGTGGGGATGAGGGGTGAGGGTCAGTGGCTGCCAAGGGGGTGTGAGGAGGAGGGGGAGACACAATCTTCTCACCTGCTCACGGCTTGGGTAGTAGGTGGCACACACCACCCGGCGCAGCCGTGCCATGTGGCCGCCAAAGACAGCAATGAAGAAGCAGGCACCATACAGGAGTCCTGGTGGGAAAAATACGAGTCACACAGGGGCGACACCCCTCTGTACCCCCCCTCCTCCCCAGCACGCTGAAGGTGCAGCACCCCCAGTCACCCATGCTGAGGTAGGTGATGTAGTCGGGCTCCACCGGCTGGAGGACGCAGCGCTGGGAGAGCACCGAGACGTTGCCCTGCTGCAGTGCGCCGAAGGCAGAGACCAAGTCCCGGAAGATGTCACTGGTGTAGCCCGTCCCGTTGACGTTGACACCCATCACCGCCGGTGCTGTGGGGCAAGAGGGCTCAGTTCTGGGGAACAGAGCACCCCCTGCCCAAAGCCTGGGCCTCTGCCAGCAAGGGTGCTGCTCCAGCACAGTGGGTTCTGCTCACCCCTGGCGACAATCTCCCCCTCCAGCTGGTGCCGGATCAGGTCGAGCAGCCAGAAGAGGCCGAAGTCAGCCAGGATGATGCTGATCCCCAGCAGCATATGGCGCAGGACCCCCACCAGCTGCATCCCATACTGGCGCTGCTCCTTCCACGACAGCCACGGCGCAGCTGGGCGGGCATGGGAGCACCGTGAGGCTGTGCCATGCCGGGACCCTCCAGCTCCCCACTGCAGGGGTCCCCTGGGGCTGACCTGGGGGGATGTAGCGTCTTCTCTCCCGGCCTCTCAGGGGCAGCACGGTGGGTCTGCCCTGCTCCGCCCGCAGCAGGTCCATCTCCACAAAGCGCCGCGTGATGTAAACGTTGTCGAAGGTCTCGTCCTGCAGGTACCGGCGACGGTACCGCAGCGCCCTGGGAACATTAGTGGGGATGCTGGGCACCGGCACGCTGGGTCCCTGTCCCCAGGGAGGGGTAGAGCGGGACCCCAGCCCACTCACTTGATGTAGAGGTAGATGATGGCACAGATGGAGATGTGCGTGAAGATCCCCAGGACCTTGCGGGTGGGCTCCAGCTGTGTGTGCACGCCCTCCATGATGTCCAAGGCCACCTCCCCCAGGCTCTTGCTGGCAGTGAGGCTGACATTGAAGTGGTGCACAGCCGAGATGTTGAATTCAAACTCCTGGCGGACGCGGTCCAGAGCATTCTTGAGGGCTGCAGGGATGACAAGGGGCTGTGTGGTGCTGGCAGCTGAGGCAAGAGCTGGGAAGGAGCAGAGAGGGACCCCCGCCCCCCCTGGCGACACCAGGATACTCACGGTCTGCAATTTGCCTCTGGAGGAAGGTCTGGATGTACTCCGGGATGACACAGAAGATGAGGGCAACTGCAGAGAGGGGGGGTCTCTGTCAGGGTGGGGTCCTCACAGTGGGCACGGGTTGACCCCCTCACCCCCTTGCCCTGCTGCAGAAGGGTAGGGACCCACTCACAGGTGGCCAGACCACAGAGGGTCCTGAAGGTGACGATGATGTAGCAGAGGAAGAAGAGGAGGGGGATGGTACGCTCGCAGTTGTCCTTGGCGTTGTCGAAGAGGCGCAGGCAGCGGTTGTACGGCGTGCCCAGCTCCCGATTGCACACCCTGCTCATGTTGGCCAGCCACAGCCAGACGTTGCGCAGGGCTCGGGCTGCAGGCAAGGAGTGGGGATGGGTGATGGGGACAGGGACAGGGGGAAAGCAGGAAGGGGGGATGCTGGAGCTGGGGAGACCCTCAGGCACCCCCACTCACCGATGTGGCTAACAGAGTCCATGATGGCACGGAAGAATTTGCGGACGTGGTCACCCACCACCTTGGCTTTCTGGGCAATGTCCTTGATTTTGTCCAGCACGTCTGTGGAGAGAGGGACCCCTGACCATACCCTGAGGGACAAGGGCAGCTCAGGGTTGGGCAGCGCTACCCAGGCTTCCCCCAGGAAGGGACCCTCCCATCCCCCTGCATCCCCTCGCCCCCCACTCACCCATCAGCGGCTCCTTGGCGCGTTGCAGCCGTTCGGCCGTCTGGTTGAGGGCGAGCTCGGCCCCGCATGACAGCGACTCGGCGGCCCGGGAGAAGTTTTGCAGGATGTTGGCGCAGGGGCCCTGCATGGCCATGCCCAGCGCCAGCACCAGCATCAGCATCTTCCCCTCCCCTGCAGGGACATGGCAGTCAGTCCTGGGGCTCAGATGGGACCCAGCACCCCCCAGCACCCCCCCTAGCTTCTGGTGGCAGGACCCACAGCTCCTTACTGGTGAAGATGTGGGGCAGTGACAGCAGCACGGTGAGCCGCATGTTGCCAGAGAAGGCCATGCCCAGCCCCAGCACTGCACCCAGGATGCTGGTGCTGACCAGGCAGAACCAGACGTTGTGGCCCTGCGCCAGCAGCACCAGAGCCCCGTAGAGGCTGGCCAGGAACATGCCCAGCAAGAAGCCGCCGGTGCTGCGGGCCAGCTGCCGCCCCTCACTCTCCTCCTCCGGCGGCTGGGGCTGCCTGCCCTTGGAAAGCCGTGCCGGGCTCTTATCGCGGCTGTGCCGCCCCTGCAGGGCTCTCAGGGCTCTGCCCAGCCACATCCTGGCCTGGCTTGGGCTCTGCGAGGCTCCCGCCGGTCGCTCTGGCGCCGGCCGCAGGGCTCCGGGGGGCGGAACGGCGGCTCACAATGCCCCGGTTCCACGGGAGCGTCCCAGCCCACCGCGCCCGTTCCCTGGCAACAGCCCGTGTCGGCAGTTCCGGGGGGCGCAGCACTCTTGTCAGATCTGGGGGAGCATCGCGCTGTTATCGGATCTGGGGGAGCATCCCACCACTGTCGGATCTAGGGGAGCATCCCACCGCTGTCAGATCTAGGGGAGCATCCCACCGCTGTCGGCGTTGGGGAGCACCCCACTGTTGTTAGATCTGGGGAGCACCCCAGCACTGTCGGTGTCGGGGAGCACCCCACCGTTGTTGGTGTTGGGGAGCACCCTCCCGTTGCTGGATCTGGGGAGCACCCCGCCGTTGATGGTGCTGGGGAGCACCGCACCGTTGCTGGATCTGGGGAGCACCGCACCGTGTCCAGGACGAGGCATGGAGCCATGAAGCCAGTGATGGGTCCCAAGCAGGGCTGCTCGGTGGGGGCAGAAGCACCCAGGAGGCAGAAACCACCCAACACGAGTGAGATTCCCCCCCGCCCCCACTCCCGGCCCGGCTGCCCGTGGGCAGCGGGGGGGGGCAGGGCTGACGCCTCCCTTCCCCCTCAGCCCTGAAGCGAGTGATGGTCTCGCTGCTGCCTGCCCCGTGCAGCCAGTTCCTCTGGAGCCAGCCGGACCAGTATCGTGCCAGCAAGTTCTTCTTGGGTGCCTGCGTCGGGATCTTCTTTGGCCTTGGTGAGTGTGCCCCTGTGCCAGGTACAGTGGGGGACCAGTGGCACCAGGGCTCAGGGCACGTTTGTGGGTGTTTCAGGGCTCTGCTGGCTCCTCATCATCCCCATGAACCTCACGGACACAAGCAAGATGTGGATTTCCTGGGGGCTTACAGGTGAGGATGGGGCTGGGAGGGGACTGGGGGGGGAGAGGGGGCCATCGGGAGACCGACCTGGGGGGTTCTCCATGGGACCGTGGGGACAGCTCTCCGCTTTCTGCAGGGGTGACCACCTTGGGCTGGGCCGTGTCCCCCCACTTTCGCTGTGCCACCCTGCTCATGGTCCCCAAATTCCTGGGCAAGGAGGGCCGGGTCTACGTCCTCTCCATTGTCCTCGCCGCCATCTACAATGGTAGGGTCCCCCCACATCCCTGTCCCCTCCAGTGGGGTCCTGAGTGCTGGCGAGGTCTGAAACACCCCTGCTGGTGCCAGGGCCTGTGACCAATACCTGGCACAACCTGGAGGAGGTGACGCGCATGCTGGGCTGTGTAACGGAGATGCAGATCAACCACACTCGCCGGCTCTGGCAGTTGATGATGGACCCCATGCGCAAAGTGATGGAGGACTTGATGGTGAGGCAGGGGGCTGGAGTGGGTGGTGGGGGGCCCAGGGGATTGGAGACGAGCCTGTGTGTGTCCCCCTGGCAGTGGAGCGGGGAGATGCTGAGCACCGAGATGCAGAACATCTCGCGTGCCTTCATGGCACTGAATGAGGAGGTGGCCAGCGAGGCAGGGTATGACCTGAAGCAGCAGCAGTACCTGAAGCCCGAGCAGCACCCGAAGCCCGGGCAGCAGCCGAAGCCCGAGCAGCACCCGAAGCCCCAGGCAGCCCAGAGCACCCAGCAGCTGTATGAAATGAAGACCAAAATGCGCTGCGTTTGTGAGTGGGGGGGCAGGAGGCTGGCAGCAGGTGGGGTGGGCAGCTGCCAGCCAGGTGATGAGGTGGATGCAGCCCCCCTGTACTGGCCTCACTGGGCACCCTGGGTTACTGGGGCCAGTGGGGCTGGGCGTGTGTGGATGCTGAGGGTGCCTGTCCTCCAGACATGATCCAACTGGGCATGCAGCGCTGCTGGGACTGGTTCGACGAATTATACAAGGCTTGCTTGGCACAAGTGGCCGTGCCCATCATCAGCCACCTCCTCTGCCTGCCCATGAAGTTCGAGTTCCTCTGCCACATTGCCAGGCGTGGGTGACGTGTGGGACCCTCACCCTGTCCTCCCTCAGTGGGGCAGCTCCAGCTCTGCCCCTGCAGCCCCAGGGTGATGCCCAGGGGTCGCAGCTGGGCTGGCACCATCCCCACTCTGTGCCCACAGTCATGCAGACCTGGTGCCAGGACAGGATCCCTGTGGAGGGCAACTTCGGGCAGATGTATGACATGGTGAACAACTCCGTCGACAGCCTCAGCCAGGAATTCACTGCCAACATTGTCATCCAGGTGGGTGCCTGTCCCCCCAGCCCAGGGCCAGGGTGGGTGCTGGATGCTGCTCAGCCCCACAGTCCCTCTGCCACAGGAGGAGCACCGCGAGATGCTGATGGGTGCCAACATAACGTCGGAGCAGCTGCTGGAGGAGGTGAACAAGCAGTTGCAGCAGCATGGTGCCTACGTGGGCCAGGCCGTCACCTTCTTCCGCCTGCTGCTCTCCTTCACCTTCCTCCTCGTCTTCATCTCGTGAGCTCCAGGATGGGGGAGGGTAGGGGGGAGGCACTCCTGTGCCAGCCACAGGGAATGGAGGGGTGGGGGCTTCCTTTGGTAGCAAGTCTGGGGGGGGGGGCACAAAGACAAGGGGGTGGGGGTGTCCTGGGGGACTGCAGCCAGTCCTTTGTCCCCCTCTGGACCCCCACCTCTTGCCAGGGCGTTCTCCTACACCAGGCAGTACTGCAAGGACATCTCCTTCGACAACGTCTACATCAGCACCTACTTCCGCCAAATTGATGCCCGCCGCAAAAAGCAGGTGAGGGGGAAGAAGGGGCGAAAGGTGGCTCCCCCCCATGGCAGGGGGTCCCGGGGGACTGTGCTGAGCCACCTTGCTCCCCCTCTCCCAGCACAAGCGGACGCTGCTACCCCTGCGCCGGGCAGAGGTCTCCACCATCATCTTCCCGTGCCGCCTGACCATGCAGCCGCCTGAGGTGCAGAGCATGGTGAGGGGCTGGCAGGGGGCTGGGGGGCTGGGGGGCTGGGGGGCTGGGGCTGGGGGGCGGGCTGCGGCAGACCTCACTCCCCACAGGTGCTGCAGCTGCTGGAGTGCGTTGCACCCCTGGTCCTCCTCGTCCTTGCCTGCATCCTGGACCACGTGCTCTTCACCACGCTCAGCGTCATCCAGCAGCACTCCTTTGTGCAGTACTCCTTCCAGAGTGAGCCCCCAGCCCCACAGTGCCAGGGGGCAGCCCCCAGCCCCATGGCCGCAGCATGCCCCGCAGCAATGCAAGGGTCATCCCCCACCTCCCCAGCCCCACAGCTTCCCCCCCTCCATGCTCCCATCCCACAGGCAGCCACCACTTGGTCGTCCATGTGATGGGCACATCCCTGATGGCTCGGCTCCTGCGGAGCACCATCGGTGTCCTCAACAGCTCCTCTGACACCAGTCTGGAGACGTCCAACATAGGTGAGACACATCAGGGATGGGACACCCCCTGCCCCAGCTCCATGGCCTGGCCACTGCTGCCTCGCAGAGGGGCTGGGGGGGTTTTGCCCAGGGGCTCAGCGATGCCACCATGTCCCCAGCCTGCCTGCCGCAGCCCCAGAGCATGAAGAGGCAGGAGTACCTGGGCAGCTGCCTGCCCCTGGCCTTGCTGGCACTGCTCTGCCTGGTCCAGGTCTACACGTACCGCCTGCGCCGCGTCATCGCAGCCTTCTACTTCCCCAAGGTGAGCGGCAGTGCCAGCACCAACTGAGGGCCTGGCACAGCGTGGGCTGGCCCAGGGGGGCATTGTTGGGGGTCCCCGGGCACACTTCATGGTTTTTGCTGGCGCAGCGGGAGAAGAGCCGCGTGCTGTACTTGTACAACAAGATGCTGCAGCAGCGGCAGAGCTTCATCCACTGGCAGCGGAAGCGCATCAGACAGCGGGCACAGCGGCACCCGGGACTGGTGAGTGGGGATGGGGATGCAGGGCTGGGACCACACCAGGGTGCCGGGGCGGTGGGTGCCACCATCCCCCAACCCCAGGTTGGTTTCACCGTGTTTGGGCTGCTCAACCCAAGCCCCACACGGCGCTGGCCTCGCTGCAGGGGATACCACTGGTGGAGTGGTGCTGCCGGCGCTGGCCGTGGCTGCGCCGCTGGGTGCGCCAGTACTGCACGGTGTGCGAGATGCCCAAGACCCCCCAGGACCAGGTCTGCCCGGTGCCCACCTGCGGTGCTTGGTACTGTGAGCAGTGCTGGAAGGAGGCGGGTGGCACGTGCCTCGCCTGCACCCCTGGGGACGGCAGCATCTCCCAGGACAGCAGCGAGGAGGACATGCAGTACGCGGCCTGAGGGTGGCCGGCAATAAAGGCTGTGCCCCCCCGCCCCCCCCCCCCCCCCCGCAGCCCCCCCTGCAGGGTGCGGAGTGCGGTCTGTGGGGTGCAGGTCTCTGGTGTACGGAGTGGTGAAAGGGGCTGTGAGGGCCATGGGGGTGGAGGGTCTTCTGGGTGTGGGGTGGTGAAGGTAGGGGGTTCTGATGGATGGGGGGGAAGGCAGGGGTCTCGGGTGTACGGACAGTGCAGGTGGGGGTCTCTGCTCTATGGAATGGTGAAGGTGGGGGGCTCTGGTGTATGGGATAGTGCAGGTGGGGGTCTCTGCTCTACAGAATGGTGAAGGTGGGGGGCTCTGGTGCATGGGATAGTGCAGGTGGGGGTCTCTGCTCTACAGAATGGTGAAGGTGGGGGGCTCTGGTGCATGGGATAGTGCAGGTGGGGGTCTCTGCTCTACAGAATGGTGAAGGTGGGGGGCTCTGGTGCATGGGATAGTGCAGGTGGGGGTCTCTGCTCTACAGAATGGTGAAGGTGGGGGTCTCTGCTGCATGGGGTGAAGAAGGTGAGGGTCTCCAGAGCATGGGGTGGAGAAGATGGGTGTGTCCAGAGCATGGGATGGAGTTGGCAGGGGTCTCTGCTGCATGGAATGAAGAAGGTGGGGTCTCCAGAGCGTGGGATGGGGATAGCGGGGGTCTCTGGTGCGCAGGGCAGAGTTTGCAAGGGTCTCCAGAGCACAGGGTGCCAGAGGTGGGTGTCTCTGGAGCGTGGGGTGCTGGAGGCAGGGGGTCTCTGGAGTGAGGGGTGGAGTTGGTGGGGGTCTCCGGAGCATGGGGTGGCAAAGGTGGGGGTCTCCAGAGTGTGGGGTGAAAAAGGTGAGGGTCTCTGGAGTGTGGGGTGGCAGAGGCGGGGGTCCCGGCCCACCACAGGGGGCGGGGCTCGAGGGCGGGGCCCGGGCAGCGGCCCACAGCCCCGGGCACAGGCGGAGCCCCGGAGCGCTGCCGTGGGGGCGGGCCCGAGGGGGCGGGCGGCAGGGGCCGGGGGCGGGGCCGGGGCGGGCCTGGGGGCGGGCCCGGAGGCGGGCCGGGGGGCGGGGCCGGGCCGTGGCTGGGCAGGAAGTTCCGCCCCCCGGGCCGGGCCGGGCCGGGCCGGGCGGCGGCGGCGGTGCCATGCGCGGCGGGTAGCGGCCGTGGCGGGGTAGCTGGTGAGCCGCCGGCCGGGGACCACCGGGCCCCGCTGGGGCTGCGGGGGGGACCATGGGGGGAGGGGGGGCGCGGGCGCTGCGGCTGCTCTGGCCGCTTCTCGCCGCGGGGCTGCTCATCGCCGCCGGCACCGGGACCAGCGGGAGTGGCGCAGGTGAGTGGGGACCTGAGGTCCGCGGGGGAGTCCCCGGTCTGTGTGTGTCGTGCGCCTCCCCCCCCCTCCCCTCCCAGCCCGCGGGAGTTAGCTCCTCGCGTCCCCCCCGGCCATCGCGCGGGGACCCTCGGGGACCGGCAGCAGCCGGGCGGGGGGGGGAGTGGGCGGGCAGCCGGGACCGGGGGCCGCAGCCCTGCGGGATGCTCGGTGCTCCGCCCCCCCGTGGGAGCGCGTAGCCCTGGGAACCCGCGTTCCCTGGGCTGGTGGGGAGCGGGGTCTGCGGGGGACCCCCGCCGCTCCAGCAACAGCCGGGCCCCCGGAGGGTGGGGGTCCACGGAGACCGGGGGGGGGCGCTGCGGGGCGGGGGGGACTAATGAGTCAGCCGGGCCGGGCCTCCCAGCCCTGCCCCAGTCCCCGAGCTGGTTGTACTGGGCGGCTGGGCCGGGGCTGACGCAAGGCCTGGCAGGGGACCCCATCCCGAGCGGGGGGGGGGGATGCGCCCCCGCCGCCCTGCCGCAGTCCCCCGCGGGGGTCACCTCCAGCCCCCTTGGAGCCATGCCCCGGGCGCTGTGGGCAGGGGGTGCTCGGGGCGGGGACTGGGGGGACCATGGGCGCTGCTGGGGTGAGCCCACGGGGGTCCCAGTTCCTGCTTCCCACCCCAGACTCCTGCCTGGGCCCTGGGGGGGCTGGTTGGGATGGGGGCAGCACAGGGGGGGGGGGCTGGCTGGGATGGGGGACAGGGGGTGACTGGGCGGTGATGGGTGACTGTGTGGGGCTGGGCTGCAATGGGTGACAGGGCTGGAATGGGTGCCTGGGGGTGGGGGGCTGCGATGGGTGACAGGGCTGGCGTGGCTAAGGGGTGGGGGGCTGCGATGGGTGACAGAGCTGGGATGGCTGACTAAGGGGTGGGGGGGCTGCGATAGGTGATGGGGCTGGGACAGGTGTCTGGAGGGGGGGGTGGGGCTGTGGTGGGTGCCGGGGCTGGAATGGGTGCCCGGGGGTGGGGGGTGCTGCGATGGGTGACCGGGCTGGGACAGGTGACTAGGGGGGGCCACGCTGCTATGGGTGACTGGGCTGGGACGGGTGACTGGGGTGGATGGGCTGGAACGGGTGACTGGGGTGGATGGGCTGGAACGGGTAACTGGGGTGGGGTGGGTGACTGGGGGGGGTGGACTGCAGACAGGTGACCAGGCTGGGATGGGTGACTGGGCGGGTTGGGCTGCGGTGGGTGACAGGGCTGGGATGGGTGACTGGGGGGGGGTGGGCTGTGGTGGGTGACAGGGCTGGGACGGGTGACTGGGGGGGGGGTGGGCTGCGGTGGGTGACAGGGCTGGGACAGGTGATGGGGGGCGGAGGGGCTGCGATGGGTGCTGGAGCAGCTCTGTCCCCATGCAGGTGACAGCTCACGGCAGCGCCACACAGAACTGGGACGCTCCTGGCACATGACCCCGTGGGTCCTGCGGGACAACCAGACTCTCAGCCTGGCAGAGGCAACCCAGGTGAGCCCTCGCCCGCGTTCCTGGGGCGCTTGTGTCACAAAGGGGCTTGTCACAGCTGGGAGGGGGGGCTGCCTGCACCCCGCCACCTCCCCCTGCCCCCTTCCCACTGCAGGAGACTCACCATTCAGGCCCCGTGTCCTTGAGGGTCCAAACACCCGGAGGGTCCGGGCACCCCAGGGGCAGTGGGGAGGGGGCCTCCAGCAAATTCCTCTCCTCCGCCGGTGCCAGGCAGGACCTCGGTGGGTCGGGGCACCCACCCTCCCGGCGCTCCTCCTGGCTGTGGCGGAAGGGCCCAGCCCGCCCCATGGCTGTTGGGAGTCTCTCTGGTGTTTCCGCCGCGCTGCACCGGGCAGGAAGCGCGAGGGGCGGTGGGGGGGGGGGGCCCTCTCCGTCCGACACCCCCTTCCCCGCACAATGAGCCCGGGAGGGAGGGACGCTTCCTGCAGGGTGCGAGGGTGGGGGCCAACAGAGGATCCCTTCCGCCCCCTCCCTCCAGGCACGCGCCAGGTGGGTCCCCGGCCCCCCTTCGATGCCCCACCCTGGGGGTCATGGCATTTCAGGGGGGGTGTGGGGATGGGAGGGGACCCCGCGGCTTGGTGCTGGGTCAGGTCCCCCTGGGGCAGGAGGTTCTCCTGTAACCGCTGCCTGTGGCAGGGGGGCTTCCCTGCCCGGCTGCGGGTCCTGCTGGAGCTGGAGGGGACACGGCTGGTGCTGGAGCTGGAGCAGAACTGGTGAGTCGGCGGCTGACTGGGGCAGAGCAGGGGCATGAGTGGGATGGGGGTCCTGGGGGTCCCATATCCGTGGAATGATACGTGCAGGGTGGGGCTTCCATGGGGTCCATCTCCATCCATGGTGCACAAAGTGCACAAAGAGGGTCTGGGGGACCCTCTCTCCATCCGTGGTGCATGTGGAATGGGGGTCCCTTGTTCCCTTTCGCCATCATGTGGGATGGGGGGTCCCAGGGACCCTGTCTCCATCCGAGGTGCACCCACAGCAGGGTGGGAGGTACCGGGGGTCCCTGTTTTCATCAGTGGTGTGCTCAGGATGGGGGGAGCTGGGGGTCCCTGCTGCAGGGTGACGCATGTCTCTGGCAGGGAGCTGGTGCTGGGCACTGGGGCGCTGCTCTACTACCTGCCCAACGGCACGCAGGTGACACAGGAGGCCAGCAAGCAGGTAGGGCCCAGGCACATCATGTCCCCAGCAGTGTCCCTGAGCTGTCCCCGTGCTCTGGAGGGACCCTGGTAAGGGGCTAGCTCCTGAAGCGCCCCCTCTTTGCTGCAGGAGCACTGCTGCTACCGGGGAACGGTGCGGGGCTTTCCTGGCTCCTGGGCCAGCCTCTGCGCCTGCGCCGGACTCAGGTGAGCCCCTGGCCCCAGCGATCCCCGAGCCCGGCTCCCACCGTGCCGCTGACCCCTCCTCTCCCCTTCCCCAGCGGCCACCTCTGGCTGTCAGAGACCAGGAGCTACGGGCTGGAGCCGGACACCGGCAGCCCACTGGGGCGGCACATCGTGTACCGGCCGCGTGAGGTCCGGCTGGCACCACGGGCTTGCGAGCAGGGATTCCTGGACCCTCCCTGGGCAGAGGCAACAGAGACCGAGCCCCCCTGGTCACAGAGGGTAGGTCACCCGTGGGTCTCACCCCACTGGAGGGGGGTCCCCTTGCCCGTGCCCTGACTCCCTCTACCTCCCCAGGGCAAGCGGGCGGTTGCGGAGCAGCGGTTTGTGGAGCTGGTGATGGTGGTGGACTATGCTGCGGTGAGTGCTGGGCAGGCATCCCTGGCGTGGGGGCTGCCCTGCTCCCCCTCAGCCCCCCTGACACCCCCCACCTCCACCCCCAGTTCCAGAATTACCGTGACCTGCAACGCGTTCGCACCCGGACCCTTGAAATTGCCAACCAGGTGGACGCGGTAAGTTGCTGCTCTGATGCACCGGGCGCTGTCCATGCCAGCCCGGTGCTCGGCTGTGCCCTCGCTGCTGTGGTACCAGAGGTCTCTGACCCACCTCCCCCGTGCCCGCCCCCTGCCAGTTCTTCCAGCCGCTGGGAGTGCGGGTGGCCTTGCTGGCGGTGGAGGTCTGGAGCGAGGGCGACAGGTTCGCGGTGGGCGGCAGTGCCAGGGCTGCACTGGAGCGGTTCCTGCGCTGGCGCCGGGAGGAGCTGCTGCCCCGGCTGCCCCATGACAATGCCCAGCTCCTCACGTGAGTGGGGGTCAAAACGGGAGTGGGAGACAAGGCGTGCAGGCAGCCCCCCAACCCCTGCGCTCTTTCCCCAGGGGCACACGCTTTGAGGACGTCTCAGTGGGGATGTCGGCTCAAGCCTCCATGTGTTCTGCACGCTCTGGGGGGGTCAGCATGGTCAGTGCCACTTGCCCCCTTCCCCATCCTGCTGCCACCTGCCCACCCTGACCCCCCCTGTCCCGTAGGACCACTCGATCAGTGTCCTTGTCGTCGCCTCCACCGTGGCCCATCAGCTGGGGCACAACCTGGGCATGCGCCACGACAGTGCCGGGCGCTTCTGTGACTGCAGCGACCTCCAGCAGGACCGCGGCTGCATCATGGCATCGCCCACGGGGTGAGAGCAGCAGGCAGGGTGGCGGGGGGCCGGGGCTGAGCCCCCTCCCAGCCTCATGGCCCCTTTCTCTGGCTCCACAGGCTGACACCCGGCTTGAGCTTCAGCAACTGCAGCCGGCAGGACCTGGAGCGCAGCCTGCGGCAGGGACAGGGCTGGTGCCTGTCCAACGTCCCCGAGCCCCGGCGCTTGGCCGGGAGCCCCCGCTGCGGCAACCACTTTCTGGAGCTGGGCGAGGGCTGTGACTGTGGCCTCAGCGTGGTACGGGGGGCTCTGGGCGGGCTGGGGTCTCCCCTGCAGTCACCCCCTTTCTTTTAAACCTGGGGCTGCCCATGCCATGCTCCAGCCCTGCTGCAGGGCTGGCGGGGGGGATGCCAGTGCCCCTCGCTCACTGCAGCCCCTCTGCCCGCAGGAGTGCACTGATCCCTGCTGCAACAGCAGCACCTGCCAGCTGGTGCCCGGGGCCGAGTGTGCCACAGGGGATGCCTGCTGCCAGGACTGCCAGGTATGTGGGGACAGGCAGGTGACAGCACCGGTGCTCCAGCCACTCCCCAGGGTGGGTTTCTTGGGGGACCCCACTCATCTGACTGTGCCTCCCCCCAGCTGCGCCGTGCCGGGGACATGTGCCGGGAGCCACTGGGTGAATGTGACCTGCCCGAGTTCTGTGACGGGGTCTCGCCGCACTGTCCCCCCGACACCTTCCTGCAGGACGGGCAGCCCTGCGCCGGCAGGCGGGCGGTCTGCTACGGCGGTGCCTGTGCCACCTATGAGGGGCAGTGCCAGCAGCTGCTGGGGCCAGGTATGGCGGGGCCAGGATGGGGGCCAGGGGCCTGGTGGGGGTGCTGAGGCTTGCTGCCCCCCCTGCTGCAGGTGCCGGCCCCGTCTCCAGCTCCTGCATGACCTTTCTGAATGCAAAAGGGGATGAACGTGGGCACTGCGGGCAGCTCCCCAATGGCTCCTACGTCGCCTGTGCCCAGCAGTGAGTGCCGTCCCCACCTTGTGTCCCCCCCTTGCTATCCCCCCTGCCCCTGACCCCTCTCCATCCCTGCAGGGACGCTGGCTGCGGGATGCTGCAGTGCCAGCGTGGTGGCACCCATGGAGACCGAGCAGAAGGGTCCTGCCAGGGGACAGTCCTGCCCAGGGACGAGGACGTGAGCGATGCGGCTATGGTGCTGCCTGGCACTGCCTGCGGCTCCGGGAAGGTGTGTACCAGCGTGGCAGGAAGGGGGCTGGGGGGGTCTCGCCTGGTGCTGACACCCCATCCCCCGGTAGGTGTGCCTCCAGCACCGGTGCCAGGATGTCTCTGCGCTGGGTGACCAGCAGTGCCACAGCAGGTGCCACGGGCACGGGGTGAGTGCAGGGCTCGTGGGGGGGGGCGGTGGTGGTGCTAGCGGTGGGGACCTGCTGGGGGCTGAAGCTCGGTGTCACCCGCTCAGGTGTGCAACAACCACGGGCACTGCCACTGCGAGCGGGGCTGGGCCCCCCCGACCTGTGAGAGCCCCGGCGCAGGGGGCAGCCAGGACAGCGGCCCCGCCGCCCTGGAGCGAGGTGAGGGCAGAGGCAGGCGGCCGCCGCGCAGAGAATGGGTCTTTGTGCGGCCGGAGCCCGCGTGGGGTGCAGGGGGGGCTGACGTGCCGCTTTCCACAGCGGGGAGCGCCCTGCCCACCGCCCTGCTGCTGAGCGCGCTGCTGGGGCTGGCCCTGGCGCTGGGCTTCTGCTGCGCCCGCCGTGCCGGGCTGCACAAGCACCTCTGCCAGCTGGGCAAGGGGACCTCCTGCCAGTACAGGTAACCGCGCTGGCGGGGATGGGTGGCACGTGGGTGGCATGCACGCCTCTGTGTGCATGCGTGTGCCGTGACAGGTACCGGCGCTGCCTGCCTGCATGTGGGCACGCACACGTGCGCGGTGGGTAAGCGGGGCGCGTGCATGTGCATTCACACGCGTGTGTGCGTCCCGTAGCGGCTGACCGAGCGGTCTGCATGCATGTGTCCCCAAGCGGGTGACAGTCCGTGTGTGCCTGCATGCATCCCCTCCGGCACAGGTAGCAGACCCTGTCGTGTGTCGTCGCCCCATGTCACCGCGGTTCCTCCCCCCTCCCACTGGCCCCCACCTGCAGGCTGAGCCCCCCACTCTTCTCCCCACAGTGCTGAGACCCGGGTGCGATTCCTGGGTCCAGAAGCCCCAGACGGCTGGAGCGGGTAACGTCACTGCCGGAGCCTGGGCGTGGGGCTGTCCCTGAGCTGTCCTGCTTCGCAAGGCCTCCGGTGCTGCGATCTTCCCCTGGCAGTGCCCGTGGGGTGTGGGGCAGCCCCCGGGGTGCAGGGTGTTGCATCTTCCGGCGCCGAGGGGTTTGTTTCTCTTGGGCTTCTGCTGGTGTTGGTGTCGCTCGGTCATCATGTGGGGTCCCCCAACTGCCCGGAGCGAGCGGGGCCTGATCCTGCCTCTCCCCTGCAGGATCTCGCAGCCGGAGCCCCGGTTGGGCAGCCAGGGCCCCCCAGAGCGCCCCCGGCCCCCACAGTGGCGTCAGGCCACGGAGCTGCAGGTCATGCACAGAAGCAAGGTGAGAGCCTGGGGGGGGCTGGTGATGGAGGGACCTGCTGGTGAGGGTGATGCTGTCGCTGTGGTAACAGGCTGGTTGCCGTGGGTACTGGGGTTTGGTCTGGTTGTTGCCAAGGAGGCATCCCTGGTACCAGCTCTGAGCATCCCTCCATTCCGGAGCTGTGTGGTGACTCTGTGGCACCCTGGGACAGGAGCAGCCTGGCACGGCCCTGGACCACGCCGCTGTGATGTCCTGTGCCGCACGTGGCACTGGCTGCGCTTCTCCAGGATCAGTGCCCTGGCTGGATGCCGCAGCCATCCAAAAAGCAGGGCTGCTGGTGCAGGACTGAGCCCCTGCGCCGCCCACTGTGGGGTGGGGGGGTTTCTCTGCTTTGCGGTGGGAGGGGGGTCTCCGCATGCTGCACGGCTTGCCCCACTGCAGGGCTGCATGGCGCGCCTGCCCCCTCTCCCTCTCTCTGCAGCCGGCTGCCCTCGGCTTGGCCCGGCCCGATCCGCCCTCCCGGCCTCTCCCGCCGGACCCTCTTCCCAAGGTAACGCCGGGGTGGGGGTCCCGGGTGGCACCGCCCTGGCCGCCGGCCACCACTGCATGCCTGGCTGCGCACCAGCTCTTGGGGACCTGCGGGCTGTGCCCCTCTGTGGCACAGCCCCCCACAACCCTCCTGCTCAGCAGGGGGCTCATCCCCACAGCCGCCAGTCCCCGAGCTGTCTCGCTGTCCCCTGGCTGTCTCACTGTCCCTGCTTTCTCTGCCTAGGCCCCCCCCTCGGACAGGCCGCCCCCCCCCACACGCCCGCTGCCCGCGGACCCTGTGGTGGCAGGCACTCAGGTAACAGCAGCGCAGTGGCAGCGTGTGGGGCAGGACAGCGTGCGCCTGGGCCAGGCAGCCCCTGCCCCCCGTGGGGCCAGGAGGTGGTTTTCCCCCCCCTCCCCAAGCCCATCGGGGGGGTCAGCCCATGCTGGAGCTTTGACACCCCCATTCCCCTGCAGCCCCCAGGTCCAGCCAAGCCCCCCCCACCTCAGCGGCCGCTGCCTTTGAACCCCCCGGGGCCTTCGCTTCCCCATAGCGAGACACACCCCGGTCACCCCTACGTCACCGTGATTCCCTCCAGGTGAGGGGGCAGGCTGGGGGGCTGCAGGGTGCCAGCATGGGGGGCTCTGTGTGGGGCTACACAGCACTGGAGTGGGGTGCTGGGGGGGGCAGAGCAGGGGGCCAAGATTGGGGGGCATAGTGGGGGGCTGCAAGGGCCAGAGCAGGGGGTAAAGGGGGGGGGGGGGGAGGCTGTGGGGTGCATGGGGGAGGGGGAAGGGGCAGGCTGGGATGCTACAGGATGCCAGCATGGGGGGCTACATAGCACCAGAGTGGGGTGCTGGGGAGGGGGTTGGGGGGGCAGAGTAGGGGCCAGGACAGGGGACTATAGGGGGTGAGTGGGGGCTGTAGAGGCCAGAGCAGGGGGTGAAAGTGTGTGTGGGAGGGGGGGGCTGTGGGGGTGCATGGGGGGGGGTGTGCAGGCTGGGGGACTGCAGAGTGCTAGCATAGAGGGGCTGTGGGGGGGGCTACATGGCACCAGAGGAGAGAGCTAGGGCTGACAGAGCAGGGGACCAGGATGGGGGACTATAGGGGGGCGGGGGCTGGAGGGGGCAGAGGGTGGAGCCAGGAGGAATGGGGTACCAAATCAGGGGCTGGGGGGAGACTAGTGGGGGCTGTAGGGACCGGAGCAGGGGCTAGAAGGGGGGGGGGGGGGGGGGCGGGGCGGCTGCAGGGGACCAGAGCAGGGAGCCAGGAGGAAGGGGGTGCCAGGGTGAAAGGGCTATGGGGACCAAGAGCAGGGTGTAGGGGGGGGGGCGGCAGGGGGGGCACAGTGCCGTGACTCCAGCCCCACCACCACCCGCCTTTCTCCCGCAGGCCGGCCCCCCCCGCCGCCCGCCGGTGCCCCCCAGGAGGCCTGAGCCGTGGGCCGAGCCGGGTCGCAGCGCTGGAGCCGCGGGACAGGCCTCACCCCGGGCACCGCCGGGCCTCGCCGCCCGCTTGTCCCCTGTCAACGCCAATAAAGGGGCTGTGAGCTGCCGCCGCGCTGCCTCCTCCGGACCGGGGCCGGGAACCGGGAGCCGGCGCGGGGGCAGTGTCTCGGTCGCCCGGGTGGAACTACAGCTCCCAGCAGTCCCTGCGGCGCCCGCCGGAAGTTCCGCCCCCGCGCAGGAAGGGGCTCTGGGCCGCGACCGCCCCCTGGCGGGGATGAGGGGGCAGCCGCCGTGGGGCCACGTGGGCGTGGGCGCGCGCGTCTGCGGGGGCTGCCACGCACATGGACACACGCGTGTGCAAGGGCCACCCGAGGTGCGGGGACACGCGTGTGCAGGGACTGACACGCACATGAACGCATGCATGTGCAGGGGTTGCCATGCACAGGGACACATGCGTGTGCAGGGGCCACCTGGGGTGTGGGGACACACATGTGCCAGGGCTGCCACGCACATGGACACACATGCGTGCAAGGGCTGCCCAGGGCGTGGAGACACGTGTGCAGGGGCCACCTGGCGTTTGGGACACCCATGTGCCAGGGCTGCCATGCACATGGACACATGCCTGTGCAAGGGCCACCTGGGGTGTGGGGACATGCGTGTGCAGGGGCTACCATGTGTGCGGGGACACACTTGTGCAGGGGCTGCCACGCACATGGACACACGCGTGTGCAAGGGCCGCCCGGGGTGCGGGGCACGCGTGTTCAGGGGCTGCCCCGGCCCCGCGCCGTGTGTCCCGGGTCCCGCCGCCCCCGGGCGGGGCGGGGCTGGGCGCTGGGAGCACCCGGTGCCGGTCCATGTCCGCGGTACCGGGGCGCTGCCGGCTTGGGCTGGGGGCACCGGGAGGGCGCCGGGGCGATGCTGGTGCCGGTGGATGTCGGAGGTACCGGTGCCAGATTGGGGCGGGGCCGCCGGTCCCGACTGACGTCGGAGGTCCCGGTGCCCGGCGGGCTCAGGGGTACCGGTAACCAGGGTGCCGGACTGAGGCGGGGCCGCCGGTCCCGGTCCCAGCTGATGGAAGTACCGGCCCTGGTGCCGGTGGATGTCGGCAGTCCCAGTACCGGATTGGGGCGGGGCCGCCGGTGCCGGTGCATGTCGCCGGTGCCGGGACACCAGGCGGGCTCAGGGGTATCGGTGCCCGTCCCGGTGCCGGATTGGGGCGGGGCCGCCGGTGCGTGTCGGCGCTCCGGGGTACCGGGCGGGCTCGGGGGTGCCGGTGCCGGGGTACCGGGCGGGCTCGGGGTTACGGGTGCCGGTCCCGGTGCTGGATTGGGGCGGGGCCGCCGGTCCTGTCGCCGGTGCCGGGGTGCCGGGCGGGTTCGGCAGTGCCGATGCCGGTGGCGGGGTGCTGCCCCCCAAGGGTTAATGGCACTCGGGGAAGTTGCCGGGCGGCGGCGCGGCGCGGATTGGCCCGAAGTTGGCGGGGCGGGCCGGGCCGTGCCGAGCCCCGCCGTGCCGGGCCGCCCCCGCCCCCCGCCGGCCCCCGCCCGGCCCCGCCGCCCCCCGCCGCCGCCGGCGGAGCCATGCGCCCCGCGCCGCTGCTCGGGCTCCTGCTGTGGGCGCCGCTGCTGTGGCCGCCGCCGGTGCGCGGCCTCCGCCACCCCGTCCACTGGAACGGCAGCAACCCCAGGTAGCGCCGCCGGCCCCGCCGCCTTTGTGCGCCCCGGGCCCTGCCGAGCCCCGGGCCCGCGCCGCCGGGGGGGTCGGGGCGGCGGGCGGGGGGCTCCCGGGAGGGGCGGAGCCGGCGGGCACCGAGCCACCGGGCAGAGCCGGTGCTACCGAGCCGGTGAGTAGCGCCCGGTGGTACCGCGCCCCCGGGTGGTGCCGAGCCACCGGGCATCCCCGGCAGCACTGAGCCCCGGTGGGCCAGCGAGCAGGTGAGTGTGCCCCGGTGGTACTGAGCCACCGGGCACCCCTGGGTGGTACCGAGCCGGTGAGTACCCTCGGTGGTGCTGAGTACCGAGTGAGTGCGTACCCCCGGTGGTGCTGAGCCCTGAGCAGTAGCAAGCCACCGGGCACCCCTGGGCGTTACCAAGCCGGTGAGTATCCCCGGTGGTGCTGAGTACCAAGCCACTGGGCATCTCTCGGTGGTACTGAGCCAGTGAGTACCCCCAGTGGTGCTGAGCCCCCAGCAGTACCAAGCCACTGGCTATCCCCAGTGGTACCAAGCCCCATGGTGGTACTGAGCTGGTGTGTACCCTGGCAGTGCTGAGCCCCAGGGTGGTACTGAGCCCATGAGTACCCTAGTGGTACTGAGCCCTGGGTAGTACCAAGCCCCAGGTGGTGCTGAGCCCCTAGGCATCCCCAGACAGTACTGAGCCAGTGAGTACCCCTCGTGGTGCTGAGCCCCAAGCAGTACTAAGCTACTGGCCATCCTTAGTGGTACTGAGTCCCAGGGTGGTACTGAGCCGATGAGTACCCCAGTGGTACCGAGCCCCAGGGTGGTCCTGAGCCGATGAGTACCCCAGTGGTACTGAGCCCCAGGCAGTGCTCAGCCCCAGGGCATCCCCAGGTGGTACCAAGCTGGTGAGCACCTCCAGTGGTGCTGAGTCCTGAGCAGTACTGAGCCACTAGTCATCCCTGGTGGTACCGAGCCCCAGGTGGTACTGAGCGGTGAGTACCTTGGTGGTGCTGAGCCCCTAGGCATGCCCTTGCAGTAGCAATTTGGTGAGTACCCCCGGTGGTGCTGAGCCCTGAGCACTGCTGGTGGCACTGAGCCCCGTGTGGTATCGAGCAGTACCAAGCAGGTGGGCGGTTCTGGTGGCACCGAGCCCCCAAGGGTGCCAAGCCAGCAGGCAGCCCCGGTGGCACCAAGCCCATGGTGGCATCAAGCCCCCGGTGGTACCAAGCCGGTGGGCACTCCCGGTGGTGCCAAGCCCCCAGTGGTGCCAAGCTGTGCTGAGCCCGGGCACCCGCGGTGGTGCTGAGCTTGGGGTACCCACAGGTGGCACTGAGCCCAGGCGCACTTGCCCGGCACGGGGCTGGTGGGCACCAAGCCTGGGGTCACCCTGGGTGGCACCAAGCCGGTGCGTGGCATTGCCAGGACCATGGGTCCCTGTGGCAGATGTGCCCGCTGGTGGGGGGCTGTTGGGCACAGCGCAGCCCCCCCCCCAGCCAGGGGTGCTGCCCACTGGCTCTGCCGCCCTCGGTGGGCTGGGGTCCATCCTCGTCCTCCTCCATTTTAGGCATTTCCCAGCTCGGCACCGCCAGTGAGTGGGGCGGCAGGGTTGGGGTGCTGTGCCGGGGGCTGCACTCCCTCACGGGGGTCTCGTGCCCTGGGCACGCACTGAGCAGGGCTGTGGGCACCCACGCTGCCTGCCCCCCCCTGCGGCTGGGAGACGTGGGAACCCATGTGTGGGTGCCCTGGGGGGGGAGGGGGGGGCTGCGTGCCCCTCGCAGGGTCAGGGCAAGGCCTCAGCCCCCAGCAGCTCTCGGCCCTGCCCGGGCTCGTCCTGGCCAGCGTCGCCTGGCGGGATGCTCTGACTCAGCGGGATCCTGCGCCTGGTCCTGTCTTCGAAGAGCCCCCGGCCTTGGGGGGGGTAGCGGGGGCCAGAGCCTCCCCCCCCCGGCTCCACGGCACTGCCAGCCCGGCACTGCCAGCCCGTGATTAATGCGCCGGCCCCTGCTGCAGCTGGCAGGGGGTTGTGCTGGTGTAACCGGTGCCTGTGCCTGCACTGGGGCGGAATGGGGGGGCTGGAGCTGGCCGGGGCCCCTGCAGCAGCCCCCTCCCCAGTAGGACAGGGCAGCCCCTCCAGCAGGGTGGCAGCCCCATCCCTGCCACTGCGCTGCTGGTGAGGCCGGAGCCCTGCCGGTACGTGCCCAGATGTGGGCATGGGGTGGAGGGTGCTGCCCTGCTGGGGCTGGGAAGGGGAGGGGGCTCCTGCTCTCTGTCCTGGGCAGGCAGGACCAAGCGTGTGCACATGCATGTGTGTGTGTGTGTGTGCACGCGCGTGTGTGTGCCTGCAGAGGTGGCTGCTCCACCCCGGCCTGGCCGCGCGTGCTGTTTGCACAGGCGTGAGCTCATGCCATGCCGGCAGCCACGCCGAAGCCTGCCTGCCCGTGCAGGTACCCACGCTGGGCCCCCTCCCCTGCCTGCCCCGCTGGCGGAGCCCCCCGTGCCCGCTGCCCTGGCCAGCCCCCCTCCCCATGAGCACCATGCTGGTGCAGGTGGCATCACCGGGGCGGCCCCTCTGGGGTGTCAGTGCCGATCAGTGCTGGGGGCGGTGAGGCGGGCGCCTGGGGCGAGGGGCTTTGTGCCCCTGGCCAGCGTGGCTGGGCTCCCCCCGGCCGCCGCGGCCAAGCCCATTCAGCTCCAGTGGCCTGCGGCTAATCCGAGCTGATGCCTGGTGGCCTGGAGCGGAGACTGGTGCCCAGCAGCTCTTCCGCCAAAAGCACATCTACCTGCTGTGCTGGGGTGGGGGGCGGTTGGGTATCCCTCTGGGGGGGGGCAGCGGGACCCCCAGCGCCTGCTCCCCGGCTTGCCCTGCCTGGCAGGTTCCTGCGGGACGACTACACCATCCAGGTGGCCATCAATGACTACCTGGACATCTACTGCCCGCACTACGAGGGGGCTGTGCCCGCCGGCCGGGCCGAGACCTTCACGCTCTTCATGGTGGACCGGGAGGGCTATCGCGGCTGCTACCAGAGCCCCGGCGCCTTCAAGCGCTGGGAGTGCAACCGGCCCCTGGCGCCCTTCAGGCCCGACCGCTTCTCCGAGAAGATCCAGCGCTTCACCCCCTTCTCGCTCGGCTTCGAGTTCCAGCCAGGAGAAACCTACTACTACATCTGTGAGTCCACCTGGGGCGGGGGGCTGTGTGCGGCCGGGGGTGGGTGTCACTGGGGTTGGGGTGGACGGGGGACTGGGGTGAGTGGGGAGGGTCTGGCTGCACCTGAGTGATCCAGGTGCTGGATGCAGCTGGGGTTGGGGTGCATGGAGGAGGATTGGGGTGCACCAGACGAGCAGGGTGCACCAGGATGTGGGTGCATCCAGGGATTGGGGTGCAGCTGGGGATGTGGATGCAGCTGGGGCTGAGATCATGGTGGAGGATTGGGGTGCACAAGGGGGTTGTGGTGCACCCAGGGATGTGGGTGCAGCTGGGGTTAGGATGCACGGAGGAGGACTGGGGTGCCCAAGGGGCTCGGTGCATGGAGGATGTGGATGCAGCTGGGGTTGGGGTGCAAGGAGGAGGACTGGGGTGCACCAGACGAGCAGGGTGCACCAAGGATGTGGATGCATCAGGGATTGGGGTGCACAAGGGGTTTGGGGTGCCACCGGGTTTGGGGCATGTGGGAGGGCCAGTGTGTGGCAAGGATCGGGGTGCAGCAGGGCCAGGGGTGTGAGGGGGGTCTGGCTGCGCCAGGGTCTGGGTATAACTGAAGTTGGGGTGAATGGGGGGGGCTGGATGCGGGTGGGTTGGGGTGAGTGGGGAGGGTCTGCCTGCACCCGGATGCAGCTGGGGCTGGGGTGCATGGAGGAGGATTGGGGTGCACAAGGAGCTCAGGGTGCATGGAAGATGTGGATGCAACAGGGGTTGGGGTGCATGGAGGAGAGCTGGGTGCACTGGGGATGTGGATGCAGCTGTCATTGGGGTGCACGGAGGAGGATTGGGGTGCGCCGAGGATGTGGATGCAGGGCGGTCTGGCTGCACTTGGGGTCGGGGCACATGCAGAGCGGGGTGCACAGGGGAGTCTGGATGCCGTCGGGTGTTGGGGTGCAGGGGTTGCGTTTGGCTGCACCCAGCAACAGAGATTGGGGTGCACAGTGGAGGGTCGGGGTGCAGGGGCTCATGGTGCGGGGTGGGGGCACGGGGGGTGCCGGGCGCGCGGTCCGTCGGCAGGGGGCGCCCCCGGCTCGGCCGTCGGGGGGGCCCGGGGCGGGTGGGGGGGGGCAGTGCGGGGGGGGGGGGCCCACTGATGTGTCCCCTCGCCCCAGCTGTCCCCAGCCCCGAGAGCGCCGGGCGCTGCCTGAAGCTGCGCGTCTCCGTCTGCTGCAGAGGCACCAGTGAGTCCGGCTGGGGGGGCGGCTGCACCCCACAGCTCTGGGGTTTCCCCTCCCCTGCCTCTGGGGCAGCCCGGTCCCCTCGGGGGGTACCGGGGCCCCGGTGGCGACACCGCGTGTCTCCGGGGAGCCGGTCACTGACACCGTTGGGGTTTGTTTCAGCTCCAGAGCCAGTGACAGAGGTTCCCAATTCGCAGCCCCGTGGGCGTGGGGGGCCAGAGGGTGAGTATGGGGGAGCTGGGGGGAGGGGGGGGCTGGGGGCTGGCTCGCCCTGACCTCTGCTCCTGCCCTGGCAGATGCCGTGTCCGCCCAGGGCATCACAGCCCCGCTGCAGCCCCGCGCCCCTTGTCTGGTGCTTGCGCTCCTGGCCCTGCTCTGGATCTGACCCTCAGCGCTGCCCATCGAGGGGAGACGGGCTGCTCTGCCCCACCGCCCGCTTCCAGACTCTTCCTCCACTGCCACCCACACCCTCCCCAAAGCCCATGGGGCAGCCCTGGGCCACAACTTGCCCACTGGACCTCCACAGAGCCAAGCCAGGGCTAGGAGCTCCGGACTGGAAGGTGAGGGGGGACAGGGGGCTCCGGGGCAGTGGGTGCCCGGGGGCTGGTCCCCCTTGCTGCACCACAGCATCCCCTGACGGGGCTTTCTTCCTCCCAGGGACCTCGCTTCCCGCCGGCATTGCCGCACATCGGTCCCACCGGCCACCCTGCCCCGGTGCTGGGCTCCCTGCAGCTCAGCGGCCGCCTGCCCCGCCACCTGCTCTGCCCCAGGGCCGTCGCCTCATCTTGTGCCTTCCCCCATGGACCCCCCGCCCCAGGGGGCTGGGGACCCCCAGGCCCCAGAGCAGGGTGGCAGCTCCTCCGGGCGCTGGATGGAGGCAGGTGCCCGGTCCCCTCTGTTGCCTTGTCCTCCAACGAGGACACACTGATCTGTCTTCTGGGAAGACGCTGTCCTCCGTGCTGTCACCAGCCCCTACGGTTTGGTTTTAACCCCTGGTAGTGACTGAGCCGAGCAATACAGTGTTTGCAAGATCGCTGCACCCTTGGGCTCTGAGCCCCCACCCCTGGCCTCGCGCTGCCTGCGGTCCCCTCCTGCCCACGGTCCCTGTCCCCACAGTCCTCATCCCCGTGGTCCTCATCCCCACAGGGATACTGGGGCATGGGCCAGGGCGGCTGCTCCCCGGGGGTCCCTGCCCCTCTCCCCCAAACCTTTAAGGCCGGGGGGGGGGGTTAATTGCAGCAATTTGATATTGAGACGTCGGCTCATGTCACAGGGAGAGCTTTAATTACAGATGAGCTGCCTGCAGTTAGCGCCTGCCAGTGGGACCCAGAGCCGGCTGCTGGCGCCTGGGGTGGGATGGGGGTGAGGGGGCGGTGGGGTTGGGTCGCTCACCTGGAGCCCCCAGCTGGGTGCCCTGGGCACCCTTGGGTGGGCTTGGGCAGCCTGTGGGGCAGTGGCCCGCCGTCCGTCTGTCCATCTGCCCGCTGCACACCCCGTTAGGATGCACCACGGAGTGGGGGGCTGCGGGACCCATGGCTGGGCTTTCACCTCTCGCTGATGGGGCACCCAGGTCACGGTGGGGGCCGATCTGGTGGCACTGCTGGGGCCGTGGCTCCAGTGCAGCCACGGGATGGAGCCAGCAGCGGCGCGCCCCAGGCTTGGCTGCCAGCAGAAGGGTTGCTTGAGGCTCCTGCAGCAGCTCCTGGCCCCTCACCCCATGGGTGCAGCCCCCCCGCTGCCCTCCTTGGGGGCCCCAGCCAGGACCGGGCTCCCCATGGTGCTGCCAGCAGCTGGGCGCCCACAGCCCCCTCCCCGCGCAGGCGTTGCCGGCCGCCTGCCGCAGTGGTGCTGGGCACGTCAGACAGGTTTTATGGCTTCTCCGGAGAAACTGCTTGGCAAGAGGCTGAGCAAAAGCATCGACCGTGCTGTGCCCCTCCCCCCTACGCCACTGCCTGCCCTTCCCCCGCTGCACCCCACCCTTGCACAGGCAGGGGCACCCCATCCCCATGGAGGACAGTGGGGCCTGGCTCCACCACGGGGTCCGCAAAGGCCCCCAGGAGTGGGGGTGATACTGGGGGGGGGGCATACCCAAGGGACCCCTATGTGGGATGCTGGGAGCAGCCGTGTCCCGAGGGATCCCCACGTGGGCATGCTGCGCGGGGGCATCCCCCAAAGGGCCTCCGTGCGGGGATGCTGGGGGTGCCCTGCAGAGCCCCGATGCTGGGATCTGCACCCTGTGGGACACCTAGATGGGTATGCCAGGGGACGCGGTGCCCTGTGGGGACACCCGTGCAGGGACGCTGGGGGGCTGCTCATCTCGCCACCCGTGCCCCAGCCCCCTGGGACTTTCCCAGGTGAGGCTGAGGGATCTGGGGGAGACCCAAGGGTGGGTGCCGGGTCCAGGAGCAGTGGGGCCCTGTCCTTGAGCAGGGGTTGCTTGGTATGCGGGAGCCGCTGCTGGCTTCAAATCCCATCGACTTCCAATGAGCAATGCCATCAATAAAAGCTAATTGATGGCACGGCCGCTCCAAATCAGATTCCCCGTCCCCTGAATCGAATTGATGGCTCCGCGCCCCGCAGCCAGCCGCGGCAGAAATTGAATCTATTAAAGGAATAGGCTCCATTAGCCCATCCCTTCTGTCTCGCAATCTCCCTGCCTTGGGGCTCCCCCACCCAAATGCCAGCCCCCCCACCCCCCAGCTCCCCACTGCAACCCATGCCAGCCAGGATGCTCAGCTGCCAGGCCACCCAGGTCCCACTGGGGACAGGAGTGGGGTGAGGGTGCCTGGGTGACCTCAGCCGGTGGGTCTGTGCCCCACGGGGCAGCCCCAGGTGCTGCAGGCGGGTGGGGGTTAAACCCTTGGGAATGGGGAAGGAAAGATTTATCACCGGGACAGAAAACTATGCAAAATGGTAATAGGCAGCCTGGAGATGATGAGAGGGATAAAGAGGCGGTGGGCTGTGCCAACAGCCTTGGGGACACGGTGGCATGGCAGGAGGAGAGATGGATGCGTGGTATGGCTGTGCCCAGCCCTGTGCCTCGCTCACCACCAGGATGGGGACCATGGGTGCACCATGGCACTGGGACGAGCCTAGGCACAGGCCCCCCAGCCCCGTGGTGCTCCTGGAAGCATGTGAAGAAACTCCTGGCACCAGGTCCCCCAGCCAGCCACGCTGCTGGGGTCCCCCCACACAGCCATGCTGGAACAGGGACCCCAGCAAACCCCAACACCCCGGGCCAGGATGAGGTCACACACCGTGGTCATCCCAAGGGCAGCCTCAGGACACGAGGTGGGACATGGGGCCCATGGCCCCCCTGCCAAGGGCTGGAAGGGAGAAACATGGCCCCCCCAGGCTGGTGGGGCCCATCCCTGCCCATCTTCCATCCATGGGTGTAGGGCAGCAGCGGCAGCCTCCACCCAAGAGCTGCCGAGAGCATCCCAGAGATGGGAAATGGCTCTCTGTCACCATGGAAACGGGGCCACCGGCTCACCATGCCGAGGGGACATGCTGAGCCGAGGGGACATGAGTGCCAGGCCCCAAGGAGCGTGGCACCACTGGGCACGATGCACTGGTACGGGGCACTGGCCACAGGCTCTGCAGCACCCTGGGCCACACCACAGAGCCCATCACCTGCCTCAGTCCTGCTCCTGCATCCCCCAGCAGTCTTGGGCATGTGGCAGGATGTTACCCCAGCGTGATGCCAATCCTGTGTGTTGCCACCCCAGCCAGGCAGCTCTGCACCACCGCACTGGTGCTCAGCGCTGGGTGCGCAGGGCCAGAGCCGGCTGTTCGTCAAGCAGCCGCCTGATGATGCGCATCGTCAAGGTTATAATTTAGCAAAACACTCAGCAGGGGCTTTGGAGGGAGCCGGCCTGTGCCGGCTAATTAGCCCGAGCCGCACGCACCGAGCCCGCACCTGCCATAGCAATGAGGGCGCATGCACCAGGCGTGCCGGCTCACACCAGCGCAGCACACATGTGCCAGGGCCATTGCATCCCACCCACTCCCATGGGGATGGGGATAGTTGCTGGGTGGGTGGCTGCATCTCCGATGGCCCATTCCCACTGCTAGGTCGGAGCAGAGGGCACCGCTGCTCACCTCCACTGGCCACAGGCCACGGTGGCAGCTGGCACAGCAGGGAGGGCACGCAGGAGCGTGGGGTGTGCTCACCAGCCTGGCCACCAGCGGGTTTGTGCACCCAGCGCTATGGGTGCAGCAGATGCCTGCATGCATCTCCCATTGTGCACTTGGGTGCCTGCCTGTGCCCGTCCACCTGTGCCCTTGCATGTGCTGGGGTGCCAGCAGCAGCTCGGCAGGGCTGCCCCCTCCCCCCCAGCTGTAATCCTGATGGACAATAATCCTGCTGTGGCAGAGCCGCGATGGGCAGGAGCTGCCCTTGCAGTGGCAGCTCGATTCAGCTGTCGGCTCTGTCGGTGCTGCCTGTACCTGCCACATACCAAAGGTCTGCGGTGCTGGCACTGGCTCTGCTGCGCCCTGGGGTCCCTGCGCTGGCACCCCTCTGCATCCCCGGGGATGGGGATGGTGGCCCATGGGAGTCTCAGCCCACAGTGTGGGACCTACTTCGGGGCGCATGGGCAGCGTGCAGGCAGGGCTCCTGCCTGGGGTTTAAGCCTCTTGTCCTCTTGCCCCTCGTTGGTTTTAATAGAGCTGGGTCTATCCCAGGGCTCTGGGGCTGGCACCGGCCCAGCTGGCAGGAGCAGAGCAGAGCTGCAGCTCAGCAGTGCCTGGGATGGGGGCCGGGACAGTGACGGGTTGGTGTAAACAACATGGGGTTACCCCCGGCACACTGCACCCCCAGGGCAGCCAGGGGCTGGGTTGGTGGGTGCCCACCCAGGGCAGCATCTCCCAAGGGTGCCCACAGTGGGTGCTGCGAGGGTTGGCAGTGGGGCTGGGTGCCAGGGTGTCACCGCAGCCCTGGTACCTGGTAGGCTGGCGGACAGCGGCTCACGGAGCACTGCAGGCACACAGCTCTCGCTACCCCTCCATCCCTCCGGGTGTGTGTTCGGCTGGGGGGGCAGAGGGGCCCCGGCACCGAGGGTTGGAGCTGCGGGCACCGTGCCTGGGCACAGGGTGGAGGTGGGTCCCTGGGTGGGCTGGCAGGCTCGGGCACAGGGGATCCCTCCTCATGGCAGGGGCCCTGGCGGCGCTTCTGTGCCTGCTCCACATGCTCATTGATCTGCCCCATGCTCCTTTGATCATCAGGCTGCTAACGAGCTTCCCTGGCAAAGACCTCGTTAGCCATGCAAGAGCTCAGTGCTGCCTAGCTAGCATCTGGCTAGTGGGCACAGGGCTGGTGGGCCCAGCTCCACCGCGGGCAACCTCCCAAGTCCCTGCCAGTGCCAGCCCGGGGAGAGGGACAGGGACAGGCAGGTCATGGTGGCTGGCAGGAGTGCGGTGTGGCCGGCCAGTGGCCAGAAGCAGGTGCAGCAGGAGGTGGATCGATGTGTTGAATTATTTAGCGAGGGAGCATGAAGTGGCTGCGATGGCAACACCCCACATGGGGCCACGGGGCCACACTCGCACCCAGGCATGGGACCACCCAGATGGGGTGGCTGGGCACCCACTGCCAGGGTCATCTGCCACCTTCTTGGGTGGTGGGTGCTGGTGGCACAGGTCACCCCACTACCCTCAGCACCTCTCTGTGTTCCGTCAGCTGCACCAGGATGTACCCAGGTGGTGCCACCAGCATCACCTGCTCTGTCCCCTGCCGGTACCCAGCTCCCGGCGCCGTGGCATTGCCTGGCAGGCAGCATGGGGCTGCGGCCGCTGCAGCCAGTGGAGGGACCACCCGGGTTTGCTCTGCTTCCTGCCACGTTGCAGCGCCTCAGGTGAGCGCTGAGCCATGGCTGCCCTCACCCCGCACCCCCAGCCCCTCTCACGAGCCTTTTATAAGCGATGCATTATTAAAACTACCCCGTGCCATCGCTCACGGCCAGCATGACGGCGGGCGCCGCATCAAACCTGATGAATATTTCAGGCCCTGAAATCTCCTGCGCCTGCATGCTTTATCCTGAGTCTCCCCCCCCCCGCCTGCCTCCCCAGTTTGTTAGAGTGTTTGCTTCCCCACGCTTCTGCCTAGCACCAAGGGCATGGTGGCACAGGGTCACCATGCGCACCCAGCCCCTCTCCCCAAGCCCAGGCCAGGGGGTCACCCATCATAGTGGCTCCAGCCTGGGATGAGACGGGAATGGGCTGTCCCCGAGGCGTGGGTGGGCAGTGCCGGAGCTGGCTGCACATCCCCAGGGAAAAGCCAGAGCAGCCCCATGCTGCCAAGCTCGGTGCCAGCACGGGATTCCCAGGATGACTCCCAGTTCCCCCAGGACTCCTGTGCCCAGCCCCAGCCCCCATTTGGCACCATCGCCTGCAGGGTCAGGGCAGGAGCATGGGGACAACCTGGGGCAGGTCACAGTGTGGACCTGTCCCCATCACCCCCAGCCTGGCACCCTGTGCCACCCCCTTCCACCTCTGCGGGTGCTCCCAGTCCTGGCGGCAGCAGATGCTAATTGCGGCGTGATCTATGTATGGTGGGAGGAGGATATTGATGCTGCCTGTCACCCCTCGATCGGATTAACATCACTTAGGCCCCAGTAATGGGCATTGCAGAGCACTGCCACCGGGGCTGGTGGGGCTCTGGCACCACCATCCTGTACCAGCATGGGTGCTGGGTCTGACCTGCCACCACGGGCCAGGTCCCTGCCCAGTCCCACGAATGCGCCACCAGCAGCTCTGTCACCCCTCATGCCTCTCCTGGCACCACTGTGGAGCCACCCTGTGCCCTAGCACCCCAGGGCACCCCGGGGCCGTGCCATGGTGCCATGCACACAGCTGCCAGCGCAGTGATGCCCCGAGGAGCCCCTGCACATGCCAACAGCTCTGGCACACGTGCTGCCGTGCACACCCCCGTGCACTCACCCTCGGGCTACACATGGCACCCTGGGCGCAGGCAGCGACGGCAGAGCTGGTGTGGTGCTGGCACCAGTGGCCACTGGGGCTGAGCCCCAGCGATGCTGCAGGGCCCTGCCAGGGCTCTGGTGAGGGCACACCTGGGGTGTGTGTCCCCTGGGGGTCTGGGGTGTGCAGTGGCCCTGTGCCTGCTGTGCGCTGCGTGCTCCTGCAGCTGATGGAACAGCAGAGCTCAGTGCGGGGCATTTATGGCTCCTTGTGGTGTAGCCACACGTGCCATCACCCCTGTGCTCAGCTCTGCATTGCTGCTCTGCCCACTGCCACCACTGACTGCCTGGGTCTGATGGGGGGGCAGCGGTCTGTAGCCCCCACCCCAGCTGGTGTCTCCTGCAGCCTCTGAAGCCCCCAGCCACTGTGGAGGGGACACTGGGGCGGCACAACCGGGGTGCAGGGAGCACCAGGCTCCAGGGCAGGCAGGGAATGGGCCAGCAGGGAGCTGAGTACTGGGACCAGTAGCTACAGACCCAGCTCCATGTACTTGTCCCCTCCCTGGGGAGCTGCGGCTGCCATGCTGCGGCAGGGCTGGGTGCCAGTGCCCACCGTGCTGGCCATGCCCATGCCGGATGGCTGCCTCCCGGCACAGCCCTCTCACCCACTGGTGCATCCTCTCCATGGCCATGGGGAGCAGCAGGGGCTGGGCTGGTGGATGATATTGGAGTGCTCTTGAGGCCGGGAGGGAGGTTTGCCATGCAGGAGGAGAGGAGAAGAGAGGAGAGAAGCCGGCTGAGTCACCCGGTGCCGGCTGCTGACTCAGGCGCTTCCTGCCAGGTAGCCTCCACCGCCGGCACGTGGGCTGCCAGGCCACGGGATGTGGCAGAGGGCACAACTGGGACCCTGGCATCCCCCAGCAGCCCAGTCTGGCACCCGTGGTGCTGCAGGGTGGTCCAAGGTGAGAGCAGCCTGCTCATGGGTGCCGGTTTGTGCCTCGCAGCATGGTGACCTGTTTCTACCTGGGATCATCCGCTAGCGGCACAGCCACGTGCTACGGTGACGTGGGGGGACTGCGGCTGCCAGGCCGTGGGAACCGTGAGGAGCTGGCTGGCTGCACCTCCCACCTGGCACCTCTGGGTGCCCGCACGCCCAGGGCTGGTGGGATTTGGCACGCCGGATCCCGCCGGAGCCAGGCTTCCAGCAAGCAGGCGCCTGGCACCCAGGGCAGGGATCCTGTGGCTTCCTCCCCGCCGGGCGGCGGAAGCGGCCCCAGTGCCATGAGCCAGCGCGGGGCTGGCAGGCGGCAGGGCCGGGAGCTGCGCATGGCTTCATCTGGCGGCTCCGTGAGGAAGCTGATTTCCTCCGACAGGCCGGCTCTGCGCCGCCGCCGCCACCCGGTGCAGCCGCCCGCTCGCAGCCGTGGCCGGGCTGCTGGCGGCCAGCTTTGTATTGGCAATTAACCCTCCTCTGCGATCCCACACGCCATCAAGCTCCGCATCAATTAACTCAAGCTGCTGAGGTGCTAATTAACGAATCACCCCCATGTCCATCTGCGTAGTGGGGCTCACCTCCAGCCCCCCCCCTCGGCATGAGGCCACTCTGGCTGGACCTGTGGCTCACTGGGGAGGTGGCCTGGTGGCTGGTGGCACTGCCGCCCGTTTTCACCTCCCCTGTGCCACATCCCTGCCCTGGATCACGCTGCCATCGCTCCAAGCCCAGCCCCAAAGCAGCCCCAGGAGTTCCCATGGGGTGCTCCCAGGGCTGGGGGTCCCCCCTCTCTCTGGCTGTGGTGGGGCTCAGCACCCCGCACCCTCACCAGGGCAGCACTCACTCGGCGCTCACCGAGATGCTGACGCGGCGCGACCATCCGTGAGGCCTTCATTCAAATTTAAAGACCGACCGACTTGGGGATAAAAAAGGAAAGGGGCAGCGAGGAGCAGGGCGGCCGTGAGCCCACGGGCGGGTGATGGACGGTGAGCCCCTTCCCCAGGCATGCCAGCCGGGCGCGCTCACTGGTGGGACGGTGCCCAAGCGCCAGCGCGGGGCTGCCCAGCTTGTACGGCCGAGCACTGTCAGGAGGAGCTGGCAGGAGCCTGGGGGGCTGCTGGGCTCCGTGCGGACATGCCGGCACTACCGGCTACCCGCTCTCCAACCTGGGTGTCACATCCGTGTAGCCTTGGCCACCCGCTCTGCATGCCATTAGCATGTTCTTGCCATGTCCGGCTGGACACGTGCCGGCACCTGGCTCGCGCTGGCAGGTTGGGAGCTCTGAGCTCAGCATGTTCGGGGCCGTGTAGGTGTGGCTGGTGAATATTTCATGCCCGTGTTCACCGAGCCCTTTCTTGGTTACACTCTTGCCTCCTCCCTGCACTCTCGCCATGTTTATTTATTTAATGAATTATTTATCTGCTCCCCCTCTCGCTCGGCTGGGCGCTGCTCTGCTGCTGCCCCCCGCTCTCGCCCCCCCCAGCTCCCAGCCTGGTGCGATGATTTATTGAATGCCGGCTCTGCTCTGCGGTTGCGACATGCTGTCACAGGAAGCCGCGGTTAAATATTAACCAGGGCGGGTGAAGTGGGTTCCCTGCCCTGCCAGGCACGTGCAGCCAGCAGGACCCCTGTGCCCACCCTGCTCTGGGTACCGCAGCCACCGCAGCCGGTGCCCATGGCTGCCTGCTCCAGTTGGCGGGTGGGGGGCTTTGCTCTGGTCCCCCCTGCTTTGAAGCAGAAACCTGCTGGCCCTCAGCATGACAGGCACGGGGTGGAGGAGGTGGGGGCTGCACGGAACTGCTTGGTGCCCCAGCTCTGCTGGAGAGCTCAAGGCC
The DNA here is from genome assembly GCF_023634155.1 of Falco peregrinus. NCBI lineage: Eukaryota > Metazoa > Chordata > Aves > Falconiformes > Falconidae > Falco > Falco peregrinus. Next base: position 3,359,633 of record NC_073740.1, on the reverse strand, counting down.
ACTCGTGTCCTCCTGAGAGCAAAGCCACCCAGCTGGCAGCATCCCCCAGCCGTCCTCGCCACGGACGCTGTCTCCTGCTGTGGTCAGCAAAACCCAGCCAAGCCCCCTCCGTGTGCCGCTGCCGCAGCAGGGGGTGATGTCCCCCAGCCCCGGGGGTGATGCCTGGTGGGTGCTGGCACCCACACGTGGGTGCACACTGTGATGCACAGGGTGCCTTCAGCCACCCGGCTCCCTCCATCCCCGCCGGGGCGCTCCGTGCCTCCCACTGTGGCCCTGCACATTGGGGTGCCCCGGCGTGGGGGTCCCCCCCAGGGAGCGTGGCGCTGCGCGGGTGCTGGCGGCAGCGTGTGCGTTGCCATGAGCGGGGGGTTTCCATGTGGAGGTGTGTGTTGCCATGGGTTTGCCGAGCCAAGGCGTTTCCATGGTGGCAGCGCGGTGCTGCTGGGCCCTTCCAGAGGTGCACAGCCCCCTGGGATCCCCCAGCCCCAGGGCGCACCGGGAGGGAGCTGCCACCGCCTCCACCGCTGCACCCTGGCACCTGGGTGCCCCGGTCCCTGCAGCCCCTCCTGCACCCCCAGCACCCCCCTGCCTCCACCCCCCTGGGCCAGCCAAAGCCCTTTTCCATGTGTTGTGTTTTCTTCACTTCACTTCTCCAGATGAATAATTAATAGAAGCTTTTTTGGTCCTCCGGGCCCTTCCGCCAGCCCCCTCCCCCTTCCCAGCAGGGCTCTGGCAGGGCTTGGGCCCCCAGTGCCACCACCACTGATGGGGGCTGGGGGGCTGTGGCACAGCCCTGCTATGGGCATCACTGGTGCTGTGGGTACCCGTGGCACTGAGTAGGACTGGGGGGGGGGGCTCAGTGGGACCATCCTCATCCCTCTCCATGGGCTGGGGCAGCATCTGCCTGTCTGAAGGTGCTGGGAGCCCAAAAAGGGGCCTCAAGTGGGGAGCAGCTCTGCTCCCTCCCCGAGCTCCTCCAGGGAAGCTTTGGGGAGCCAGGAGACCCCCCGCAACGTTGGCACTGGGGCAGCAAAGCCCCCAGCCCAGGGCTACGCCACCTCACCTGCCCAGGCCTGGGAGCCACCGTGCGTGGGAGCAGGGACGTGGGGACACGGCGCTCAGCCCCACACTGCCCAGCCATGCTCGAGCAGCCAGGGCTGGCTCAGGCAAGCCCAGCGCCGGTTTTGATAGCCTCCCGGGTTTGTTTGCAAGCTCCTCGGGCTGCCAAATCCTTGGGTCACGCGCGAAGCTGCTGCTGCTGGAGCAGGGGCTGCCGGGCCGGTGCCAGCGGGCGTGTGCACGCTTGGGCGCGTTCCTGCGTGGGAGCTCAGGGTGAGCTGCGTGTGCATGCGCTGGTGGCAAGCATGCTGGTGTGTGCACACATGTGCTGGGGCGTGGATCACCTGGCACATGGGACTGTCGGGCGGTGCTGCATGGCAGTTGCTAAGGGATCTTGCCGAGGACGGGCGGCTGGAGCTGGCACCCAGCTCAATCATCACGCGTGGTCTCGGCGGCTCCCTGGGTACCTCTGTTCCATGGACCCCTGGGGGGAAACGGGGGTGGGGGTTTGGGGGGAGCAATGGGGCCAGCCGCGTGGGTGGGTGCCCGGCCACGTGCAGGCTCCCGGCGCAGGACGGGGCAGGCGGGAGAGCCTGGCACCATGGCGGTGCTCATCCGGCACCCAGGCTGCCGTGGCAGGGTGGCCCCAGGCCACCTGTGCCTGTGGTGGGTGGCTGGGTGCCCACCCTCCACCTGGCTGTGGGTCCCCCGGGTGGCCAAGCCCCTCTGCGAACATGTGTGATCCCCACAGTGCTGGTAGCAGCACGGCAAGGACCCTCTGGAGCCCTGACTGCCCCGCCCCCCCACCATGGCTCTGCCAGCCATATGGACCCATGGGGGCCCATGCCCTGAGCCCCCAGTGCTCCCACCCAGGGAGACCCAATGCTGGTGGGACCCAGCCCTGGTGCCCCCCACCCATGGCTGTCCTGGTGAGCCCCTGGCAGCACCTGGTCCTGGTGGGACCTGGCCCTGGTGCCCCCCACACCTGAGGGTCCCCAATGTCAGTGGGACCCAGCCCTAGTGCACCCACTCATGGGGGTCCTAATGTCAGTGAGACCGGCCCCAGTGCACCCACACAGGGGTCCCAGTGTCAGTGGGACCTGGCCCCAGTGGACCCACCCACGGGGGGTCCCAGTGTCAGTGGGACCTGGCCCCAGTGCTACCACCCATGGTGGTCCCAACGTCGGTGGGACCCGGCCCCAGTGCCCCCACCCACGGGGGTTCCAGTGCCCCCACCCTTGGGGGGTCCCAGTGTCGGTGGGACCCGGCCCCGGTGCCGCCACCCGGGAGGACCCGCAGCCCAAGACCGGCGCGCCCCCAGTCCCCGCCGCCCGCTGCCGCTGCCGCTGCCGCTGCCGGTGCAGGCGGGCGCGGGGGCGGCGGCGGGCGCGCGCGCGGGGGCGCGGCGGCGGCGGGGCGCGCGCGGGGCGGAGCTGGGCGCCGGGGGGCGCGGGGCGCGGGCGGTTCCGGCTCGGTTCTCCATTCATTGGGATCGCGGCGGGCTCCGCGGCGGGCGGCAGGATGGCTGCTCGGCTGTCCGCGCTCCTGCCCCTGCTCCCGCTGCTGCTGCTGCTGCCGGGCCGGGGACCACCGGGGGCCCTGGGCAACCGGCACGCCGTGCACTGGAACAGCTCCAACCTGCAGTGAGTGCGGGGCTGGGCGCCGGGGCCCGCGGCGGGGAGGCCGCCGGTACCGGTACCGGGTAGGGGGGGGGGGGTGTCCCCGGCACCGGGCGGGGGCGGGAGGCGCCGCCGGGAAGGACACGGCGGGGGCGCGCCGGGGATCGCGCTGAAGGATGCGCGTAGCAGCGGCGGCGGCGGCGGCGGCGGGGGGCGACACTGGGCCGGGGGCGCGCGCGCCGGGACTGCGGGACCCCCCCGGTGCCGGTGCCCGCGCGGCGCCCCCGTGGCGCGAGGGGTCGCCGAGACCCCGTTACTGGTGCGCTGCCCCTCCCGGCCCCGCGCACCTCGCCCTGCCCGCGGAGGCGGGGGCCGTTCCCGGCGCGGGGGGGGTAGCGGCGCGGAGGGGGCGAGCGTGCAGCCGTCCGTCCGGCCCGACGCGACCTGCGGCGGCTCCGGTCCCCGGGGCCGCGCTGCCGGGCGGGGCGCGGGCACCGGCGGGGTCGGGCTCGCTGCTGGAGCGGGGCGCGGCGGCTGCCGGCGCGGGTGGGTCGGTGGCACCGGGGACCGAGCTGCCCCTCCCCGGCGGCGCTGAGCCGCTCCGCGGCGGGTCCCGGGGTGCTGGGGGCTGAGTACGGCCGCCCCGCCCGCCCGGGTGCGCCGGGCAGCGGGTCCCGGTGTAGCGCCGTCAGACGCGCCCCACGCCTGTCTGGGCGCGGGAGCGGCACCGGCAGCGCGGGGAGGGGGGGGCTGACAGGTGCCCGCCCCCCGCCCCCCGGTGCCATCCCGGGGGGGTCCGCGGGGGCGATTGGGGGCTTGCAAGTGGAGATGTGCAAACTGCCGTCGTGCCCACGGCCACCGGGAGCCCAGCTGGTCGGTGGGGCACGGACCCCCAGCACCTCCCTCATGTCCTGCACCGGGAGCTGCGCCCTGTTCTCACCCCCCCCCGGGGGGGCTGCATGGGGGGCATGGCAACCGCACCTGGGGCTGGCACATTCTGTCCTCGCCCCCCCGGGGGGCTGCATGGGGGGCACGGCACCCACACCTGGGGCTGGCACAGCCACACCGGGGGGCAAGCGGGCACCGCGCAGGCTTTGGGGTGCCGATGGGCACAGCTGGGCTCCTCCCGGGGAGGGGGGCTGCACGTCCATGGACCCGTCAGGGAGCTGCGCCCGCCGCTATCGCCTGTCTCCCCTTCCCTCACCGGCGCAAGCGCTCAGGGGTGTGGCGGGGGCACGCGGCCAGCGGAGCATCCCTGGTCCCCCGTTGGTCCCAGGGCTCCCCCAGCCCTGCGCCCCTTTGTGCGGGGAGGGAGGCGTCGCCCAGCAGCTCCTTCCCCTCCCATTGAGATTGTGTCGCCAGGCGGAAGCTCGGGCCCCATAAATTGTGCGTGTGTGCGACGTGCCGAGGCGCAGCACAATGGCGAGGCGCTCAGTTCACCCCGCCACGCTTGGGCATCCCCCTGCACCCCGCTCCTCCGGCCAGACCCTGCTTGCCCACTGGCTTCATCCCCACGCCGTGACATTGCTGGGACGTTGGCGGGTGGCACACTCCTGTGCCCTCACCCTCGCCCCGCCACGACCGAGGGGCCTACTCTCCCCACCCCACCGCCTGCAGCTGTGCGCTGTGACCCGGTGCTGCCCCGGCACCTCCCGGGGGACGCGGCAGAGGGGGTGCCGGTGGTGTGCCTGCTGTGCCAAACCGGGGGTGTTGCAGCCAGACACCCGCACCCGCTGCGCACGCATCTCTGGCGCGGCTGCGAGCGTCCAGCTCAGGGCACGGGCGGCGCGGTGGGGGCGGCTGCGGCAGAGACGTGTCCCAGGGACTCCGGAGCGCTGATATTTATTGTTAGGCAGTGCGGCAGCTCGGCCGCAATTATAGCCGCGCAGCAAAGTGTCTGGATTAGATAAATTATGGGGGGAATTAGGCTCCCTGGGCCGCAGCCTGCAAATCCCAGCAACCCCGCTGCAATCAGAGCAATAAACAAGCCCTGCGCGGCCCCGCGGGGCTCTCTGGGGAGGGGGGCACGCCAGCAGGCTTGGCTCTGGGCTGCTCCTTGGGGGCTGCGCCAGACACCCCAGAAATTTATTGCATCTCCTGCTGCACCACCCTGGATGCCCCTGCGGCTCCTCTCGGTGGGGGGAATGGGGTGAGGGGCCGCCCTGTGGAGCCCACCGTAGTCTTGGCAGTGCCTTGAGGAGCATGGGGCTGGTGGCAGCTCACCCCGCTTGGACACGCGGTTGTGCTTCTCCAGTCCCTGGGCCACTGCGGGGGGACTGCTGGCAGTGCGGGGGGCTGGGGAAGGCCACTGAGTGGGCGAGGCACCCCACCTGCGGTGGGTTGGGGTGCTGATGACAAAGCCCGAGGGAGGTGCGAAGGTGGGATCTGAGGCTTGGGGCAGCACAGCTGTTTGATCCTGCTCAGCCAGACTGTTGGTCCGGCTTTCCTTTCTGTCTGTCCTGCTGTCTCTGCCGGTGGCAGCCAGCGAGCCCCGGGAGCGCGGGACAATCCTTGGCTGGTCCCTTGCCCTCTGCTCCCAAGTCCTGCTGGTAGGAGTCATGGTGGCACAGGGTGAAGGTGCAGGGCAGCTGCGACCCACCCAGTGCTGGCATTTGGCGCGGGGCTGCATCCTTGGGGCGCCCCATGGCGTGGGGCTGGGGGCTCCTAGTGCTGTCCCCAGCTGAGCCAGGCCCTGGCATGCTGGTGCACGTGGGGATGCCACCTCCCTGCTGGGTGTCCCAGATGCTGCGGTGGGGACAGCAGTTTGTCCCCTAGAGTGGGCACAGGCATGGCCAGCTCCCCCTGACGCTGCTGCAAGCCCCCAGGAGCCCCCAGAGCAGGTTGGGGCAAGCCACGCTATGCCCTGGCTCTGCTGTGGTGACTGAGGGTGCTGGTGCCAGAGGCCTCGGGGCACCTGGTGCCGTGGAGGGGGGAAGAGCGGGGTGCTGCACGATGGGGGTACAGAGGGTGCTGGTGCCCAGGCACGGCAGGTGGGTCGGACCCACCTGTGCTCAGGGAGGGCCCAGCATCGCGTGTGGCCCCCCCAGCCACTGGCGCTGCTGCCGCGCTCGCCTCTTCAAGGCGGCTTTTATCTGGCTGACTCTGTGTTGCAGGCGGCGAGAGCTGGAGCAGGCTCTCGAGAGCCCTTGCATGAAGCAGCCTCTCCAGGGGGAGCGTCTCGCGCAGGAAGGAGCTGGGGCTCTGCGCCAGCTGTGGCTGCCCTGGCTGCTGGCTCCTCTATAGCTGCTGGACCCTGACACTGGGGCTGTGCCCGGCCAGGTCCCTCCATTGCATCCGCTGGCACCCACGGGGCTGGGGTCAGTGTCACCTGCAGCAGGAGAAAACCTGTCCCCAGTGGGTGCCAGGGGCATCCAGCAGGAGGCGCTGCGGGGTGGCGGGGCAGTTGTGCCGGGGGGGGGTAGTTCCCCGTCCCACTGTTGTGGGGCTGGAGGTGGGGAAGGTGGTGATGCTGCCTCTGAGCAGCTAATCACCCAGCCCCACCGGCTGCAGCATCCCCAGACAGGGGGGCTGTGGCTGGGGGGTTCCACCACCCGTGGCTGTGCCCCCAAGCTGGTCCCCATGGGGCACAGAGCCCTCAGCCACCCATGGGTGCCAGCTGTGGGGCTGGGTGCTGGCGGGAGCTGCTGCCTGGGGCAGAGGGTGCCGTGCCCCGTGAGTCACGGCGCTGGGCGGCACTGAGCCCCAGCGGCGCAGCCGGGGCCCACGGGGTTCCTGTGGGAGAAAGGGCTGTGGTGTCGGGGTGCGGGGGCTGTCCCGGGGTGCAACAGGGCCGGGGCCACCTGCTCCTGCCCAGGCTGGTAATTGAGTCACTGGTTGCAGATTGATGGTTTAATTAAAACGCAATTAGAAACCTCATTGATCTTGTTAGCAAAGCGGGAAGGTATGGGCTTTAGCGGGGATTAAAGGGATTGCCTGGCCATCGATGGGGACAGGGGGTGCAGGGGCACCTGTAGGGCAGTGCTGGGGGTCCTGGGGAAGGCTGTGCCCGTTACCCCGAGGTGGATGCTGCCTCGTGGCACCACGGTCCCTTCATCTGTCACCATGTCCCCAGGGAGCAGCCCTGTCTCCTTGGGAGCCCCGATTCCCCGAGCGGGGAGGTGGCCCTGGGGACGCCGTACACCGGCGATGCCTTTTGCACCCACACCTTGCGGCTGCGCCAGGCGAGTTGGGGGGGGGAGGACGGGGGGGGCCGTGCCGTGGCACCATGCCACCTGTGCGCGTGGGCTGCATCGCAGGCGCTGTCTGCCGAGCCAGCGCGCGTGTGCGTGGCCGTCTGGGCGCCGTGACTGTGCAGCGCTGCCTGCGTGGGGAGGGCTGGCACGGGGGGACACACCGAGCCGCCCATCTCCCCCGTGGCTCAAAAGTGGGTGCAGGCAGATGGTCTGTGTGTCCACCCCTCTGTCCGTCGGGGTGGACCGACCACGGCGATGGATGCGCCTTCACCTCTCGCTGTCGCGCGGGGTGACTGGAAGGGGACTGCATAAATCAATGGCACTTTTTTGTTCCCTGGCTGATCGATGGGCCCCGGATGTGCCGAAAGGGCGAAGCTGCCGGAGCCAAACAAAGGGCCTGGCTGGGCTGTGGCGGGGGGGGGGGCCGTCCAGCCTGGCACCCAGTGTCAGGGGGCACCATACCGTCACCCGCATCGGAGGACACCCCGCATTGCCCTGGTCCTTACCGCTGGCACCACCAATGTGGGATGCTGAGCCCAGATCTGGCCCTGCTGCCCTCCAGGCCTTTTCTGCACCATGGGGATGAGCCTCCGCAGCACAGGGGTCTGGGCAGGGGTCCGATCCCCCCGTGCCGCTGCTGCCAGGGCATGCTGCAGTGCACCAGGCGCTCCCTAGCAGTGCATGAGCGAGCGTGCGGTGCTCAGCACAGATTTATCGCAGCAGATGGGAGCAGAGCGGCCGCCCAGTTTACCAGTGGCTGCGGCTTGCCAGGTAGCCAGGGTCCTGCCGGTGCGGGGCCGGTGGGCGCTGAGCCCAGCCTGTGCTCGGGACGGTTCTGCCAGGGGGACATCCATCTGCCCAGCACCGACAGGCTGCTGGAAGGTACCACTGTCTTGCAAAGCCCTGCTCTAAAAATGCAGTCGTGCAGAAGTGATGCTGCCCATTCTGCTCCTGCGCTTAACCCTTCGGGCACTGCTGGAGCCCGCCGTGCCCTGTTGGGTGCACCTCAGCTGCTGGAGCCCGGGAGGCCGGGGGCTCCATCCTGACCCAGGTTGCCTGTCGCTGGGGCTTCCCCATAGTTGTGGGTGCCAGGGACAGGGTGGCCTGTGCTCGTGCTGGGGTAGGTGTCAGTGAGAAAGGAGGCCGAGACCCTCGCTCCGGGTGTCTATTCCCATCCTTCTGCCCAAAACCAGGGCCCAGGGGCTCCCTGCCTGCTGCTGGGGCTGGGCTGCGCATGTGGCTCTGCCTGCCCTGCGCTGTCAGATGGTGCTGCAAGCTTGGGGCGCTCTGGATTCAGGGTGTCCTGCTGTGTGGGGTGCTGCTCTGCACCCACAGGACCCACGGTGCAGGGGCTGAGCGTTGCAGGGACACAGTGCCATGACTGCAGCAGTTGATGATGGAGTCCCCTGGACGTGCCCCAGGCCATGGTGGCCCCATGGCTCTACCCATTCGGGGCCATTCTCCAGCCCCTCCCAGCTGGTGGTGATGCTGTGATGCCTGTGAGCTCCTGGCACACAGCAGCGGCCAGCAGTGTCCGTGGGGCTCGCTGCCGTGGGGAGCCAGGCTGCTGGCCCCTGCCGCTCCATCTGGGGGTCCCCTGTACCCCTCCGCTGCGGTGCTGGTGTGCCCCAGCCGAGAGGGAGACCTTGGTGCTGTGTGGGACAGTGCTCGTTAGCGAGGCTGTTTATCAGAAGCCACGTTTCTTAATGAGCCCCAGTGAGGGGTCCCAGGGGTGCGTGTGCCTCAGCGGTGGGTGCCACAGGGGAAGGGGGTGGTTACAACCCCCCCGGCACCACAGGACAGGGTTTCCCGCAGCATGGCAGGAGCTGGAGCTGGGTGTCACTCCCATGGGTGCAGAGACCCGGGGCCGATCCTGGGGAATGTGCTTCCTCCAGCCCCTCGCTCCGCTGGCACAGCCGCAGCCCGGCCGCGGTGAGGGGCAGCCAGCTCGGGGCACGCTGGCGTCCCAGCCCTGCGTCCCGCACGGAGTTAATTGCAATTTTCTCCTCGGGGCCATTTCTTTAATAACAAGTTTTTTTTCTCTTCCTCCCCGCCCCCCCCCCCCCCCCCCTTCCCACCACATCAAAGGGGGAAGATGAAAGGTCCCGGCGCCCCGCGGAGCAAGGGTGGCTGCCTCAGCACCTTGCTGGCGGAGGAGTTGCCCGGCGGTGCCGGGCTGGGCTGGGGAATAGCGGCTGCATGGCGAGGGAGGTGCCGCGTGGGGCTGCGCTCCCAGCTTCACGGGCGATGAGACCTGCTGGCCCCCCAAGGCCCCCCAGTGCCGGTGGCAGCCCTCGACGGGGAGGCAGCGCTGCTTGGGTCCCCCTTTGCCGGCGGATGCCGGGTCCCGCTTTGGTTCCCTCTCCAGCACCTGGCTTTTGGGGTGCTGCATGCCAGGGTGCCGCGGGTGCTGGCAGGGTGCCGGGGCTCCCCAAACAGCGCCGGGGGCGCTCGCGCAGGGTGGGGCGTCTGCACGCGCAGCCCTGCCCGCTGCCTGCCCAGCCCTGCCGGGGAGACCCAAGAAGCCGGTTCCGCTGCGGGCAGGGCCCCAGGGGGGGTGACGGGACCCCCTCGTGGGGCGAGGGCACCCCGAGTGCTGGGTCAGGAGCTGGCGGACCCGGGTTTGCCCTGACAGGTTGGGAAAGGAGCCCCGAGCCGGAGTGATGCGCCATGGGGGTGCCCAGCCGCACGTGCCGGGATGCTGCAGCCCACCTCCCGGCGGAGTGGGGTGAGCGACCCCAACCAACGCAGCAGGGCTGGGGGGCTGCAGCGGCGCGGTGCAGGGTGGCATCACTGGTGCTGAGCCGGGCGATGAAGCGACGGCCGGTCAGGGTCCGGTGCTGCCACGGCAGCTCGGTGCAGCGCCAGCACCTCGCAGCGCTGGCTCGTAATTAATTGGCAGGAGCAGTGGGTCAGCGCAGCAGCGAGGATTACGGCGGCCGGGATTTCCATCGGGCGCGGATTAGGAGCCAGCGGAGCCTCTCCTGAGTGGATCTGAGGGGATTGCCGCTCCTAATCAATGTAAATGAGGCTCCCCCAGGGCCACCCTTTACGGCATTAACGAACTAACGGGATTAGCCAAAGCAGGGTGAGAAATCCTCTCTCTGAGCTGTGGCGCGTGGCGGGGCTGGGGCCGTGGTGGGCAGCCGCCGTGTGTTGGCTCTTGGCTGCCGGAGCTGGGGAACGCCGGGGCTGCGTGGCGAGGGCCGGCAGTTGCACCCCGCAGCGTCCCCGAGCACCTGCAGGACCCTGGTGGCCATCAGCCCGGTGGTGAGGTCGGTCGGTCTGTCCTGCTGCGTCTGTCCCCTCCTTGAGGCCACCAGCATGTTCCTGGCAGGTCACCGGCTCATGCACCTTGCAGGCATCCACCCATGTGGGTGGCTTGGCACCCACAGCCACGTCCCTCCCGCCCCACGCTGGCCTGTGCCCCCCGAGGCGGTGATGCCGTGGGGTTGCGCAGGGGTCCCAGTGTGTTGGGGAGCTCCAGATAGAGGTTGAGCAGGGGGATACTGCTGCGCCCCCAGGTCCTTGCTTTGGGACCTGCCCATTCTCCAGCCTCTGGGTCTCTTTCAAAGAGGGGGGGGGCAGCGTTTGGGAAGGTGCAAGGGGTGTCCCTAACTCCCTGTCCCCTCCTTCCCTTGCAGCCTGCGGCGGGAGGGCTACACAGTACAGGTGAACGTCAACGACTACCTGGACATCTACTGCCCACACTACAACGCCTCGGTGCCCGAGCACCGGCTGGAGCAGTACGTGCTCTACATGGTGAATGCGGAGGGCTACCGCACCTGCAACACCAGCCAGGGCTTCAAGCGCTGGGAGTGCAACCGGCCCCATGCGCCCCACAGCCCCATCAAATTCTCGGAGAAGTTCCAGCGCTACAGCGCTTTCTCGCTGGGCTACGAGTTCCGCGCAGGGCAGGAGTACTACTACATCTGTACGTGGGGTGCTGGGTGGGACCCCTACACACCTCTCCATCCTTGGCTGGGTCCCCCGCATCCCACCCCAGCTGGTCCCACCACACCACGTCACCCAGTTGGGCCCCTTGGCATCCCTGCCCTGGCCAAACCCCCCCAGCCCTGGGAGTGGGCACCCTGAGCACAGGGATGGGGGGTGTGGGGTGGAAGGGGGTTGTGGGGAGGGTTGGAAGTACAGGGAGGGTATGATGCAGGGGTGAGATGGGGATGTGGGGAGCAGGATGGGGATGTGGATGGGGGTGCTTGTGCAGGATGGGGCTGCTGGGGGGTGCTGATGCAGGATGAGGGTTCAGGGGATGCTGATCCAGATGCAAAACCCAGGGTGCTGATGCAGGATTGGAGTGCTGGTGCAGGATGGGGGCGCAGGGTGCTGATGCAGGTGCAGCTTCAGGCTGCAGGGTGGGGGTGCTGCTGCATCCCCCCAGCCCAGAGCGCACCCCCAGGCAGGGCCAGACCCCACCATGGCCAGACCCCCGAGCCTCGGGGTGCTCAGGACTGGGGTCACCCCCTGCGGAGCCACCCCAGCCCACTCTTGCCTTGCAGCCACGCCGACGCACAACCACCGCCGGGCCTGCCTGAAGATGAAGGTGTTCGTGTGCTGCGCCTCCAGTAAGTACCCCTGTGTCCCTCCATGGGGGCTGCGGGTGAGCAGGGGGCGGCATGGCCAGCAGGTGGGTCCCCCATCCCTGCTGGGGGTGGGCTGCGGCGCAAGACGGCCAGGGAGCGTGACCCCCTCCCCGTCCCCTCTCTCTTGCAGCATCGCACTCCGGGGAGAAGCTGGCGCCCACCCTGCCACAGTTCACCCTGCGGCCCGAGGTGAAGATCGAGGACCTGGGTGAGTCGGGCAGAGCCCCTGGCCCCACAGTGCCGCGTCCCCCCCGCCGCCACCACCCGTGGGGCAGCCCCAGCCGCGGGGGGGTGGGGGTTCGGGGCCATCGCGGTGCCACCCTCACCCTCTCGCTCTTCCTTACAGACAACTTCAACCCGGAGATGCCCAAGCTGGAGAAGAGCATCAGCGGCACCAGCCCCAAGCGGGAACACTTGCCCCTGGCCGTGGCTGCCGCGCTTTTCCTCATGACGCTGCTGGCCTCCTAGCTCCTGGCGCTGGTGGGGGCCCGGCCAGCACGGCTCCACCGAGTGGGGACCCCCAGACCTGCTGCCCCTCCTGAGAACCAGCGGGGGACCACCACAGGACCACCCCGGCCCCTCCACACCGCTATCTCCCTGCCCAGAGAGCTGCCCCACGGGGCAGGGGGCTGCGGCACCTGCCGATCCCGGCTGGGACTCGCCCCCCACCCCACCAACAGCTGCGGCCACGGCCACGAGGATGCGGCTCGGTGCTGCTGTGTGCACCGCACCTTCCGCCGACACCATTCCACAGCGCTGAGTCCTGCCTGCCAAATCCTGCCCACAGCCCACACGGTGCCCCATGGCTGAGGGGCAGTGCCGGGCTGGGGAGCCCAGTGAGGGCCAGGACCCCCAGGGCCGGGCAGCCTGTACATACCTATATAGAGATCTATACATACTGTACAGAGAGTGACTATATAGATATATCTATTCTGTACCATAGGCAGCGGTGCCGGCCCCGCGCTGGCTTGTACATAGTCGAACGTGTTGGATTTTCCTCGTCTTCCGTGAAGACCCGACCTATGCAAACGCACAGACACTTTTTGGGGAAAAAACAAAACAAAAAAACAATCTCAACCTTTTTTTCAAGTGCTTTGGCTGGTGATTTTCATATTCTGCTCTTAGTCTATTAAAAAAAAAATAATAAAAGGATAAAAAAATGTGACCCCTGTCACAGCAGCGTGCAGCGCTCCTGGCCAGCCGTCGGCCAGCTCTGCCCTCCAGCGCAGCGGGCTCTGGCCGGAGCAGGGGGTCAGGCAGGGGCAGCCAGCACCAGGTGCCGACCACCGTGCCAACCACCTCGCTGGCCCTGGGCACGACAGCTCCAGTCACAGGCTTAGCGCCTCTGCCAGAGAGGGCATCCCAGGGGGATGCAGGGTGCAGCTTCCCGCTGGCTCTGCTCCCCATCGACCCCCTGGCAGTGGCACGGAGCAGCCGGCGGGGACCTGGTGCTGCCCGCAGGAGGATGGCATGGACCACAGGCAGCACCCGCAGGTAAGGGCAGTGCAGGGCCGTGGGCAATGCCCTCAGCACCCATCCCTGGGGTGCTGGGCTGTGGTGGCTGGGGGCACCCTGGGGAGGAGTAGGCACAGGAGAGACATCCTCGTCATCCTCACCAGCTGCATGGGGTGAGTGACTGTGGGTCGGCACCCCGACGTGCCTGGGAGCTCCATGGGAATCCCCGCATCACCCCCCCCGCCGGCACGTCTGGCTCTGCCGGGCATGCCAGCTCCTGTGCTCCTGGGGGGACCTGGCACATGCCTGTCTGCGGCAGCTCCTGTGGGAAGGGACGATGCTCTGGGCTCCCCCTCCGGTGCCCCCAGCGAGGCAAGGGGGTGTGTGGGGAGGGGGTTGTGCCCTGGGACCCACTGAGGATAGGGTTGCTGCTACAGGGGGTGCCACAGGCTGAGCAGGAGTTCGGTGCAGCCAGCACCCCAAAACCCCAGTGGGTGCTGGGGAGCAGCCATACGGGTCCTGAACCTGCACCCCACTGCACCAGGGGGGCCCAGTGCCCCCAGGGAGCGGGGCAGCCGCTCTTCCCATGAGGCAGCGTGGGACCAGGGGGCCTGCAGCCCCTCTCCCAGTGGGGACTGACGTTCCATGGACGTGGCCTCGGCTGGGGGGACCCCGCAGCTGTTGCAGCAGGGTGGCTGCTCTCCCCCCACCCCAGCCGGCACTGGGTGGCGGCTTGGTGTCCCACCGGCCCAGGCTTGTCCTGGTGCGGGAAGAGCTGGTGAACCCCCCCACCCCACCCCAGCTGGCGCTGCTGGGCGGTGGCTCGGTGTCCTGCCAGCCCAGGCTTGTCCTGGTGCGGGAAGAGCTGGCGAACCCGTCAGACGGGTCCTCCGAGCGCTCCCACAAGGCAGCGGGCTCCCCACGTCCCCCCCTCCCCAGGCTCCTGCAGGCCTCAGCCCTCGACCCCTTCCCCAGGGACTCGAGGTGCCACCCAGCACCCAGCTGCTGACCCTGGGCTGGGTGGGCACAGCGTGGCCAGGGTCTGGCTGTGGCAGTGTCACCCAGGGCTGCCGAGGGCTGTATCCCCCCAGATGCTGCAGGGCTGCATCCCCTTGGATGCTGGGGACTGGCCACAGCCCCTGTCCCGGCATGGGGCCCTGCTGGTGGCACGCGGTGCAGTGGGCTGGGGGGCCCTGTTGGCCGGTTCATCATGGCGGGGAGTGGAGCACAGAGTCAACCGCCCTGGTGCAGTGCTGCGTGGCGAGCTCCGCTTGCAAAATCCGTCCTGCTGCTTGCCTCAACCTTGGCACCGCTCCCTGGCGTGTGCGTGGCACTGCCGCCAGCTCGGTGGGGACCGGCCACCCAGCCCTGCTCCACTCCGTGCCCTCGGGCAAGGCGCGGTGTGGCAAGCTGGGGGCAGCCTGGACCAGCGGGGAGACACTTGGGATGCTGCTACGGGGGATCCCCAAACCCTGCTGCCCCAAGGCAATGGGGACCCCTCATTGGGACCCCAGCACTGGGGCTCGGATGCCCTGTGGGTGCTGGTGGGACTTCCACAGCCCCAGCAGCAGCTCTGGCTCTGGGCACAGGGTGTGTGCCTGGACTGGCCGTGCGGCACGAGGCTTTGCATCACCCCGTGGCAGCATCTGTCCTCCGCGGGCAGGGCTGGGTGCATCCCTCTCTCCGGCCAAACGCGTAAGGGCCTGGCGTGGCCAGCCAGCCTCAGGGACGCGGCTCTGCCCCTGCTACGCGCAGCCTGGCGTCGGGCCGTGCCTACCTGCTGGGCTGCACGCAGCTGGTGCAGCACGTCACCGCGGCCTTCGCTCCCAGCTGCGCACTGGACGGCTCCTCTTCCTCCCCCAGCCTCATGGCTGGTGACGTCAGCCCGGGCAGGGGCTGGGGCACACCTGGGTGTCCTGAGCTGGGAAACCATAAATAGTTTGTCACAAGCTCTGCGGCCTCTGGCCAGCCCCACCTGCCCTGTGCCACTCTGCCGCGCGTGTTTATGGTGCGAAATGGCTTCACCTTTGTCCTGCAAACTGCAGCCAGCGCAGCAGGAGCCCTGCCTGTGCGGGCACTGACCTCGTCCCACGGTCACCCAGGGCGGTCCCCAGTCCCGCATGCACCACGTGGCGTGGCCGTGACCTTGCGCACGTGCACACTGCCACTGGCACCTCTGGTGTTGCTGCAGGTGGGTGCCCACCCTGCATGGGGTGCTGCCCACCCACCCTGCACGGGGTGCTGCCCACCCTGCATGGGGTGCTGCCCCCACCCTGCATGCTACTCACCCTGACGGTCAACCCATCTCTGCCATGGCTCATCCCCCACCACCAAGCCACTGGTGATCCAGCACAGGGAGGTAACGGGGCCCCAGCTTGTCCCTGGGGCTGTCCCCGGTAGGGGACACATGCTCATCCTTCCTCCCCGGTCCAGCCACCAGTGCTGGCACTGCCCTTTTGCTGTGGGCCAGGCAGGGCGGTGACACTGGGATACGGCCAGGTCCCTGTGGCCTCGTTCCCAGCCTTGTCCCCATGCGCTGCTGCCCCTGCCCCAGGGCTGGGGACTGTGGCAGAGGGGACAGGGGCATCCGGCAGGATGGATCCAGTGTGGTGCTCCAGGAGGCTCATCATTCCCTGGGGCTTGCACCAGCCATGCCAGAGTGGGACAACACGACCTTGGTGCTCCCCCCACCGCTGCTCCCTGCCTCAGTTTCCCCAGGCACACAGCCTGTCTCTGCCGGTGGTACCGGAGCTGTGCCAGGACGCCGAGGAGCAAAGCAGCTGTGGTGCTGCCCAGCTCCCACCACTGTCCAGCTGCGCCCATCCCTGCGGGCTGCGCGTGCCACGCTCCGGCTCTCTGATCCTGGCAGGCTGCAGCCCCACGGGTGTTCCCGGGAGGTGCTCCCCTGTGCAAGCCACGGCAGCGCCGGCTTCCTGGGAGCAGGAGGCCTCGCACAGTCATTACGGCGCAGGGGATGATGTCAGGCCTGGCCGCAACCAGGGAGGATGAAAGGGAAGAAGCGGGTTCCCCTCCCGCAGGAGCCGAGTGTGGGGAGCGAGGCCGGGATGCGGGGAGGACGTGGGGGATGCGGGTGGGATGCGGAGTACCCAGCCCCATAGCTTTGACCCTGTGGGAGCCTTTCGGAGCCAACAGCTGCTCTCCGGTTCCAGCCACGGTGCCGGCGCCTGCCCGAGCCCCTCCAGCGTGCCAAGGGAGCGCTCCTCGCACGGCTGCAGCGGCGGGCATGCAACATTACCCACAATCAATGGATCATTATGTAATAAACAAGAGGAAAGTTGTTTTGCAAATGCGGCTGAGTTATCACTTCACAACACGGCGGCGAAGCATCTCTCTGCCGGGCTTAACAAGGATGGATCGGTGTTGGGGGCAGATGGGAGCAGATAGCGAGCCGCCGCGCTCCCCGCCAGGCAGCCGGCAACGCGCCCGCTGCACCCGCTGCGCCCGCAGCCCCCCGCCCTGTGCCGGCGGGGGTCACGGGCCAGGGGAATTTCACAACATGGAGCAAACAGAGTAGGGTGGGGGGGTGGGAGCGAGGTGGGGGGTGCGTGCAGGGTTTGGCCAGTGCTGGAGCAAAGTCTTGGGCAAGCAGCGGCAGCTGATAAGGGCAGGGAGGAGCGAGGGGGGTGGGGGGGGTGTGTGCTGCCCCTGCTGCCACCAGCCCCTCCTGGCCCCCAGCCCCTTCTCAGCAGCCGCTGCGGCTGCCCAGGCCCCACTCGCCCAGCAGAACAGATAAGGGGGTCCCATGGCTCGGGCTGGGAGGGAACAGGCCTGCAGGGTACCCCCTCGGCAGCTGTTGCACCCCAGCAGGGAGGGGACACCCACAGCTCCAACGCTTTGCCCCGACCCCCCCGGGGCTCACACCGCCGCGGTGGGGAACAACCCCGGCCTCACCCCATCATCACCCCACTGCTGCAGCGGGGGGGGACCCCCTGCCCACACCCAGGCAGGATCACGGGTGCCAGTACCACCAGGCAGGACCACACTGCTGCCATTGACCCCTCTGCATCTCACTCCCCCGGTGATGGGCTGTGGGGGTCCCTGGCCCTGTGCCGCTGCCACGTGGGGGTGCCGCCCCACATCTCGCCCCCCGTGATGGGGTGCGGGGGTCCCCGGCAAGTGTCACTCCAGCGTGGGGCCGCCCCCCCGCATCCCAGTCCCCCGGTGCCGGGGTGTGGGGGGTCCCGGCCCGGTGCCTCTCCCGCGTGGGGCCGCCCCCCCCGCATCTCGTCCCCCCGCTGACGGGGTGTGGGGGTCCCTGCCCTGGGCCGCCCCCCCGCATCTCATCCCCCCGGTGACGGGGTGTGGCGGTCCCTGCCCTGGGCCGCCCCCCCGCATCCCGGCCCCCCGGTGCCGGAGTGTGGGGGTCCCGGCCCGGTGCCGCTCCCGCGTGGGGCCGCCCCCCCCGCCCGTGTTGTTGTTGTGTCGCGGCCCCGGGGCGCGGGGCGGGGCGGGGCGGGCCGGTGGCGGGGCCGTACTTAAGGCGGGGGCCGGGCACGGTGCCCGCCCGGCGGAGCGCGCCCGCGGAGCGCATGGAGCGGCGGTGGGTGCCGCTGGCCCTGCTGGGGCTGGGGCTGTGCTGGGCGGCGGCGGCCGACCGCCACACCGTCTTCTGGAACAGCTCCAACCCCCGGTGAGTGCCGCCGCCTCCTCCCGGTGCCGCGATCGGGACCGGCCCCCCACCCCCCCCACCGGGATCGGGACCCGACGGCGCGGACGGTGCCGCTCCCCCGGCGGCCTTTGTCCGGGACGGGCGGCGGGGCCGGATCCTCCGCAGGGTTGGGCTGGAGCGGGGGGGCGGCGGGGCTGGGGGGGGGCCGGTGCTGAGCCCCGGTGCGAGGCCGGTCCAGGTGCGGCCCGGGGGGGCCCTTCCGTTCCCAGGGCCGAGCGGCAGCGGGGCCTCTTCCTTCCCCGCGGGGGTGGCGCGGCGCCAGCCCCGGCGCCGGGCACAGGGAAACGTGTTGACAAACACCGGGCTGGCCGCGGCCCCCGCCGCCCGGGCAGGATGTGCGGGGGGGGGGGCTGGCCGGGGACCGGCGCCCCCCAACCCCCTTGCTGCCTCGGTGTGGGCTGGCGCTGCGGGGTGGCCCCGTCCCGGGCCTTAGAGCCCCCCTTCCCCGCCCCGCCGCCCCCTCCCCCCCCCGAGCTCTGACCCCCTGATTGTACGAGTGCCTCCCTCACCTTGGCGGTAGGGCTGCCCCCCCCCCCCCCACGTTCTGCCCCCCCTGGTTGTACGAGTGCCCCCCAGGGCACACCCCCTCCAGACTGTAGGAGTGCCCCCCTTGGCTTTAGGGGTGCCACCTCCACTGGGCACCCCCCCTTCCAAACTGTGGGGGTATGGATGTCCCCCAGACCATGACCCCTAGACTATAGGGGTGACCCCCCCTATGTGGGCCATGATCCCCAGGCCGTGTCCAGCCTGTATCCAGCAATGCCCCTGTATCCAGGCATTGTCTCCCCAGGCTGTAGGGGTGCCCCCCCCCACCCGGGCGCCAGCTCCCCCAGGCTGTCGGGGGGTGTGTACACCCAGGCCATGCCCCCTAGACTGTAGAGGTGCCCCCACACCCAGGCCATGCCCCCCAGCCTGTAGGGGTGCCCCCCCTGCCATGGGCCATGATCCCCAGGCTGTAGGGATGCCCCCACACCCAGGCACCAGCCCCCCAGGCTGGAGGGATGCCATGTCTCCCTACCTGTAGGACCCCCCCACGTTGTAGGGCTGTGTGTCCTTCCCCCCCTCTGCCCCCATCCCAGGGTTTCCAGAGCAGGGGCTGGCCTGGGGGGTGGCCATCCCTTTCAGAGGCCACTACAGCCAGCGAGGTGAGGGGTCCCTGCGGTGGTCCCTGGCCGGCTGCCAGCCCCCCTGCCATGGGTGAGGTGGGGGGAACAGCAGGCGCTGGAGCCAGGCTGGCTGCCCCACGGGCGAGAGCTGCCGACGCCGCCTGGCTCCGGGAGCGTTGGGACGGGCAGGGCGCGCGTCCCAGTGGGTCCCCTCCCTGCTCCCAGGGAGCACTGGGAAGGGGGTTGCGCTTGCCAGCTGGGGGGGGCGGGGGGCTGCTTTGGGGGGTGGGGGGGCTTTTCTTCCCAAAGCCAGCCTGGGCACCCTGGGACTCAACATGGGGAAGGGTGGACTGAAGGTTGCCCTGTTGTGGGCTCCGAGGAACTACTGTGGGCTGGAGGCTGCGCTCCCTTGACCTTGTTAATCGGGGGGGGGGGGGGGTGTGCAAGGGAAGGGACCCCCCATGCCTCTCCCCGCTGGAGCTGACCCCTGCCTCCCTCCATCCCGCTGCAGGTTCTTGTGGAGCGATTATACAGTGGAGGTGCGCCTCAACGACTACCTGGACATCATCTGCCCGCACTATGAGGAGGGGAGCGTGGACCCCCGCACCATGGAGCGCTACACCCTCTACCTGGTGGAGCTGGAGGAGTACCAGGCCTGCAAGCCCCGCTCCAAGGAGCAGATCCGCTGGGAGTGCGACAAGCCCAGCGCCTTGCACGGCCCAGAAAAGTTCTCGGAGAAGTTCCAGCGCTTCACCCCCTTCACACTGGGCAAGGAGTTCAAGGAAGGGCACAGCTACTACTACATCTGTGAGTACCTGGGGGTCTGCCGTGGGGCTGGGGTCCCTGCCAGGCTTCCCCCACACCCCCTTACCCACATTCTCCCTTGCAGCCAAGCCCATTCACCACCACGGGGAAGCATGCCTGAAGCTGAAGGTGATGGTCGCTGGCAAAGGCAGTGAGTATCACATAGACCCCCACACACCTCCAGGTCCCACTGGTGCCCCCCCGGCTTCTCGCTCACCACGTCAATGCCCAGCTTGGCCTTTCCTGAGCTGAGTCACGGCCGGGCCGTGGCCCCCTGCCAGCCCCGGGCTGTGGGCACACGCCTTTGGCCAGGAAGGTGCCAGTGGCTGCCGGGGGGGCACACAGCCCCCGGTGGAACCTGGCTGCTGGGGCCCCGGGAGGTGCCTTTCGCTGCTCTGACCCCGTGTTTGTTTTGCAGCTCCGGCACCGCCTGTCCCTGCCTCTACCCAGAAGGGGAGGATCCAGGCAGGTAGGTTGGTGGCTGCAGGCAGGCAGGCGGGTCTGGGCGGCCATGGGGCTTGCAGGAGAGCCGGGCTCAACCCGGCTGCTCTCCTTGAGGGGGGCGTGGGGGACCGGGCTGGCAGCAGCCCCTGCGTGGGGTGATGTGCTACTGGCTTGGGGCACGGCACCTCCTGCAGGGATGCTCACAGCTCCTCTCTCCCAGCAGATGATGCAGCTGCACATGTGCTGAGGAGTGTGGGGCAGAACTCGGCAATGCGGAGCAGCAGCCCCATCACCTTCATCAGCTTCCTCCTGCCACTCCTGGTGCCGCAGGGGCTGTGAGCCGCCCTGCCGTGCCTGGACAGACCAAGGCTGTCGCCGCTGGGGACAAAGCTAGGATGCTTGGGACCCCTGTGGTCCTCACGCACACCTGGGGGGCGGTCTGCCCTGTGCACACCTGGGCGAGGAAAGGATTTCTCAGTATTACAGGGCTGGAGGGCCCAGAGCCAGCAGAGCAACCAAAGCCTGGAGCCGCCTCTGCTCCCCCGGCCCTCGCAGGCAGGATGGTCTCAGCAGCTGGAAGCTGAGCGCGAGCCTGGGGCCAGAGGGTTTCTGTGTGTCCGGACTGGAGGAGAGCAGGGGGCTGGCACCCCTGCCCCAGAGGCTGAGCTTGCCCATGGATGGGCCTCGGTGGGCTTAGACTGTGGCATGTCCCGCAGGCGGGGATGCAGTGCTGGCCCCGTGGCCGGCCGGGGTGCCACTGGTGCTGGCTGCGGCAGCACCCTGGGGCTGCGGTCCTTCAGTGTCACTGGCTCTGGGAGCCTGGATGTCTCGGGATGCCCAGCAGCCAGCGGAGCGGGGCTGTAGGAAACATCCCCCTCCACACTGTGCTGTGCCCCTTCCCCATCCTTCATCCCACTGCACGTGGGGGTGGCGAGAGCAGCCCCCACCCTGGACCCCCCATCCCCTCTGCTGGGTGCCAGAGGGGGCACCCGCAGTGGCACCCTGCGCGGGGTGCTTTGCCTGCCCCAATTTGTACAGCTTTCTAACACAGGAGTTTTTATACGATTGTCTTGAATAAATAACCAAGACCATGTGGAATGTGCATGGGGCTGGGGGTGGGGGGGCATGAGGGGCTGTCCTCTGCTCTGTGGGTCTCATTTCCTCTGGCCTTGGAAAGAGGAATGGCCCATGCAGGGTGTTTGTGCTGGTTAATTAATTAATTGGCTGGTGTTTGCAGAGGGCTTGAAAGTGGAAGAGTGCCACAATGTGCTGGCACTATCGGGTGTTTTATCTGGTGACACAAAGCCCGGCTGGGGGTGGTGGTGGGGTGCCCCTCTCTCCTGGGCACAAGGGTGAGGGTCCCCGCCTGGGCCAGCAGCTGTTCCATGGGTGCAGAGACACACGTGCACACACACCCCCAGCCCCAGGAGGGGGTTGAGGTGGGCCCAGAGCCCCTGGGGCTGGGCAGGGGGCACAACCTAGCTGGACCCGGTTGGGGGGGGGGGGGGCTGGAAATGGGGCGTCACAGGGCAATTGGAAACCCCCCCCCCAATGTGTGAGTTAGTGGGGTCACAGGGATGTAGGGGTGCTGGGGAATCGGGGGTCACAGGGATGTGGGGTGGTGCTGGGGAGGTGGGATGGAGGGGGGTGGGGTAGGGGGGTGCTGGGGAGCAGGGAGCATCCAGGGATGCAGGGTGCTGGGGAAATGGAACCTGGGTGGTGCTGGGGAGGGGGAGTGGGTGTGTGTCCAGGGGATGCGGGGGGGGGGGTGGTGTCCCTGCACGGGAAACCGGGGCTGGGGGGGGGGGGGGTGTCCCCCACCCCGCTGTGGGGGTTGCCCCATGGGTTCGGACCCAGCCCATCGCGGTGGTGTCGGGGCTGCTCGGGCCGGTGCGCCGGGGCACGGCGCTGGCCGCCCGCTCGGTGCCCGCCCGGTGGCGCGGCTGGGCCCGCCCCGGTAGTGCGTCCCGTCCCGCCCCGCCCCGCCTCCCTCCCGCCGCTGCCGGGGCCCGGTGGCGCGGCCCGGCATGGCCCCGCTGCTCGCCGCCGCCTGCCTGGGCTGCACCCTGGCCATGTTCGGGACCGGGCTGTGAGCGGCGGGGGCGAGCGGGGGGCACCGCGGCCGGGTTGGGGGTGCAGTGGGGTCATGGGGGGGTGGATGGGGTGCAATGGGGAGGGCACCGGGGCCAGTTTGGGGGTGAAATGGGGGCCATGGGGGCGTGAGGGGTGTTGCAACAGGGAGGGCACTGGGGCCAGTTTGGGAGGTGCAATGGGGGGTTTTGGGGGTGCAATGGAGAGGGCACCGGGGCCAGTTTAGGGGTGCAATGGGGAGGGCACTGGGGCCAGTTTGGGTGTTCAATGGGGACCATGAGGGGATTTTGCGGGTGCAATGGGGAGGGCACCGGGGCCAGTTTGGGGGTTCAATGGGGACCATGAGGGGATTTTGCGGGTGCAATGGGGAGGGCACCGGGGCCAGTTTGGGGGTGAAGAGGGGGCCATGGGGAAATTTTGGGGGTGCAATGGGAAGAGCGCTGGCGCCAGTCTTGGGGATGCAGTGGGGGGGCTGGTGGGGTGGTTGGGGGTGCAATGGGGAGGGCACTGGAGCCAGTTTGGGGGGTGCAGTGGGGGCCATGGGGGGCTGGTGCAGAGGGCTGGGGCTGCAGTGGGGCAGCACAGGGTCTGATGTGCAGTGGCAGGGGAGTTGTGAGGTGCAGTGTCGCAGCCACTGGGGCCGGTTTGGCGGGGCTGGGGTTGGGGGGTGACAAAGCTGAAGGCAAAGGACAGGGAGGGCTGGGCGTGCAGGGGGCATTGAGGGAGTAGGGGCTGGAGGAGGGGTGGTCACAAGTGCAGTGGGGGGCCTGGGAGCATTTCAGGGTGCATGTTTTGGGGGTTGCCTGCTGTCCACAGGGATTGTAGCCCCCCCAGCACTGCATGACCCCCCCGCCATGGCACTGGCACCCAAGAGACTGTTCCCTTCCACTCTCCCTAGGTCCGACCTCCGCCAGATGTTGGCAACCAAGAGTGTGGAGAACATCCAGTTCCTGCCCTTCCTCACCACCGATGTCAAGTACAGTGGGGTCAAGCCCTGGGGGGGGTGGGGTGGGGGTGGTGTCACATGCAGACATGCAGGCTGGGGGGGTTACATGGCAATAGGGGAAGGCAGAAGCCCCCAGGCGAGCGCCCGGCTGTTCGCCCTGCAGCAACCTGAGCTGGTTGGGCTACGGCTGCCTGAAGCAGGACTGGACGCTGATCACTGTCAACGCCATCGGCGCAGCGCTGCAGACCCTCTACATGCTGGCATACCTCTACTACAGCCCCTCGAAGGTGGGGGCCAGCTTGCCTGGGTCGGTGGGTGGGCAGGGGAACCCTTGCCCTGACTGTCTACCCCCTCCCCACCCCAGCGCCCCGTGCTGCTGCGGAGTCTGCTGCTCTTGGCCGTGCTGGCTGCTGGCTACGGCTACTTCACCCTCCTGATTGCTGACACGCAGACACGCCTGGTGCGCCTGGGGCTCTTCTGCAGCGTCTTCACCATCAGCATGTACCTCTCGCCGCTGGCTGACCTGGTGTGTGGGTCTGGGGGAGCCGCAGCAGCACCGGGGCTGCCCAGGCCAGGACCAGCCTGACATTTGCTTCTGCAGGCTAAGATTGTCCGGAGCAAGTCAACGCGGTGCCTGTCCTTCCCACTGACTGTCACCACCTTCCTGGCCTCCACCAGCTGGACGCTCTACGGCCTGCAGCTCCACGACCCCTACATCACGGTGGGTTGGGGCGGCGGGTGACCAAGGGACGTTCTCCTGTCCTGTCCTGTGCTATCCCGTGTTATCTCATCCCATTCTATTCCATCCCATCCCATGCTTTCCCATCCTATCCTGTCCCATGCCATCCCATGCTATCCCATCCTGTCCCATGCCATCCTGTTTTATCCCATCCTGTTCCATGCTATCCCATCCCATTCTATCCCCTCCCATCCCATCCTGGCCTACCCCATGCCATCTCATGCCATCCTGTCATGTTCTATCCCATCCCATCCCCTCCCATCCGTCCCATGCTATCCTATCCCATCCATCCCATCCTGAACCATCCACCCCATGCCATCCCATCCTGTTCTATCCCATCCCATCCCATCCCATCCCATCCCATCCCATCCCATCCCATCCCATCCTGTCTTACCCCATCCCATCCTGTCCTATCCTGTGCCATCCCGCACTATCCCGTGCCATCCCATCCCATGCCATCCCGTTCCCCACCCCGTGGTGTTCAGCCTAGCGCTTGGCACCGGGCCGACCCCCATCCGGCGTCGTGTGTGTCACACAGCAGAGCCTGTGACTAGGCTCAGCGAGATGAGTATTGATTTTAATTAATTAGATGGTATAAGGCCAATAAATCTCCCCCAGCAACGCAGGGCTGGTGGAACGGTGGTGGGGGAGGGCAGCAGTGCCATGAGCTGGGTGGACCCACCCCCTGCGCCCCCTGCCACGTCCTCCTGCAGGTCCCGAATGTGCCGGGGATCGTCACCAGCGTTGTGCGTTTCTGGCTCTTCTGGCGGTACCCGCCGGGCCAGGACAAGCCCTACAGACCCCTGCACGCCTGAGGGGGCCCCGCTGCGCCCCGAGGAAGGAGCCCACACCATGAAGGATCCCCCCAACCCCTGCCAGTCTGTTCCAGCGTGGACCAGCCGCAGGCACCAAGCTCCAGGTGCCACCGTGGCACTGCTGTCCCCCTCGGCTAAGGGCTACCTGCTCCCGGCAGGACTGGGGCCCTGGGAGGGCACCTCCTGTCCGTGCCGCCACAGCGCACCCTCGCCACCGTTCCACCAGCCCTTGGTCCTTTGGTGATGGTTGGGTTGGTCTCAGGGATGTCTTCGGGGTGCCAGGAGCCCCCCACCCCCCCCATCCCTGGGCACCCCGCCTGTCCCTGGGGACCCCTGGATGATCTTCCATGCCCATGGCTCTGCCGCAACGCGGGGCTGGGGCTGCCGGGAAGCCCTGCATCTCTTTTGTACGAATTTAAGTGCCTTTTAATAAATCAGAGACTCTTCCCAGTGCCTGGTTGTTGTTCCCTCCCTCCTGGTCTGCTGGCTTTGGAGTCCGGGATGGCTTTTGTCCCCACATCTGCTTTGTCCCCAGGATGGTGGGGGCTCATTCCGGCACCCCCTGGGCTCTAGCAAACCCTCCTCCAGCAGCACCCACTTTCTGGCAGCGAGGAAACAGCATCCCAGGGGAGAGCCAGCACAAGGCTGAGTTGGGGCAGGGAGGGGGCACCCAGGACAGCAGCACTGCTGGGGGAGGCTGTTCTAACCCCCACCCCACCCCCAAGCAGCAGCCTGGGGATGCTGGTCACCACGTGGCAAGAACAGTCATTCTGCAGCTTCGACACGAGGCTTGCTACCGGCCATCACGCCAGCAAATTTATAATCAATTAAAATCCTCACTAAAACCACGACAATTGAGTGTGCACAAATCAGGCAGCCATTGGCATCGACCCAAACTCAATTAGCAAATTGACAATGATCTGGAATGAAGATATCAGGCAAGCGCATCAGCAGAGGGATAAGAGCGCATTTGGGTGACCAAATTACACAACAGACACCGGAGCCTCATGAAAGGCAACCCCCAGCGGGGCAGGAGCCCCATCCCTGCGGCTCCGTCGTGCGGGCAGGTCCTCCAGCCTGGATGACGCAGGCCGGATTAAGGAAGCGGTGACGAGGACTTTGGCAGAGCCTGTGCTACGGCTCAGACGCTCGTTTACACCTTGCAACGCGGCCTGGGAAAAATCAATAGGGAGGCGAGCGGCAGGAACGGGGCTGGGGTGAGAGCGGTGGCTGGAGGGGGAAGGCGAGCTCCCGCTGCGCTGCGGCACGCAGCCCGAGCTGGCGTGGCTGCCGGGCTTGCCTGGCATGCTCCATCTTGCTGCCACGGCCCGCGGAGCTGGAGCTCCCCTTACCTGCACTGGCTGCGCTTGCAGGTGTCTCTGCCGCAGGGACTCGCCCCGGGCCCACGCTCGCCCCCCCCCCACCGCAGCACCCGCGTTTCCCAGTGGTGAGGAGCCCCCCAGCAGTGGGATGCAGCTCCCAGCCTGGGTGACGGTGCTGCTGAAGGACCGACTGCCTGGGGAAAGGGCAGCTTTCTCCGCTGACGCACCGGGCAGAAACTTGGCTGCCGACCGGTCACTCCGGCTGGCATGTGCCGCAAGCGGCTGGCGGGAGTGGCCACGATGTGGCCCCGTGCGCGAGGCCAGAGGTGAGCGGAGCATCCCCCAGGGATGCAAGCGCTTGCAGCAGGCATGTCTCCATGCAGGGAGAAGCTGCTGCCTTGCTACTGCCTACCGAGCTGCTGGAGGGCTATGAGTAGCCCCTGGATGGTCCCGAGTAGCCTGCAGAGGGCTGTGAGTAGCCCACACAGGGCTGGTTGCCCTTGCCCTGTGCCCAGGCTGCGGTCCCTGCCCCAGAAAGGCAGCATTTCGTCGAATCCAGTGTGGTGCCACCTCACAAACAGCCGTGCACAAGTGAGACCACGGGAGCTGCCCACCCTGCTCTGAGCTGCCATTGTTGCTCAGGAAACAGCTAATTAGTTGCTCCTGCTAATTAGCCTGAGTCCTCCCTCATGATACCAACTGCTCCTTTTTGCAGAAGGATGCGCAGCCGATAATTAAAAACAAGAAAGTCCTTTGGCTGGTATGCGAAGAAGCCGGGGAGGCTGCCAGGAAGGCAGGCCCTAGCATGTGTCACCATCAGCCGCGCAGCTCTTCCAGCCGGGCCGGCAGCGTGGGTCTGGGGCCCCCCAGGACAGAGGGGCACCCCCGGACAGAGCCCCTCCTGCCCACAGCTGGGACGCCTGCGCTGCAGGGCGCCCGTCCCGGTGCTGCGGCGTGTCTGCCTGCCACTGCCCACGAAGGTGAGGGCAGAGGAGTGGCAGCTGCAGCCGCTGCGCCGGCAGGAGCGGGGAGCAGCCCCCCGGCGTGGGCTGAGCCACCCCAGCAGGCTGGGGGAGACCACAGGCTCTGGGCACTCTGCATTTTAAAGGCTGCGCTGCCTGCTCCACCCAGCCAGCCTCTCTCCTCCCTCCCCTGGAAACCGGCCAGCGAGACCGAGATGAGTTTTCTCCAGCTCCCACCTGACGGGGTGAACCACATCTGAAGGGCAACCGGGAATGTGCTCTGCCCACAGTGCTACCCAGCGCCGCAGGCCTTCGGGGCAAGGCCCAATCCTGCCCTCGCCACCTCGCATCCCTGCCTCTACAGCCAAGCTCCAAGAAGCCTGGAGAGGGAGAGGCCAGGCTGGGCTGGGGGGGGGGGGGGGGCTCCCTGCAGGCTGGGGGGAGTGCTGAGAGGGGACCCGGGCCTGTGTGGAGACCCCTCCCTTGTGTGGAGCTTCCCAAGCACCAGTCTCATGCTGGGGAGATGACTGATTCCCCACGAGTGTGGCTTGGGGTGGTGTCCCGAGGTCTCTGGCTGCCTGCGGCCCCCAACCCGAGCAGCACCGCCCAGGGGAGCCCCAGCCCGGGCCCCCCGCCCCCCCCCCCCCGGGAGCACCAAACATGGCAGCAGCCACGGTCCCTCAGCTTTATTGGGTCAGAAGCGCAGCCCTCGCCGCCGCAGGTCAGCCCGCGCCGCGCTGATGTGCTCCTGCAGCTCAGCGGCCGCCTCCTCGCAGTCGTTGAAGGTGGCCAGGCGGTAGCCCACGGTAGCCAAGGAGTAGCAGCCAAAGGCCACCAGCAGGTAGACAGGCAGGGGCAGCAGGGCCTGCCGGCACGGGGCGGGCAGCCGCAGCCCCGGCGGCGCCAGCGCCAGCGCGGCCCAGGCCGAGCCCAGCAGGGCGAGTCCACACAGCCACTGGCCCAGCTTGGTCATGGCGGCCTGCGGAGAGAGCGGCCGTGAGACGGGACCGGGTCGCGCCCGCCCCGAGCCCCCCGCCCCAGCCGGGCCGGGCCCAGCCGGGGCCTCCTGTACGGAACCCGCCCCGAATCCCACCGGGCCTTCGCCCACCTGCCCCGGACCCCTCGGAGCCCTCCTGAGCCAGCTGAAGGGCTGCCCCGGCCCCAGGTACCGGCCCCCGCCCCCACCTGAATGGCTCTCGCGCCCCGCACCCGCTCAGCCCCGGCGCGGCGATGACGTCAGTGCAGCGCGCCGCAGCGCGGGGGCCGCCGGGAGCTGTAGTGCCAGGCAGTGCCACGTCGCCCCACGCAGGCGCAGTGGGAGGCGGCGGGGCTCCCCCTGGCGGCGGGGCGGCGGCAGCCCCGGGCCAAGGCTGGCCCCCGTGCCGCAGGAAGCGCCGGGCTCTGGCGGCGGCAGCCGGGCGCAGGAAGCATCTGGTTTCCTCCGCGTCCGGCCTTGGCGGGTGGCGGGGACCCGGCGTGGGAGCAGGCCCTGCCGGCCCTCCCACGGCTCGCGGGGCCTGGGCCCTTCCCACGGCTGCCCCTGCCTGGTGCAGCCCCGGTGCCTGGCCGTTGCCCCCTGCCTGTCCTGGGGAAGGCACGGACAAACTGGGCTGCACCAGGACGGGGGCCCGGGGGCCAGCTGGGGCCAGTGCTTGCCCCTCCTGCCACAGCTCCCCCTCCCCATCACTCACTGGAGCCCCGAGCCACGGGGACCCCCCAGGCCCCCACCAGCTCACTCCAGCCGGGCCAAGCCCCTGTGGCATCAGAGCCTGCTCTGACCCGCCCGGCTCTGCTGGGATTTTCCTCCCTTGCAGGTCCAGGCAGACGAGACGCTGTCAGCACATTTTCCCTGCAAAGCGGCAGGGGGGGTCGGCAGCTGCTTCCCTGCCCTGGCTGTGCTCCGCTGGCCTGCACCGAGCTCCCCCGGGCACCAGTGAGGTGGGGAAGCCACCCCAGGCTCCGCTGCAGCTCAGACGAGTGAGCAGGAGCACTCTCAGCCATGCTGGAACACAGCGGTGTGAGGAAACCAGGCTGAGAGGAACCAAACCTGCGACAGCTGCGGACAAAAAGTTATAAAGAAATGGCTTTATTGGGCAGCTGAGAGCCACAGTCCAGCCTGGTGGGGAGGGGGCTGCCCCACAGAAGGGGCAGCAGGACATCAATTCCTCTTCCTGCCTTTGCCAACAGCTTTGGCGGGAGCAGCAACAGGCACTGTGGACTGGTAGAGCGTGGAAGAGATCTTGTTGATGTAGTAGAGCCCAATCATGGAGAAGATGAGGCTGCAAGGAAGGAAAAGGAGAGGCTACTCAGCTGCTGACAGACAGGAGTACGCTGGGGTCAAACCAACCCCTTTTCCCCCTTGATCCCACTGCGCTGTGGTTTCTAACACTGGCCACCCTGGGGGTCCCCAGCCAGCCTTGGCCCTGCCTGGTGCTCTGTTTCCCTCCCCACAGCAAGCACAAGCCATCAGGGTCCCCAGCAGCAGCCAGAGCAGTGCAACTGCTGCTCCCTACCCTCTGGGGCAGGCTCTGGACTTACCAGGTGGTCACACAGACTCGGTGAATGAGGCCAGAGGCAAAGAGAGCCAGCAAGAGGCAGGTGAGGACTGCAGGGAAAAACCAGGAAGAGATAAAAGATGCAGCCACGCTGCCCCAACACATCAGCCTCTGAGCAGCAGGGCCCAGGGCCGCAGCAATGCAGCACAACATAAAAGCTCAGGGGAACTGCCAGGGTGGACCCTTCCTCCAGGGCAGGGCTGGGACCCTTCAGTCCCACTGACAGAGCAGGGCCCCACCGCAGGCCCATCGCAGACCCAGCCCTGCCGCAGGCTGGCACACCTGCTGCCTTCAGCTGATGGCACACACACCCGCGCCCTTCTGCAGTGCTTACTCTCAGGGAATATCTTGGCCTGGAAGCCCTTGCCAAAGACGAGGTTCTCCAGGTTGTTGAAGGCCTGGCTAGAGGGTTAAGGGACAGAACAGTGCACTGCACCCCTGGCCCCACTCCCTGCTACCCTAAAGGATACGGTGAGGGAGCAGACAAAGAGCGCGGAGCCCAGCAGCCCGCCCTGGATGGTCAGCCACTCGGTAGAGGCCAGCTGCCGGCTGTACATCTGCATCCCAGCGAAGAGCAGCAGCGAGAGCAGCGAGGAGAGCGCCAGGGAGGTACCCGTGCCTACAGCTGGGGTCGCAGGGCCGCCTCAGCAAGGCCACTGGGACCCCCGCTGGCACAGTGAGGGGCACTGCTGGGCTGTGGCTTCACCCCAGACCCACCCCACAGCCCCCAGGCCCGGGACCCTCCCCGGATCAAGGTCCGGGTCCAGGCCCACCCCGCAGGCTCGGCGCGCCCCCTGGGCCCGGGCCCACCCCGCAGCCCCCGACCCCGGTCTCCCCCTGGGCCCGGGCCCGGACCCGGACCCACACCGCAGCCCCCGGGCCCGGGCCTCTCCCCGGGGCCAGCTCCAGGCCCACCCTGCAGGCCCCGAGCGCCCCCCGGGCCTGGACCCATCCCACAGCCCTTGACCGCTGTCTCCCCCTAAGCCCACCCCACAGCCCCCGGACCCACCGCGGCCGCCCCCCGTTAGATGCCAGGGCCGCCTTGGCCACCCGGTACCGCCCCCCCGCCCCCGTTACCCATGGTGCCCCGCGGCGTCGCCCCCGTCCCCGTCCCCGTCCCGTGCCGGTGCGGCGCGCCCGCGCAGGCGCACTGCGGCCAGGCCGGCGGGACGCGGGGTGGTGTCAGTGCGCATGCGCGGCGGCCCCGCCCGCCCCGGGGGCGCAGCGCTCCGACGGGTTGGGGCGCCCCCTGGCGGCCGGGCTTGGCGCGGCGCTCCCCGCTGTCTCGCGCGCCCCCCGACGGCGGGGAGGGGCGCGGCGGGCGGCCCCGGGGCCGGGGCCGGGTGGGGGGGCGGCGCGGGAACCCCGGGAGCTCCAGTACCGGCTCCGGTCCCTCTCCTAGCGCTTACGCTCAGCCCGCCCGGGGTCCAGCCCGGGCACCGCTCCCCGCGCTGCCGTTCGCACGGACCCGGCGGGGGGTGCCCGGGGGCGCGGCGGGACCCTCCCGGTGCCGCCCCCCTGGCCCCCGCCGCCCCCCCCGCCGCCGCCGCCGCCGCCGGGGAGGGTCCCGCTGAGCATGCGCGCCACCGCCCCCCGCCCTCCCCCCGGCTCCGCCGCTCCCTGCAACAGACCGGGGCGTCCGCGGCCGCCGCTGCTGCCGCCGCCGCGGGGACCGGCGCCGGGAGCGGGCGCGGAGCCATGGCCGAGGGCGAGGACCTGCAGACCTTCACCTCCATCATGGACGCGCTCGTCCGCATCAGCGTGAGCGGCGGCGGCGGCGGGGTGGGGGGGCACGGCGGGGCGGCCGGGCCGGGTCGGGCTCCCCCCAGGCCCGGTGTCGCCATGGCAACGCGGCGGGGCCCGGCGGCGGGTGCGGGCGGGGCGGCGAGGGTGCCCTTGAGCGCCGGGCGGGCCGCGGACCCGCGCCCCGACCCCCCGCGCGGCCATCGCAGGGGAAGGCCGGCACCGGCCCTCCCCCCGTCGGTGCCACAGCCGGGGCCCGGAGCACCGGGAGCTGCTGGCACACCCCGGGGCGTGGGGGCTGGGCCCCGGCCCTGGTGCCCATCCTGGTCCTTGCCCAGGTGCTGGTCCTGGCGCTGGTCCCAGTGCCGGTCCCCATCCTGGCCCAGGTGCTGGCCCCAGTCCCCATCCTGGTCCCAGCTCTGGTCCCCATCCCAGTGCTGGTCCCAGTGTCAGTCCCGATCCTGCCCCTGTCACTGGCCCCAGTCCTGGTCACCATCCTGGCCTTGATCCTGTCCATGCTGCTGCTCCCAGGCCTGATGCTGGTCCTCATCCTGGCCCCAGCCCTGGTCTCCATCCTGGCCCTGGTGCTGGCCCCAGCTCCAATCTCCATCCCAATCCCAGCCCTGATCCCCATCCTGGTGGTGCTGCTGCTCCCAGGCCTGGTGCTGGTCCCGATGCTGGCCCTGGCCCTTGTGCTGGTGCCAGGCCTGGTCATGGACTTGGTGCTGGTCCTGGCTCTAGTCCCAGTGCTGGTCCCAATCCTGGTCCTGGTGCTGGACCCACCCCCAATCCCCATCCTAGTCCCAGTTCTGGTCCCCATCCTGGTGCTGGTGCTAGTGGTGGTCTTGATCCTGACCATACTGCTGCTCCCAGGCCTGATCCTGGTCCTCATCCCGTCTGGCCCTGGCACTGGTCCCCGGCCTGATCACAAATTTGGTGCTGGTCCTGGCTCTCGTCCCAGTGCCAGTCCTGATCCTGGCCCAGGTGCTGGCCCTAGCCCCAGTCCCCATCATGATCCCAGCCCTGGTCCCCTTCCCCATCCAGATGCTGGTCCCAGTGCTGGTCCTTGTCCTGGTCCTGCTGTAGGCTGCGGGCTTGATCCTGGTCCCAAGGCCTGATCCTGGTCCTGGCCCCAGCGCTGACCCCAGCCCCAGTCCTCATCCCAATCCCAGCCCTGGTCCCCATCCCCATCCAGGTGCTGGTCCCAGTGCTGGTCCTTGTCCTGGTCCTGCTGTAGGCTGTGGGCCTGATCCTGGTCCCAAGGCCTGCTGCTGGTCCTGGTGCTGGTCCTGACCCCAACCCCAGTGCCCGCCGTGCCCCCGCTGGCAGGTGACGCTCCCCCCCTCTCTCCCCAGACCAGCATGAAGAACATGGAGCGGGAGCTGGTCTGCCCGGTGTGCAAGGAGATGTACAAGCAGCCGCTGGCCCTGCCCTGCGCACACAATGTCTGCCACGTCTGCGCCAGCGAGGTGCTGCTGCAGCACGGCTACCTCTGCTGCGACCCCACCTCCGAGCCCTCCTCGCCTGCCGCCACCCCCCTCCACCCGCAGCCCCCGCCTGGGGCGCCGGGCCGTCCCCAAGCCCGACCGCCTCGACCGCCTCCTGAAATCAGGTGGGGCAGCCGCAGGGGGACGGGGATGGCATCTGCGGGCTCCCCCTGCGCGAGGTGGAGGGGTCTGGGGTGCTGTGTCCCCCCCGCCCCTGATGCCCCCGCTGCCTCCCTCCCGCAGGCTTTGGCACCTACCCGGGGCGCAAGCGGGGCACCGTGCACCCCCAGACTGTCAGCTTCCCCTGCCCGGCCTGCCAGCGCGACGTGGACCTGGGCGAGCGGGGTCTGGGCAGCCTTTTCCGCAACCTGACGCTGGAGCGGGTGGTGGAGCGCTACCGCCAGACCATCAACATCAGCGCCGCCATCATGTGCCAGTTCTGCAAGCCCCCGCAGCTGGAGGCCACCAAGGGCTGCACCGAGTGCAAGTCCAGCTTCTGCAACGAGTGCTTCAAGCTCTACCACCCCTGGGGCACCCAGAAAGCCCAGCACGAGCCCACACCCCCCACCCTCACCTTCCGCCCCAAGGTACGGCCGCCCCCGGCTCAGGATTTTGTGGGTGCTGGGGGGAGGGATCCTGGGGAGGGGGGCAGGAGGCACGGAGCCCCGCTGAGCTCCCCCGTGCCCCGTGCAGGGGCTGATGTGCCCGGAGCACAAGGAGGAGGTGACTCACTACTGCAAGACCTGCCAGCGGCTGGTGTGCCAGCTCTGCCGCGTGCGCCGCACTCACACCAGCCACAAGATCACCCCGGTGCTCAGCGCCTACCAGGCTCTCAGGGTAAGGGCTGTGGCCGCGCCGGGAGGAATCGGGGGCACCGGCGGAGCCCCGGGGCGGGGGGGTTGCACGTGCATGTTGGGGGGGTTGCCAGCACCTTGCCTCATCTCCTCCTCTGCAGGAGAAGCTGACAAAGAGCCTCGCCTACATCTTGAGCAGCCAGGACACGGTGCAGACCCAGATCGCTGAGCTGGAGGAGACGGTGAAGCACACGGAGGTGAGGGCGGGAGGTGCCTGCCTGTCCCTGAGCTGCCCCCAGGCGCGGGGTGGCACTGCCAGCCCGGCCCCTCTCCGCCCCAGGGCGCGCGGTGTGCTGACCCTGCCGCGCTCGGCAGGTGAACGGCTCGCTGGCCAAGGAGGAGGTGTCGCAGCTGATCCAGGGGCTGTGCGCCATGCTGGAGGAGAAGCGGGCGACCCTGCTGCAGGCGATCGAGGAGTGCCAGCAGGAGCGGCTGGCCAGCCTGCACTGCCAGATCCAGGAGCACCAGGCCATGCTGGAGAACTCGGGCATGGTGGGCTATGCCCAGGAGGTGCTGAAGGAGACCGACCACCCCTGCTTCGTCCAGGCTGCCAAGCAGCTGCACAACAGGTACCGGGCTGGGGGGACCCTCAGGGGTGCGGGGCTGATCGGAGCCAAGGTGGCCACCGTGTGCCACCCTGATGTCCCTGCTCTCCCGTGCTGCAGGATCCTCAGGGCCACTGACTCGCTGCAGAGCTTCCGTCCTGCGGCCACAGCCTCCTTCAGCCACTTCCAGCTGGACGTCAGCAGGGAGCTGAAGCTGCTCACCGACCTGGCCTTCATCCGAGGTAAAGGCAGCAGGACCGGACACCGGCTGTGCCCTGTGTGGAGGTGCAGCCCCTGCGGGCAGAGCGGCTCCCTGCCCGCCTCGAGCCAGAGCTCAGCCACGGCCGCAGAGCGCTGGGCGGGTGCTCGCGGATCTGCCGGTGCCCCCTCCCCGTCAGGGACGGCCCCCGCCCCAGCAGCCCCCAAAACAATCCCTGCCCCTGCCCTGCCCTGTGCCAGGGTGGCCAGGCTAGGGGGCAGGACAGGCAGGGCCGTGGTGCCAGGTAAGGGCAGCAGGAGCGCCGGAGGGTGAGTAGAGCGGAGGCTGCCCCGCTGCAGGGCAGGTGCTTCCCCACAGGGCAGGAGCCGCGTGGCCCTGCCGGACCCGCTGGCAACACTTTTCAGACCTGCTTCTACCTCTCTTTGTTTATAGGCTGCGGCCGCTGCTGAGTCGTCACTGAAGTAACTGAGGCAAGTCACATCCCTGCCCCAGAGCCAGCCCCGCTCTCTCTGTCCCATCCCTCCATCCCCGCTCCCGCCCCATCCCTCCATCCCCGCTCCCACCCTGTCCCACTCCGCTGCCATCCTCCATCCCTGTCCTGCCCGCTGGCAGTGGCAGGCAGCGGCTCTGCCCCTCCTCCATCTGCTGCTGCTCCTCCTGCCCTCCTGCTCCCTCCTCGCCCCATTTCTGCCCCATTTCCGCCCCCCCTCCTCACCCCATTTCTGCCCCCCCTCCTCGCCCCATTTCTGCCCCATTTCCGCCCCCCCTCCTTGCCCCATTTCTGCCCACCATCCCCTCATCTCTCCACCCCTCCTCCCCACCCTGCCTCTCTGCTCCCACTGCACCACCAGCATCTTCACACCACCCTGCCATCCCCATCTCCTCCCCTCCTCTTCTGCTGCCTCCATCCTCTCTCTTTCTCTCTCTCTCTCTCCTCCCTCCTCGACTTGCACTCAGCCTGTCTGGTCCCTGGAGCCTCACAGCAGCGAGCTCCTCTGTCTCCCTGACTCTTGCTCTCCTCTGGTGCCTACACACGGTCTCCGCAGTCAGATCCCCCTAGACTCCTGCTGGTTGTGCGTCCGTGCGTCCGTCCGGAATGCCCCCTCCCTGCGTCTGGCCGCCTCCCTGCCTGCCGGGGGGGGGGATGCTGCCTGATGCCCGTCGGTGCCTCTCCCCGCAGCACCCGAGGCCCCCGTCATCGACACGCAGCGCACCTATGCCTACGACCAGATCTTCCTGTGCTGGCGGCTGCCGCAGCACTCGCCACCCGCCTGGCACTACACGGTGGAGTACCGCAAGACGGACGCCAAGGCCAAGGGGCTGAAACTGTGGCAGCGGCGGGAGGAGGTGCGTGGCACCAGCGCCCTGGTGGAGTACCTGGACACCGACAGCGTCTACGTGCTCCGGGTGAAGGGCTGCAACAAGGCGGGTTTCGGGGAGTACAGCGAGGACATCTACCTCCACACACCGCCCGCCCCAGGTGAGGAGCGCCGGGGGCTCGCAGCACTGATCGGAGCACCCGGCCGGCTGCTTGTGCCATCCTTCTCACCCTCTGCTCTTCCCTGTAGTCCTCAACTTCTTCCTGGACAACCGCTGGGGCTTCAACCGGGACCGGCTGGCCATCAGCAAGGACCAGCGCGCCGTGCGCAGCGTCCCCGGCATCCCCATGCTCTTTGCTGCCGAGCGCCTGATGACCAGCTGCCACCTCTCCATCGACCTGGTCATCGGTGACGTGGCCATCACGCAGGGCAAGAGCTACTGGGCCTGCTGCGTGGACCCCAGCTCTTACCTGGTCAAGGTGGGCGTGGGGCTGGAGAGCAAGCTGCAGGAGTGGTTCCAGGTGCCACAGGACGTGGTGAGCCCCAGGTGAGCGGGGGCTTGGTGGGAGTGGGGGTCCTCTGCCTGTTCCTGCCTCCCCGCCAGGCGCTGGCTCTGGGACGCATAGGGCAGCCCCAGCCTGTCCCTCCCGCGTTGGCGCTGGGACTCACCCACGCCCCTGCCACAGGTATGACCCCGACAGTGGCCACGACAGCGGGGCAGAGGACACGACGGTGGAGGCACCCCCGCCCTATGCCTTCCTCACCATCGGCATGGGCAAGATCTTGCTCTCGCACGGGTCGGCACTCACCTCTCGCGACCCCAACGGCTGCACTGTGCCCTTGCCTCCGCGCATCGGCATCTGCTTGGACTACGAGCAGGGCAAGGTGAGCTTCTATGATGCCGTCTCCTTCCGCGAGCTCTGGGAATGCGGCGTGGACTGCTCGGGGCCCGTCTGCCCTGCCTTCTGCTTCATTGGAGGGGGTGCCCTGCATCTCCAGGAGCTGGTGGCCAACAAGCAGGAGCGTAAAGTGACCATCGGGGGCTTCGCCAAGCTGGACTGAGCTGTGCCTGCGCTCCCCGTGCGTGTGCCAGCCATGGCCCCCCATTGCCCAGCGAGCTCCAGGGCCTTGGGGGGACATGGGCCAGGGCCAGGGGGAGCAGAGCACAGGGCAGCCCCGGCCCTGCCGCCACTGGGAATGGGCCAGTTGTTTGGTTTATGGGATGGGTGGGGATGGGGACAGCTCTGCCGTCCCCTCCTCTCCCTGTCACCTTGCCCCTTGCCCCAGCTTGGCTGGAGGTTGCTCTGAGCTGGGGCCTCGGGCAGGGCTGGGCAAGGGGTCAGCTCTAGAGATGGGGAGCGCGAGCGGGATGCGGGGCTGTGCAGGGAGGGGGGTGGCAGGTGACAGTGGGGGTGACGGTGGGGGGGTAGAAGCTGGGTGCTGGCTGGGGTGGGGGTGGCAGCTGGGCTTGGGGAGAGAGGGCGGGGGGAGGCTGGGCTGGAATGAAGTGTGAAGACTTTTTTTTAAAATGCCTCATTTTCAACGTGGCTCACCCGGCTGCAGCGCCATGGCCGGGCACAGCCACCACGGCCAGGCACAGCTGCCATGGTCTGTGCCGCGGGCTGCCAGGCTGTGGGATGCTGGTGCCTCCCCCCTGCTCTCCCCTGGGGCTGCAGAGTGCCGCTGGCTGTTCTGCCCTGTCCCCAGCTGAGCCACGTGCCTGGCCAGCCCTGCCCGTGTCCCTGCCTGCACGTGCTCCGGCAGGACACGCTCGGCCCCCGTTACACCGCTCAGTGCCAAACCGCGGGCAGCCGGGGCTGGCTGGGGCCGCGGGGTCGGGACCTGACCCAGCCGGGAGCTGTGCCACGCTGCCATCCACCACGGGGGCCCGTGCCAGCGGTCCCATGCTGGGATCTGTCCGAGCTGCTGTCGTTTCTCCTGGGTTCTGTTACAATTGCTGTATTTTCATGGTTTCCTACAATAAACTGCGATGCCAGACTCCTCTGGAGCTGCTCTGCGGTGGAGGGCAGCCGCCCCACAGACACTGGCGCTGTGGGGTGCTGGTCGGTCTGCGGTGTGGCCATGGGGCTGAGCTGTCCTTCGGGCCATGGCCAGCAGGGGCCAATCCTGCCCAGGGAAGGGCCTGGGGCAGCGTGGGCAGTGCTGACGTGTCTGGTCCCTGCCCGCGCCCTGCCTGGCCACGTGGCTGCTGCCACCCGGTCTCGGGGTGTCAGTGGACCAGCCGCCAGTGGGGTCTAGAAAAACCCCGGTAGCATTAGCGAGGGGTCCTAAGGGTGGCTGGTCCAGCCTGGGGGGCTGCTGGGCACTGGGGCATCCTCTCAGGGTAAGGGGGTCTGGACCCCCACCCGGGTACCCCCATCCTGCAGGGGAGCAGCGTGGCAGGTGGAGGAGCCGGTGACTGTCCCCGGGGGTGGCTGGGCCGGGCTCCCCGTGAACAGGCGGCTCTTTGTGGGGCTGAGCCTTGGCGCTGGTTTCGATTCCTGCGGGCCCTGCCCAGGGCTGGGGGGGGCTGGCACAGCCCTGCCTTGGCATGTGACCCCATCCCTGGCGGGGGGGGGGGGGGATGTGATGCTGTGCCACAGCTGACCCTCAAGGCTGTGCTTAGCTTTGCCCCTTCCTCCTGGCACACGACAGCAGAGCCCGGCACGCTGTGGGTGTCCCCCACATCATCCCGCTGTTCATGTGCATGCAAAGACCCCCTCCCAAAGCCCTCCCTGTGCCAAACCCCCCAGCTCCTGCCCTAATCCCC
This sequence comes from Falco peregrinus, assembly GCF_023634155.1. Lineage (NCBI taxonomy): Eukaryota > Metazoa > Chordata > Aves > Falconiformes > Falconidae > Falco > Falco peregrinus. The sequence continues at coordinate 3,321,294 of NC_073740.1, read as the reverse complement.
CCTAGGGTGCACCCGATCCATGCAGCCCCCCGCATGCAAAGACCCCCCAGAGCCTTCCCCGTGCCAAGCCCCCCCAGCTCCTGCCCTAACCCCCCCATAGGGTGCACCCCATCCCTGCAGCCCCCATCCCCGCAGCCCCCCCCCTGCCCCCCGCCTGCCAGGCTGGAAGGCTGCTGGGTTTTACTGTTGCTGTTGGCAACTCTGGCTATCGGCAAAGCGTAAAGGAAACCAAAAGCAGCAACTACACACACCCCCCTCCACAGACGCACGCAGCTGCACACACCCTCCCCCCCCCCCCAGCCTCCAGCCCCTCTCACCGAGCAGCCCCCAATCCCCCCCCCCCAGCACAGCCCAGACACATACTGGGGTCCGCGGGCACCCAGCACGGCCACGTCCCCCACCCAGAGCCCACGTGCCGCGGCCACAGCACCCACCAGCCACACGCTGCCGGGCTGGTTCCCAGCAAAGCGGCTGGCTCCGCGCCTGAGCTCACAAGCAATTTCTTTCGGGAAGGTTTGTTTCCTTGTTTTTTCTGCCTTTTTGGTAGTTGCCAAAACCCTCCCAGCCCCCAGCATGGGCCCAGTCCAAACTGGGGCTGCCGGGGGAGCCGCCCTGCGGCTCAGGGCACAGCAGTCCCAAAGGCATGTGCCTCGGCACAGCCTGGCACGCGGCTGGCCCCATGCTGGGCACGGTCCTGTTTCGGTCCCCGGCCCCCACCCCGCTGCCCCTCAGCACATCCAAAACCCCTTCCCCCTGGCAGCCCCCAGGGCCCTTTTGGGGCTCACTCGGGGTGTGGAGGATCCTGAGCCTGGACCAGGCAGGGGAGGGAAGTGGGACCAGCAGCGTGCGTGCCATGCGGTGATGCACATGGTGATGCACATGCAGCCTTTATGGCCCCACCGTCACCTTTACACTCTGCCTGTGCAGCCGCACCGCAGAAGAACCGGTTGCGTTGCCTGAACCGTGTTTGTTCACAAGACAGAAACCGAGAGTGCGGGACAGGTGGGTGGGATGTGAGCGAGAGGGACAGTGTCCTGGCAGGGCACAGGCACACCCTGGGGAACGCAGCGGATGGGGACGCTTGCCCATGCCCAGGCAACTGTAGGTGCAATGGCAGCGAGGGCAAAACAACCCCAGCACCAACCCTAGGTCTGCTCAGCCCCAGAAAGGAGAGCAGCCCCCTCAGCTGGGGTCCCCTGGGTGGGTGACAGCCGTACCATGGCAGCCACAGAGCCAGAAGGGGAGGCACCCGGATGGAGCGCTGGGGAAACCCCCGCAACATCACCAGGGCTGACGCAGCCCTGTGGGACACTGTGCCCGACTGCGCCCATCTTTTTATTGTGAAATAACGTAAATATACTGCGGCTGAGGACCCTGCCACCCTGCTTCCCTGTCAAGCTGAACCCGGCACCGATACCCTGCACACACACACATATATATATATATATTTATTTATATAAAATAAGACCACAAAACCAGCAATTGAATCCCTAGGGGTGAGCGCAGGGGGAGCACGAGTCTGGACACACACCCCCCCCAGCATGGGGATGGTTGCAAAGCCAAGCGAGCACGGGGAACAGGGGGTGTGGGGGACCCTCCCTCCCGCCACGAATCTTTGCTCATCCAGTTCTGTCATGCGCACGAATCCGGCTGCTCCAGAACCATTCAGCTCCCACTGCCTGTGGCAAGGGGCCGAGCAGCACCGGGGGACGTGCCCAGGGCCGGTGCTGCTCCCCCGGGAGCAGGGGGGCACGGCCACCCCCTGCCCTTAGCAGCCACCCTCTGTCCCAGCATGTCCCTCAGAGGTTGTCGGAGGTGGCAGGGTTGGTGTAGGTGAAGGTGCCGACCCCCGCGCCATTGCTGCTGGCCACCTGGGGAGGGAACAGTGAGGGGGTGTCAGAGCTGGGCTGGGGAGAAGCTGGGCTGAGCCCCCTCCTCAGCCCCCGCCGGGAGCAGTGGGGGGACCCCCACATCCTCACCACAGGCACCACGGGCATTCCCGTGTGCTCAGCTAAGAAATGCATCTGCCCTGCATGATGGGCAGCTGCCCCCAGCCATGGGTAATGCGGGCACCCACAGCCCCCTTGGGCCCCCCCCGAGCACCCCGGGGTGCAGGAGCTGGTGGAGGAGCTGAAGCGGCTCTGGCCATGTTCCTCCCCTGCTCGATAAGCCTGCCCAGCAAGAGCAAAGGTAAATATTTACCCAGGCCCCTGGTATTTGAACAGGGTGAGCTGCTCGCACACAGCCAAGCAGCTGGATAGGGCCCCAGCCCACAGCGTGCAGGGGAGTGCAGTGCACCAGGGGCTGGGGCTGAGCCCCCAAACCCCACATCACTTGGAGGACCCATGCCCTTTGCGCATGTGAGCAGCTCCTGATGCTGCACCTGCAGCTCTGGCTTCAGAGCCACTGGTGTGGGACACGGGGTGCAGGATACGGGGATCAGCACCCCCGGCCCCAGCTCCAGCCCCAGCCCCACTCCCCATCCACGGCAGAAGGATTCTCTGATGCCAGCAGATGCAGGGGGCCGGCTGGGATGCAGCCAAGCCTGAGAAGGGCCAGTGCGGGGCCGGCAGCAAGCCCCCCACCCGCTTCCCAGGGCTGGGCACGGGGAGCCGGCATCCAAGGTCGTGGGGAGCTCCCCGGAGCTGGGCCAGGTCTGCCAGCGCCGGCCACGCGCCCAGCACCGCTGCTCCATCCAGGCGTGAAAGTTACGCTCACCTCCCAGCTGGGAGGGATCGGTGTGGGGCGGACACCCAGGGCCACCGTCTGTGCCCCACTGGTTCCGTTAGCCATTAACCCAGCAGCCAAGGGACCTGCCCAGCTTCCCAGCTGCACCGAAAACCACCTTCCCCTGCCCTACCCCAGCCCTGCAGTGGCTGGGATGCCAGGCGCAAGCCGCCGCGGGGACAGTGGCACCCGGCTCTCACCTGGCTGTAGGGGTTGGGTTTGCTGTTGGGTGAGACGTAGCGCCCGTGGCTCTGGTACAGGGCGTACTCAGCCATGGGGTGGTAGGAGTCCTTCGTGCTGAACAGGTCCAGCTTCCCTCGGCTTTTCCGGCGGCAGGTGCAGGTGGCCTGGGTGGAGAGGGAAGGGGTGAGGGGCCTGACGGCAAGGGGATGGGGACAGGGGACCCACCAGCAGAAGACAGGAAGAGGACAGGGATGGGGACAGGGCACCCACCAGCAGAAGGCAGGAGAGGACAGGGATGGGGATGGGTGATCCACCAGCAGAAGACAGGCGAGGACAGAGATGGGGACAGGGCACCCACCAGCAGAAGGCAGGAGAGGACAGGGATGGGGATGGGTGACCCACCAGGAAAAGGCAGGTTAGGACAGGGATGGGGACAGGAGACACACCAGCAGAAGGCAGGCGAGGATGTTCAGCAGCAGCAGGATGCAGACCAGGACCAGCAGAGCAATGGCCCAACCTGGGACCGCAGGCACCGGTGCCGGGGACATCACCTCCACAGTGCCTGAAAGAGGACCAGAGCCATGTCTGCACCACTGGGCAGAGCCATGGGGCTGGCTGGGACAAACAGCCCTGAGAGACCCCCCCAGGATGGGGTGTAAGGGGATGAGCCCACCTCCTTGGGGTCCACTTGGTCTTCCCAGTGCTGCCCGTCACAGGCACTGGGAAACCACATCATCTCCACCGGCTGCAAGCCCTGAGCCTGTTGCACTGCCAAGGAGCCTCCCCACCCTGGCGGGGCTCTGCCCACCCTCGTGCCCCCAGCCCGAAGCTCCCGCTCACTCTGGATGTCGGCCAGCTGCAGGTCCATGATGAAGCCCTTCGGGTCCAGGCTGCTCCTCAGCCGTTGCTCCATGGCCTGGCTGGTGGTTTCATTGCCATGTGCAAAGATGAGGGTGGACTGCACCTGCACCGAGCCTGGGCTACCCACGAGAGGAGGCGTCAGCGCCCGGATCACCGCCCCCCGCAAGGGGGTCTGCCCTGTGCGGCCAGGGCACACCGGCCTCGGCAGCCACTGGCCCGCTCACCTGAAACGGAGCTCGCTGCACCCCTTGTAGGTCTGCCTGCCCATGCAGCTCGCGCAGCCGAAGACATGTTCGAACTGGAACAAAGCACAGGGGTGACAGCCACCTCCCCAGCAGACACCTCCTCCCTCCCGTCCCCTTGTCACTCCACCTCACAGGACTGCCAGGGCTGCTGAGGCAGCTGGCAGAGAGGATGCTCGGGGCACTTTCACGGGAAGCCTCCACGGGCAGTGGCTCCTTCCCAGCACAAACTGGGGGTCATCACTCGCCCAGGCAGGGCCACGACTCACCATGGTCAAGACAGTGTGGCTCAGGCTCCCGTACTCCTTCGACGTGGGGTCGCGCAGGCTCTCATTGAAGCTCCTGTTGAGGATGTGGAAGGACAGCTGGACGTGGGTGAGCAGCTGGACCATGCTGGGGTTGGGAGCACCGCTGCTACCCAGCGCAGCCATGGGGGTCTGTGTGGGAGCCGTGCTGCCCTGTGTGGTGGCAGAGGTTTTCCGTGTGGGGACAGCCCGAGTGCTGCTGCTCCCACTGTCTTTGGTGGTGGAGATAGGGATCACTGTGCCACCACCTGTGGTGGAGGTGGGAGCCACAGAGCTGCTGTTGGTTGTGTTGGTGCTGAAGGAGGGGACCGAGTTGCTGCTGTTGGCTGTGGCATTGATGTGGGAGATGGCAGTGCTGCTTGGGGCAGGCACCGTGGTGCTGTTGGCAGTGGCGTTGATGATGTGGGAGATGGCAGTGCTGCTTGGGGCAGGCACTGTGGTGCTGTTGGCAGTGGCGTTGACGATGTGGGAGATGGCAGTGCTGCTTGGGGCAGGCACCGTGGTGCTGTTGGCAGTGGCGTTGATGATGTGGGAGATGGCAGTGCTGCTAGTGATGGGCACCATGGTGCTGTTGGTTGTGGCATTGATGATGTGGGAGATGGCAGTGCTGCTAGTGACGGGCACCATGGTGCTGTTGGCTGTGGCATTGATGATGTGGGAGGTGGCAGTGCTGCTAGTGACGGGCACCATGGTGCTGTTGGTTGTGGCATTGATGATGTGGGAGGTGGCAGCGCTGCTCAGGGTGGGCACCGCAGTGCTGTTGGTTGTGGCATTGATGATGTGGGAGGTGGCAGCGCTGCTCAGGGTGGGCACCGCAGTGCTGTTGGTTGTGGCATTGCCTCCAAAGCTGTTGCTGGACTGGAAGTTTGTGGTGGGGGGGACCGTGGCATGGGAGAAGACAGAGGATTGGGTCCTCTTCATACTTGTGCTTTTGGAGTTCATTGTGTTCAGAGTTGTGATCGTGGGGGTGATGGTCGTCTCAGTGGTCATCGCTGTGTCAGTCGTGTCAGTCATGGCTGTCACTGCAGCAGTTGTGTCAGTCTCCATGTTATGTGCACCTAGAGGAAACACTAGGAGTGAGCAGCTGGAACAGCAGCGCTGGTTTGGGAAGGTTTTACATAACACAGCTCCTCAGCTGGATGGTCCCCTGGGCCACAAGGCACCAAGAAGGACCATGACCTCCAGGAGCCGACCACTGGCAGCTCCCACTGCCCACAAGGCCGACAAGACCTTCAGGAACATGTTGCAACCAGGGCTTGTGCTGGGCACATATGGCACCACTGAGGTTGCAGGCAGTGCCACCTGGGCGGCTGGCACCGGCCCCATGCCCAGCCCTACAGACCCCCCCTCATCCTGGGGTGACCCCACCACACCGGGGGGCTCAGGCACAGCCCTCCCACCCCAATAAAGCCTCCTTTGCCATGGGTTGCCAGCTGGGAGAGTGGGGTGCCATGCACCCCACCAGACACGCATAGCCTGGCCGCTGGCCAGCGCAGGAGGCTGCCGGGCGGTTTCCCAGCAGGTGCCACCGGAGCCAGCGGCACTGGAGGAGAGCCCGGGGTCCGGATGGCTCCATGAGACACACCTGCATACCAGCCTGCAAACCCCGGGTGCAGCCTGCTCCAGCTGGTCCCAGCACAGCCCGGCTGCCTGGCCCCAGCTGAGCCTTTCGGACACGGCTGAGAGGGGCCACAGGCTGAGCGAGGTCCCCAGACCCCAGCTTTGGGGGGGACAATCTGCCCTGGGACACTGCACTCCAGGGCCAGACCAGGAGGGACAGCGAGGTCCCTGCCACTGGGGTGCTGAGGGCCACCAGCTCTGGTGTCCTCTGGTCCCTGCTCAGAAAACAGCCCAGGGGACCCTGCCCTGATCCCCCTGTCCTGTCACCTCCCCACCTGCCCATGTCCCAGCCTGGTCCGTCCAGCTCAGGGTGCCACCAGCCCCAGCCCCTCACCTGTGCTCAGCAGCAGCAGCAGCAGCAGAAAGGCAGTGAACGCCATGGGGGTCGTCCTGGGGGGTCCTGGCACCTCTCAGGGCTCTGCGGCGGCTGCTCTCCCGTTAGCCGGTGGCACACGCCGCAGCCCAGGGACCAGGAACTGGCGGCTCGACAGTGGCCGGAGCTTTATAGAGCACCTGGAGCAGGTGGGGACGCCCCACCCTGCTGCCGGCCCCAGGAAGGGGGGGTCCTCTGCCCCACTTGGCACTGGGCACGGGGGTGCCGCCTCGCCGATGGGGCCCTTGCAGCATCCTGCCCCCACGCTGGGTCCCCCATGCACCTCCAATTCGGGGGGACATCGCCAGCAGCATCCCCACGCCGCGGGTGGACACAGCCTCAAGTGGGGGCACCAGGAAGGGGCAGTGGCTGGGCATCCCTGGGCAAGGGCGGGGGGCAGCGTCTGCCCGGCCCCGTGGGCTGAGCCACAGCCCCCAGGACCTGGTGGGAAGCACGGCGGGGGGGGGGGGGGGGGGGGGAGGGGATGGAGCCCCCCCAGCTCCTCGAGCAGGGAAGGGGCCTCATCCTCTGGCTCAGCCTGGGGTTAATCATTACCCGCCAGGCACCGCCTCGCCCTACATTCAAATAAACGCTGGTGTTTCCCCCCCGAAATGCTTACGCAGGTGGGGTCCAGGGCCCCATGAAACCCCAGCACCTCCCAGTAACCCCCTTCCCCAGGTCCCAGGGCCCCCACCACAGGCACGAGTGCCCCAGCAAGCACAAGACCCTCTTCCCACTCAAGACCAGCCCCTGGCCCAGGCTGACGCCCGCTGCCAAACCCAAATGCCGATGCTCCACCCCGGAGATACCAAGTGCCACCCATGCCGGGGCACCGAGCCCCCGTCGTCCCCCCCCCGGTGACGTGAGCTGCTGGCACGGCCACACCTCACCAGCCCTTCCGCCTCCCCCCCCCGCCCTGGGGGATGCGCCCCAGTTTTCGGGGAGGGCTTGGCAGCACCACATGCCCAGCATCCTGCCCAGTCCTGTGTGGAGCCAAGCGGGGGGGTTCCAAGGTGTCAGTGCAAAGGGGAGCAGAGAGGAGGGGACCCCCCCTCACTGCGGTGACAGCGGGGCAAGGGATGCATGGCCTGGGTGTCAGCACGGGGTGCAATGGGACCCACAGCACCCAACACCCCCTCCCCCTGTGGGGTCCCCAGCCATAGTGCCAGCCAGGGGCTGGGCTGCAGGCTCTGGGTGACCGTGGCCCCACCGGGAGCCCTCAGCCGTGGGAACGCTTCGGCAATGCTGACCCCCCCTGCGCCCCCCCAGGTGGCTTCGCCCTCCCACACCGGCCATGTTCTGCCCTTTGTGCCAGCCACGGCGCCGGGTTCGGTTTGGCACCGGGGATGCAGCTCCCGGCCCGTGTCCCGGGAGCCCCCCCGGTCCACGCGGGGTTTAGGGCCTCGCAGCAGGGATCCACGGAGGTCGCGCTGCGTGGGGGGAGCTCAGGAAGTGGAAGGGCCAGGACGTGCAGAGGCGCGTCCCCATCCCCCCGAGGGCACCCCACGGCACCGGTCCGGGGCTCGGTGCGGCCAGTCCGGCGGTACCGGGCCCCACGCGTGCCTGTAGGGCTGAGCGGGGCCGCCCCCGCCCCACGCGCGGCGCCGCTTGAGCTACGGCGCCCCCTGGTGGGCGCACCCCCTCACAACGCTCCCCCGCTCCCCGGCTCCGCCGAGCGGCACCGGACCGGGACCGGGAGCGGAGCGGAGCCCACGAACACCGCTCGCAGCTGCGGGGCGGGGGGGGCGCACGGTTCCCGCCCCGCCGGGCACCCCCCGGAGGGCTGGGGGCGGGAGGCTTTCGGTACCGAGCGGGGATTTACCTGCCCCAGCACCGCCGGGATAAGCCGGTACCCCCTGGGCAGCGGCCGCCCCGGTCCCGCTGCGGCCGCCGGGGTGGGAACGGGCAGCGCTCACCCGGCCACCGGCACCGGCACCGGCGCGTTGCCCTTTTAAGAAGGGGGCCCGGGGCTGCCGCGCCCATTGTCGCCGCCGCCGCCGCGGGGGGGGGGCCGGGCCGGTGGCGGCCCCGCGCGCTCCGGGGCGGGAGAAGGAGGGGGGGGGGGCACATTCCGCCGCGTTGCCGGGACACCCGTCGCCATGGCGACCGGGCACTGCCGCCGGGGCTCGGAGCGCGCCGCGCAGTTCCCACGGAGCGGCCCGAGCGGCGGCGGCTCAGCTCCGGTTCCTCCGGGGCGGCGGGAGGGACGGGATGCGGTGCAGTGTTGTGCTCTCGCCTACCAATATTGCACTCGTCCCGGCCTCCCGCCGCCACGGGCTCCCGCCGCCGGCACCGGCGGGCACCGGCTCCCCCGCCCCACCCCCGCGACGGCCACCGGGAGGACGGCGAGGGACGGAGCCGAAAGCACGGGACGGGGGGGGGCGGCGGGCAGCGCCTTCTCGGGGCACCGCCCCCCCCCCAGGAACCGGGCGCGCAGGCTAGAAAACACTCAAAACTTTATGGCCAGACATGGGGCAGGGGCCGCAGCGCCCGGGCGGGGCGGGGGAGCAGCCCCCCACCCGCGGGGCCCCGCTCGCCCCGGTACCGGCAGTGCAAAGTCCGCGGGGGGCCGGGAGAGGGGCCCGGCCGGGAGCGGCTGCGGGGCCCGGGGCACCCCGGGGTGCCACTGGCTGGGGGGGCCCGGCCCGGGCGCGGCCGCTCACTCGCGTCCCTCCAGCAGGAACCGGCGGAACGGCTCGAAGTCGGCGGGGATCGTGTCTGCGGGGGGACAGCGGGGGATGGGGGTGTGTGTCAGGAGTCGGGGGGGACCACACAAGCCTGGGAGACCCCCCCCCTCCGGCCCAGGAGCGACCCCCGCAGCGGGGGCTCTGGAGATGCTCCACGAGCCCCCGGTTCCCAGGCCGGTGCGGGGGTCCCCGGGCCGGTGCGGAGGTCCCCGGCGGCCCCGCTCACCGTTGCAGCGGTACTGCAGGTTGGACCAGATGATGTTCTCCTGGGAGAAGCAAAAGACCCCCAGCCGCCCCCCGCGCATGGTGGTGTCGATGATCACCCCGGAGTCGGCCACCAGCCGCGGGCCCTCGTACAGCCGCACCCTGCGGGAACGGAACGGCCCAGTCGGGCCCGGTCACCGGGGAAGCAGGGCCCCACCGGGGCCAGCGCCGCGCATCCCGGGCCGGGGGTGAGGGCGCCGGGCTGGGGACGGGGCATCCCGCCCCGGGGGGAGGGGATGAGAACACTCGGGCGGGGCACCCCCCCGGGGCCGGACCCCCGGAGCGGGGCCCCCCGGCGGGGACAGGATAAAGCCCCCAGCGCCGCCCCCGGCCCGGCCCCGCCGCCTTTGTCGGGCGCTTTGCATGTGAAAGGCGCCGGCGGGGTCGCCATGGCGACGGGACAATGGCCACGGGGGCCCGGCGGGGCGGACGGGGCGGACGGGCCCGGCCCGCGGAGCCCCCCCGCGGCGGCCGCCCCGACGGGATCCTTAAAAGGGAAACGCGCCCACGGCCCCACCGGGGCAGGACCCCTCCCCAAGGCCAGCATCCCCCCACCGGTGCGGCCCCACCGCGGCAAGACCCCTCCCCCGGCTTGGCACCCCCCCTCCCAGGGCTGGACCACACCGGGGCTGGATCCCTCCCAACGTCTAGCATCCTCCCTACCAGGGTGGCCCCACCGAGGGGGACCCCCATCCCAGTCGCTGGCATCCCCCCACTGGTGTGGTCCCACCAGGCCAGGACCCCTCCCCACGGCTGGCATTCTCCACACCGGGCTGGACCACACCGGGGCTGGATCCCTCCCAGCAGCCGGCATCCCACCAGGGTGGCCCCACCGAGGGGGACCCCTATCCCAGTAGCTGGCATCCCCCCACTGGTGTGGTCGCACTGGGGCTGGACCCCACCCAACGACCAGCATCCACCCCCTGCGCCGTGGCCAGAGCAGCCCCCCCCTAACCCTAGCAGCCTCCATGCCGGACCCCCGCTCACCTGATATAGCCCACCTGGGGCCTGTGCGCCAGCTGCCAGCGGTACGACGTCTTGTCCCGCCAGCCCACGTTACGTGGGTCCTTCCAGAGCAGGCGGACATGGTCGGGTGTGTGGCCCGTGTGCCACAACGCGTTGCGCAGGTGCTCCCCAGGGCCCGTCGAGGACTTCACTGCCTGTGGGGGGACGGGGCATCAGGGGGGACCCAGCTGGGGTGGGGTGGGGTGCGACCCAGCCCATTGGGTGGCCAGCACCCACCTTGAGCTGCAGCCCCGGCTCGGCCACGGCACGGAAGGGGGTGGCCTGCCAGTATGTCTGCTCCGTTTGCTTCCACATCACCACGTAGAAGCTGGCGCTGTCCTGGTAGCTGAAGATGAAGCCGGCGTAGTCATCATCGGTGACAGTGTTGACGTGGAAGGTGCCCTCGAAGTCCACTCCGTTGAAGGCTGTGTAGCCTAGAGGCAGGCAAACGCTGCGAGAAGCCCTCATCCCCAGCACGGGACCTCGCACCCCAGCTCCCTCCAGCCCACCCTTCACCCCTCTGGGAGGCAAAGAACAGCCCTCGCCCCCCAGCGCAGGGGGACAGGAGCAGGGGAGCTGCCTCAACAGGTCTGCACGTGGGCCAGCATCTCTTACCAACAGCCAAGCCTGGGTCACTGTTCATGGTCTGCACGATCTCCATGCCCTGTGGGGGACGGCTGGGTGAGGGGCAGCCCCAGGGACCCAGTCCCCCTCTGCCTCCCCCCCCACCCCCAGCAGCACAGTCCCCAGAAACATGGGGGGCAGCACCCACACCTGGTTGAGGACAACCCAGTTGGGATCAATCTGGGCATCTCCCTCGGGGTCCAGGATGACGGTCTGGTAGGCGCGGAAGTCAGTCAGTGTCACCTCGGCGCTCTCGGGGCACACGTCCAGCTGGTCCACCACCGTGTCGTTGTCGAAGTCCTCCTCGCACACGTCACCCACGCCGTTCCCTAGGGACACACGCTCCAGTCAGGACCAGGCTGAACCCACATGGCTCTGCCTCCTCCTGCCTGCCCCATGCTCACCGTCCGAGTCCTTCTGGTTGGGGTTGGGGATGAGGCGGCAGTTGTCTGGGCCAGGCGCTGTGTAGTCAGGGATGCCATCGTTGTCATCGTCATTGTCACAGTCATCCCCCAGCCCATCGTTGTCTGAGTCCAGCTGGGAGCTGTTGGGGATCTCAGCGCAGTTGTCCTTGGTGTCCTGATGCCCATCCCCATCGCTGGGAGCAAGAACAGGGTCAGAGCAGTGCCGCAAACTGGGGACCCAGCACCATGTCCCAGCACCCCTGAAGACCCTGTTGTCACCCTTCCTGGGTCCCTGAGCTGGGAACCCAGCTCTGCCCCTGGGGATGGGACAGGATGGGACGGGATGGGGAGGTGACCCCACAGCAGTGTGGTCCCCACCTGTCCTCGTTGGTGTCACAGATATCTCCTACCAGATCGCTGTCCATATCTGTCTGGAGGAGACCAGAGCCCGAGTTCAGTGGACACCCTGGGGTGAGCGGGCCCACCGGAGCCCCTGCTTCCCACCGAGCAGGGCCCTGCGTGCCCCCAGCCCCCCGCCCCAGCCTGGCCCCAGCCATACCTGAGTGGGGTTGCTCATTTCAGGGCAACTGTCACAGGCGTCCCCAACACCGTCCTCATCCCGGTCTGTCTGCAGAGGGTTGGGCACCTTGGGGCAGTTATCCAGCATGTTGGGAATCCCTGCAAGGACAGCGCTGGGTGGATGCCCTCACCCTCCCAGCGTGGTGTGACAGCCCCGGCCCCGTGCAGGCGGGCCAGACCCCAGAGCCGCTCACCGTCCCCATCGATGTCGTTATCGCAAGCGTCCCCCTCGCCGTTGCTGTCTGTGTCCCGCTGGTCGTTGTTGGGCACGTTGGGGCAGTTGTCACAGGCATCCCCAAAGGAGTCAGTGTCTGAGTTCTGCTGGTCCTTGTTGGGGAAGAGCCGGCAGTTGTCCTGTGGGGAAGAGGACGGGGATCCTGTGCTGCAGTGGCTGGCAGACGGGAGGCCACAGTCCCACACGGCTCAGGGCAGGACACCTCCTCCGGCATGCAGAGCAAGACCACCCCAGAGCCACAAGCCTGCTGCTCCCCAGGAGAAGCATCTTGAGGGTGTCAGCACCAAGTCAAAGGCAGAAGCCCTCTGCTCAGCATGGCCCCCACAGCCACAGGCACATCCCGCCTGCCCAGCACAGCCACCTCCACATTCTTGATGCCATCACCATCAGCATCGTCATCACACTGGTCCCCAATGCCATCATTGTCGGCGTCCTCTTGCCCTGAATTCGGTGTCAGGCGGCAGTTGTCCTGCAAGTGCAGACAGCATTAAAGGCAGGGAGGAGGTGAGGTCTGCAGCAGAGCCCTGCCACGGGCTCCCTGCGTCCCAGCACCCCCTGCCTGAGGATGCTGCCCTCCCCCCTGGGAGCCCACCTGCTTGCAGTGCTTGTTATTGTCGATGCAGGGCAGGGGCTCATCTGGGTAGCCATCGAGGTCTGTGTCTTGCCCGCACACATTGCCATTGCCAGCCCAGCCCACATTGCACTGAAGACAGAGTAAAATCAGGGGCTGCGAAGCAGGGAAGGGCCCCGGGTTGGGCAGGACCAGCTGCTGCTTGTGCCGACACCTCCTGCACCCCCTGCTTCGCCTTCACCTGGCCCCTGGACCCCGCTCACCGCGCAGGAGATTTCACCGTTCCTCTCGAACATGCAGAAGCCATTGATGTCGCAGGGGTTGGAGGTGGGAGTGCTGCAGGACCTCTGCGGGATGCAGCCGGACGTTTGGTTCCCCACAAACCCTGACTTGCAGGGACCACACTTGTAGGAGCCCTGGGAGAGAGAGGGTAGGGGCAGGATTAGGGGAGCAGAGTGGCCCCCGATGCCAGGCAGGGGAGTGGGCAGCTCTGCTCACCAGTGTGTTGGTGCAGATGGAGTTGGGGTCACAGCCCCCGTTGTTCCCATCGTTGCATTCATCGATATCTGTGCAAACCTGTGAGCAGTGGGGGAGAAACCATCACCCGGTGCCTTTCCCTGCCTGTAGCTCTGCCCGTCCCTGCCCCAGGAAAGCGGCCCTCCTCCGGCAGGCACAGCATCCTCCGGCTGTCCCCACAGCTCAGGAGCCCAGAGCACCCACAGGGATGCGGCCAAGTCCCCTGTGCACTGCCCTCACCTGCTTGCTGGCCCTCGCATAGTCCGCACCCACACCAGAGACGGTGTTGCCCCGATAGCCGCGGGGACAGGGCTCGCAGCGGAAGCCGGGGGCTGTGTTGATGCACTTGGAGCCAGGGAAGCAGGGGTTGGCATGAGCACACTGTGGCATGAGGAGAGAGATGGGCTTCACCCTCGGGCACGGCACCCCCCACACCAGGGTGGCCACTGGCCCGAGTGTCCCGGTGGGGCCTTTCCTGGCTCGGGGATGCATCCGGAGAGAGGAAGCATCGTCTGCCCACACTGCTCTGGCAGCACTAGGACTGCCGACCCCCACCCCAGGAGTGTGCCCACCTCGTCGATGTCGGCGCAGTGTGTGCCGTTGCCCTCCAGCCCCGGCGGGCAGGGCCCACAGCGGTACCCGGGGTACTCGTACGTCTCCATGCAGTCCACGCCGCTGAAGCAGGGGTTGGGGTTGCAGCGGGACCGGTGCTCGTGGAAGCCTGAGAAGTGGAGGGCCAGGCAGGGGGTGAGACAGGGCAGCCCTTGCCTCCTGAGGTGGGAACGGAGCTTTGCCAGCACTCACCGCAGACCTGGCACTCCATGATGGTGTTGCGGATCAGAGACATCTCCTTCACCTGCGAGGCAGCAGAGCATGGCGTGTCAGGGGGATGCAGCGCACTGGCTGGCACTGTGCCCTTAGGAAATCCAGCCCGGGGAGAGCTGACACTGCCCCACCACCTCACCTGGTCCCTGATGTCCTCCCGCAGCTCGGTCAGGACCCGGTTGAAGAGGGTCAGCTGTGTGACCAGTGCCTTGGTTTGCTCGCCTGCCAGGGCGCAGAAGGGACATGGTCAGCCCCAGGACAGACACAGCCTGCCAGGGCCGTGGGCTGGGACTGCTCTGCCCTCCGGCACTGAACCGGGAGGATGAGACAGCCAATGGCCCATCCTCATCCTCCTCCCTGGTCCACACAGTGTCCCCCCTCTGTAGCGCATCCCATGCCCTCTGATCCTCCCCATCCTGGGACCCTGCAGGTGCCTGGGGCACTGGGGTGGGCAGTGGAGGGTTTCCTGCCTCTGCAGAGCCCCGGATGCTGCCGTCAGCCTCGTGCCGGGGAAAGGGACAAAGAGAGCAGGGACTTACCCAGGATGGAGGCCAGCACGCTTGTCACTGCAAGGAGAGAGGCGAGATATCACCAAACGCAGCCACCAAAGCCCAGTAGCACCACCTTGCACGGCTGCTCCCGGTCAGCGTGCCCACAGCACAGGGGCTCCCACCCACCCAGGGCTCCCACCCACCCACACCTGGGCTGGGAGAGGCAGGAGCACCCCTCTGTGTGGCACGCTGTCACCTCCTGCCGCAGACACATGGGTGACCACAAAAGCCCCCCGCGCTGCCCCTGCTAGGCACAGACTGTGGCTGTGCTGTCACCTGCACTGTGAATGGACTCGTCTCCTTGGAAGGGACACTCGCTCAGGGCCCCGACGCGGCTCATGGAGCCTCCCAGGATCAGCTTCATCGACTCTACGTACCCCTGAGGTATGAGGGGAGACAGAGTCAGTTGTGGGGGGCTCTGCCTGTCCCTGAGGGTGCAGTGGGGGGGTCTCCAGCACTCACCTGCATCCTCTGGTAGGCCTTCTGCCCCGTGCGCACCTCAATGGACTCCACCTCTGCCAGGGGGATCTCCGACAGCTCGGGCAGCCCCACGCTGGAGTCTGTCTGCTTGCAGTCGATGTAGAGCTCCACGCTCAGCATGTCCCCGCGCAGCCCACTCAGGCGCACGATGATGGTGTGGCTCTGCCCATCCGCCACGTGCGCGTGCTGCAGGTTGACCGAGTGCAGCTTGTTGTCTTCCCGCAGGTAGCGCACCAGGACTGCGGAGGAGCGGGAGGGGGCCATCAGCTCTGCCCCCTCCCAGCGCCAGCAACCCCCTGGGTGCCCCCGTCACTGCCCCTTGGATGGCAGGAACTTGGTCCCCCGTTTCTCCCTGAGCATCGGGACAAGAGCGGGGCCAGCACGTCCCAGCGCAGCAGGCACCCACCTTTGTTGATTTTCCCCACTATGGAGACCTCCAGCCACCTCGTGTTGTCCTTCTTGGAGTAGAGCCCGAAGAGGGTCCCCCCTTGCTTGGGGGGCAGGCGGAAGGTGGAGAGCAGGTAAATGTCGTTAACCGTCAGGAGCTCCATCCGGATCTTGTGCGTTATGCTGGCCATCTGCCGGGCCTCACTCACCATCAGCAGGTCGATGACTGCAGGAGCCAAGCACGGGGGTCGCATCCTGACCGGCCGCAGCACAGCAAAGGTGCCCAGTGCAAGGCGCTGCGGGCCGGCCCGCTGCAAGCCAGGCCGGAGCCGGGCCACGGGGCGCTGCGCGGTGGGGTGGGTGGTCTTGGGACTACCGGACCCGGGGGGGGGCCGGGGAAGCCCCGAGGGCTCCGGCCCCGCCCAGCCCCGGCCCCGCGCGGTGGCGCTCCAGGACCGGCAGCGCCGCGAGGGACCGGTGGAGCCGCCGCCACCGGCGAGCCGGGCAGCGTAGCGGGGTCCCCGGCCCGGTTCCCCCGCGGGGGCGGCCACTGCGCCCCGCCGGCCCCGAGCATCCCGCAGTGCGCCGGGCCGGCCCCGCAGGATCGCGGAGCAGCGCGGGGACGCAGCGGGGGCAGCGCCCGAGCTCCCCCCCCCCCCCCCCCCGCTCCGGGGCCGGCCTCGACGGACGGCGCGGAGCAGCCACCGGCGGCCGCCCCGCCGAGGCGCAGCGGGACCAGGAGCCGCCGGGGCGCTCCGGGGAAGCACGGAGAGCCCGGTCCCGCCGCCGCACGGCTGCCTGCCCGCTCCACACGGCACGCACCGGGCGGACCGGGAGGAGCCCCGGCCCGGGGCGAGCCCCGGCAGCCGCCGGTGCCTCGCGTGGCGCGAGCGGAGCCCTCCCGCTGCCCCCGGGAGCGGCGTCCAGGCGGGGCTCCCTGCCCCGAGCTGCCCCCGGGGGGTGCCGCCGGCCGCCCCGGCGATGAATGTCCCTCTGTCCCCTCCGCCCGCAGCCCGGCTGCCAGACCTCCCAGGGCGAGCCGAGCCCGCTGTCAGCGGCCCCGCGCCGCCGAGCGCAGCCGGGAACCGGCACCGGGGGCCCGCGGCTGGAGACAGCGGGGCCGGTCCCGGAGGAAGGGGGGCTCCCGCCGCCGCCTCCCGCCTGGCAGCGGGCCGGGCGCCCCGTCCGCCTCGCCCCGTCGGGGCGGCCCCGCCGCCGCTGCCCCGCGGCCCCGGCCGGCAGCAGCCTTACCGTGCAGCCCCGGGCGAGCCGCGCCGGCGGCGGCCAGCAGGAGCAGCGCCAGCAGCGCGCCCAGCGCCGGGCCCCCCGCGCCCGCCGGTGCCCCCATGCCGCCGGTGCCGCCGGTGCGGAGCGGAGCGCGGCGGGGCGGGGTGGTGCGAGCGGGGAGGGGCCGGCGCTGCCGGCGAGGAGGAAACAAAGAGCCGTCAATCACGGCCGCGCATCCCGGGGACCCCGGCGGGCGCTCGGCCGCGGTGCCCCGGCTGCAGCCCCGCCGGCCGGAGCGGAGCGGAGCGGGACGCGGCGTCCCGGGCCCGGGGCTGCGGGTGACCCGCCGGCCGCCCCGCCGCTGCCGCGGCTCCCGGTCAGAGAAATGGAGTGTGGCAGGCGCCGGTTCACCGGGAGGTCAGGCAGTCTGGGGCCGCCTCCCTGCGAGCCAGAGCCGCCCCAGCAGCGCCGGAGCATCCCAGCCCGGGGGATCCGGGGATGCGCTGCCGGGGGTGCCCCCGGCGAAGTGCCAGCCGCCGGGCCGGGCGGCGCTGCCCGGGCAGGCGGAGCCCCGGGGCCGGGCGGTGCTCCCGGGGCGGGAGAGGGGCGAGCGCAGCCAGCCCGCCTGGAGGGCGCTCAGCGGCGTAAATCAGCGCCGGGACGCGGCCCAAGCCCCGCAGCAGGAGTGAGCTCATCCCGGGAGCTCCTTCCCCCCGCCCCGGGCCGCGGGGAGGGGGAGCGGGGGTTCGGGGGGGGGGGGGCTGGGGATGCCCCGGGCCGGCAGCGCGGTGCCCCGCGGGCGCTGCCCGTACCGCAGCCTCCCCCCGCCGCCCGGGATGCTCGGGGCCGGCCGAGCCGCTCCCCGCTGAGCCCCGGCCAAGGCGGGCGGGCGGCCCGGGACGGCCCGGCCGTGTTTACTCCTGTTTCCCCCGGCTCCATAACAACGGGCCGGGCCCGGCCCCGGGGCCGCCCCAGCCCCGCTCCCCCGGCCTCAGCCCCGCGCCAGCGGCTCGGCGCGCGCCAGCGGCCCCGGGGGCCGGGGAGAGCGGGGGGGCGGGAGGCCGGGGGAGCGGGGCTGCTCCCCAGCCGCAGGCGGGGTTTTCCGTCCCTCCGCTGCCAGCGGGCTCCCGCCCCCGTGTTCTTTCCATGGAAACGTGCGGAGACGGGGCTGTGGAACCAGGGATGCGGGGATGGGGAGCTGGGAATGCGGGGGTGGCATTGCGGGGTGGGGGGTGTGGGGCCGGGGATGGGGAGCCGAGGCTGCAAAACCGGGACGTGGGACCGGGGATGCGGGGGTGGAGATGTGGAACCCGGGATGCGTGGACCGGGATAGGAAGCCGGGCATGCGGGACTTGGGATGCGGGGGTGAGGATGCGGGACCGGGGATGCGGGGCCAGGGGTGCGGAGGTGGAGATGTGGGACCGGGGATGCAGGGACTGGGATGGGAAGCCGGGCATGTGGGACCAGGGATGCGGAGGCAAGGATGCGGGACGAGGGATGCAGAAACGAGGGTGCCTAGGTGGAGATGTGGGACCAGGGATGCAGGGACGGGGATGGTGATCGGCGGCTGCAGGGCCGGTGCTGCGGAGGCAGAGATGCAGGACTAGGGATGTGGAGACAGGGATGGAAACCCGGGCATGTGGGACCGGGGATGCGGAGGTGAGGATGCGGGCCGAGGGTGCGGGAACGGGGATGCGGATGGAAGATCCAGAGCGTGGTGCGGGGCCGGGGGTGCGGAACCGGGGGTGCGGGACCGGGGATGGAGATCCGGGGCTGCGGGGGCGAGGATGCGGGCGGGGTGCAGAGCCGGGGTGCAGGGCAGGTCTCGGCCGCAGGGCCGCGGCGAGCGCAGCCACCCCCGCCCGGGCTCTGCTCGCTCGGGCACGGGGCCGGTGCGCCCGGTGCTGCGGGGGGGCGGGCGGGGCCGCGGGGGGGCGGGGGCGGGGCCGCCCCGTGTGGTTCCGGGTCGGGCGGGAAGATGGCGGCGCCCATGGAGCTGTTCTGCTGGGCGGGGGGCTGGGGGCTGCCCTCGGTGGACCCCGACTGCCTGGCCGTGCTGGTGAGCGGCGGCGGGGCCGGGGGCGGCGGCGGGGCCGGGCCGGGCCGGGGGGTCCCGCCGGGCGACCCCCACCTCCCTCTCTGCTCTCCCGCAGACCTACGCGCGGTTCACGGGGGCGCCGCTGAAGGTGCACCGGGTCAGCAGCCCCTGGCGCAGCCCCTCCGGTAAGGGCCGGCACCGGCGCGCCCCGCCACAGGGCACCGGCAGCCCCACGGCACCCCCCCCGCCCCACGGCACCCCCCCGCCCCATTGCCCCCCCCGCCCCATTGCACCCCCCCAGCCGCATGGCACCCCCTCTGTCCTATGGCACCCCCACCCCCCCATTGCACCTGCCCGCTGCACGGCACCCCCTACCCCAGCGCACCCCCTGCCCCATCGTGTCTCCCCACGCCATTGCTTCTCCTTGTCCCATGCCCCCACTGCCACATGGCACCCACCCATCGCATGGCACCCCCAGCCCCACTGCACCCCCAGCCCCACTGCGCACCCCCCTCACCCTGTTGCACCCCCCTCATCCTCGCGCACTCCGTGTCCCGTCACACACAGCTTTAATCCTCTCACCCGCACCCCGCGCATTGCCGTGCCCCCCTGCCCCACCTTATGCACCCCCCACCCCCCCCACGTGTACCTCTGCCTCGCGCCCCCCCCCCGGTGGAGCCCCCCGCACCCCTCGCCCGTGGCAGGGTGGCATCGCGGGCACCGCTGCCTGCAGCCGCCCCTCTCCCTGCCCTTAGGGCGCCTGCCTGCGCTGAGGACGCGGGATGAGGGCACCATCTCTAAAACGCAGCAGATAATAACTCACCTCAGGAAACAGGTAAGGGGGGTGGGGGTGGGTGAGGGGCATCCCCTGTCCCAGGTTGGGGCTGGAGGGCACTGGAGCCCCCCTGGGAAGGAGAGGGAAGAAGAGGCGCAGGTGGGATTTGCCGCTTCCCTGCCGGATCACACCCGTTGCGCTTGCTCTGCAGAAGTACAATGCCGACTACGACCTCTCAGCTACGCAGGGTGCAGACACGCTGGCCTTCGTGTCCCTCCTCGAGGAGAAACTGCTGCCAGTGCTGGTGAGTCTCCCTGCGGAAATATCTCGGGGGGGCACGTAGGCAAGGTGGTCTCACCGAGAATGGGACCCGCTCCCCAGAGCTGTGCCGGTGAGCTCGGGTGTGCACCCACCTGCCCGGAGAGCCAAAGGACGTTGCAGGCAGCAAAATCCCGGTGGCCTGGAGCATCACCAGCAGGGATCAGGGTGCTGAGGGTCTTGTGTGGCAGTGGTGGGTTGTGCAGCCAGGGCTGGGGTCTTGCCTTGATCCTGAGGCTCCCCCAGCCCCTCGTGACCTCTGGGGCAGCCAGCCCTGTGCTGGGCACCTGCCACAGCAAGAGGCTGCGCTGGCGCCGTGGCCTGGGTACGGATTGTTCTCTGTGCAGATCCACATTTTTTGGGTGGACGCAAAGAACTACGTGGAGCACACACGGAAATGGTACGCGGAAAACATTCCCTTCCCCCTGAACTTCTTCCTGCCCAACTGCATGCACAAGCAGCACCTGGAGCGGTTGCAGCTCATGTGGGGAGATGGCTACATGGAAGATGAGGAGAAGCTGGAGAAGGAGGTGAGGGGATGTGGTCTGGGCACGGCAGGTCCTTGGCAGGTGCCCATGGGGGCTCATGTGAGGCCGAAATCTTAATTGGAGTCCGGGGTTCTTCCTGGCTGAGCACCCCCTTCCCACTCCCCTTCACACCATGGCAGTCTGCCACGTGGCTGGGTGGGTGACAACCCCCTGTCCTTCTTCTCCAGCTCTACCGGGACGCTCGGGAATGCCTGACACTCCTGTCCCAGCGCCTCGGCTCCCAGAAGTTTTTCTTTGGAGACTCGTAGGTGGCCGTAGGGAGAAGGTGCTCTGGGGTCTGCGAGTCCCCTGCACCCAGGCAGGACTGAGACCCCCTGGTTTGCAGGGAAGCTGCAGCCCATGCACGTCACTTTGGGGTGGAACAGGCTCGCAGGGGACAGGGCTGTCCATGCAGCCTGGAGCTATGTGGGTGGCAGGAATTAAGGCTGCAGGAGGTGCCACCAGCCCTGGAATCTCTTCCCTGTCTCCTGGAGCCGGCAGAGCTCCTCCGGGCTGGGATCATCCTGCTCCCCCGGTCAGGGGCTGGAGGCAGAGAGCCCCCCCAAGGAGGGGTAGCCACTTGCCATCCCCTGGGGCACAGGGGGCTGGGGGTGGATGATGCATCTGGGTGGCTTTGGGTGGGGATGGTGGGAGGAGGCGGGAGGGACCGTGACCCAGTCGCAGGTCTCTGTGCCCCAGGCCGGCCTCCCTCGACGCCTTTGTCTTCAGCCGCCTGGCGCCGCTCCTGAAGGCGAAGCTGCCCAATGGGAAACTGCAGCAGCACCTGAAGTCCCTGCAGAACCTGTGCAACTACTGTACCTCCATCCTCAGTCTGTACTTCCCCTGGGACGGAGGTGAGATGTGTTCCCCTGCCTTGCCCCGCACGCTTAGGGTGACCTGTCCCCCCTGCACACCCTGGCTCTGCCCCCCCAGGTGAGCCCCCAGCCAGCGCCCCACGGGCTGCAGGCACCAACGGCAGCGAGGTGGAGGAGGACCCCCACAAACGGCGCAACCAGCTGCTGTCAGTGCTGGTGGGGCTGGCAGCCATGCTGGGCTATGCCTTCCTGAGTGGCATCGTCTCCATCCAGCGTGGTGGTGCGGGGCCGGCTGGCCGCCAGCCCATCGCCCTGGAGGAGGAGGAAGAGGAGGAGGAGGAGTGAGGAATAGCTATGCAACTATTCCTCCTATGGTCCCTGGAACTGACTTTTTTTTATGCCAGGAGCCTGGCAGCATCGCTCCCTGTGGGTGCTCCGCTCTGCATCCCGCTGGGAATCACAGTCCTCTCCACGGGGAGCGCGTCTGCCACGCCAATAAACGTCTCTCTCTCTGCCAGTGCGCTCTTGTCCTGCCAGCAAGCTCAGGGCCCTTCCCAGTTTCCCCAGTTACACTGGCTGGAGGACTGCAGTGGGCACTGGTGTGCCGCCCTGTTGCCTGTCCTGCTCTTCCCTGGCACCACACCCTGCGTCCTTCCTGCAGCTCTGCCCCTCATCCCCAGCCTCGGGGCTCCCTGGGGGTGAGGCCAAGGGGACACTTGCAGATTTTTAGGTTCCTTTAAAGCATCTGTGCGTGTCTCGCCAGCATCCCCCATCCTTTTTCCAGCAGCTGTGGGGCTGAGCCTTGGCATCCCTGCCCTCCAGCTGCCAGGCAGAGCAGGAGCAGGTTCTGTGGGGCTGGTCCCCCTGCCACCATGCTGCTGCCAGCCCGGCTTCCCCGAGAGCCATGGCATGGCCGGGGATGGTCCCTGGCCAGCTGCAGAGGACATGTCCCCAGCACAGGAGGGCACAGAGGACACGAGCACTCCCCGTGCTGGAGGGATGCCTGGAGCCCAGCTCCCGCAGCGGCACAGGCAGGGTGGCGAGCGGCCATGGCTGCAGCAGGAATCCCTCCAGCGCTGACAGCTGTTTGCGTTCCTCCGTGCCTGCTAGCGATGGGGAGTTCCTTGCAGCTGGCACTGCCAAAAGCGCACTGCGCGGTCAGCGTGGCTTCACGGTGACGGCCGAGGGCACATGGGCTGCAGAGCGGGACCAGGGGCCAAGGCAGATGCTGGGGGCCCATGTGCCCCAGCTGCACCACGGTGCTCCCCGGGACACCCTGGGAGCTGGCTGCGCCGCCGCGGTTTCCTCTGGCCGCTGCTGGTTTATGAGCGCGCAAATGGAAAAGCGGCGCCTGGCCAGGCTCGCCTGCGCGACGGCTGCCGGCGACACACAGCCCTCGCTTGTTCGGCCGCTGGCTGCTGCCGCCACCGGCATCCTGACACTGCTGCTGCGGGCACCCTCGGGGCTGGCTGTGTCCAGTGTCCTCAGGCTGAAATCCCTGGGTGCGTCCCCCCTCCGCCCCCCGTGCCCCCTGTGTGCGTGTGATGGTCAGGGGGCCCTCGTGTTGTGCTGGGAGCGGAGCCACGGTGCTGGGCTGGGGCCGGCTACAGAGCCTCCCCCACGCTGGCCCCCACTGGGAGGGGGATGACTCAGTGCAGCCCCCCCACCCCCCCCCCGTGCCCGCTCCCCCATAACGTCACTCGGGAAGTATGTGCCCGATGCTCCCGGTTCCCATTAGCTGGGGGGGGCTGATGGCTGCTCCGGCAGGAGAAACCGCAGCACGTGGCCGCCTGCTCCGGCCGGGAGAAGCTGCGGCTGCTGACACCACGGCCCTGCGCTAAATCCCAGCTGCGGGTCCTGGCTGCTGCCGGCCCCGGTCCCTGCTAGATTCTGGCCCCTGCCCTGCGGGGGGGCTGCTGCAGTGAGCGGGGCGGGGGGAGCTGCCGCCCCTCGGGTACCAGCCCCCTGCCTCCCTGCAGCACAGATCCTGGGCACAGGCAGGATGGGACCCCATGGGGCTCAGCAGGTACCACTGCCCCACAGCCTGCCTCCTCTGGCTCCTGGTGTGGCCCTGCCCGCTGAGTGGGCACGAAGGAGGGCAGAGGGGCCGCAGGCGAGGCTGTAGAAAACTGTTTATTTTATGAAAACATCTAGAAAAGAGCAGGCATCGCAGCCCACCGATCAAACAGGTCCCTGAGGTGTCACGGGGCCGTGCCCGAGCCCTGCACCAGCACCATGCTCCCGGTGCCGGCCACGGCTGCGCTAGGCTGGCTGCCTCCACAGGAACGTCTGGATGGAGTCGCTGGGAGCTGTGGCCTCGATGAAGCCCACCCGTGGGTCGGAGACGCCGAAGGACACGTCCACGGGGGAGCTGTGGGGAATGCAGGAGGGGCTGCGGGTCAGGGGGGGCAGCGGGCCTCTGAGCTGGGGCACAGGGCTGAGCCACTCACCGGTTCAGGACCACCAGGACGATGGCGCCATCCGGGCGCAGGAAAGCTGAGTGCTCCAGGTCACACCGGCGGCACTTCTTGGAGACAGCCAGCCCCACACGCTGTGAGCCCTCGGGGATGAACTTGCTGCGGGACAAGCAGGGAATGAGCCTGGACATGCCCAGGACTGCAGCAGGAGCCGACAGCCTGTTGCCGGCCACCCCCGGCCCCAACCCACCTGAAGTGCCCCAGGTGGTAGAACATGGGCTGCTTGTAGAAGACATCCTTGCTGCTGTCCACGATGATGGGGCTGTCCACGTAGTTCTTGCTCCAGTTGGGGCCCCCCTCCAGGTCCAGCGCCAGGTTCCAATCGGTCCAGCCCGTCACGTAGTTGTTGAGGTTCTGGGGGGCAGGGGATGCCGCTGAGCTGCGGGTGGGTACGGGGGTGGCCAGCGTGTCAGCGGCCCCTGCCCAGCCCTACCGTCAGGATGCTGTGGCTGTACTTGCTGCCGCGGTCCCAGCCGCCCAGCACCACCCTGGGCTCCCAGAAGTAGGAGCCAGTGGAGGCCTCCGTGGAGAGGAGGAAATAATCCGGGAAGAGGTGGTGGGTGATGGAGAGCGTGAGGTCGATGGGTGCCAGGAAGTCCAGGTACCAGTGGATGCCGATGCCGCTAATGTAGCTGGCAGCCACGGGGTCTTTGAGAACCTGGCAGGAGGAAGGAGTCACCAGTGCCCAGGGCTGGGGGGAGCCACAGTGGGGCTGGGAGAGCCGCCGTGGGGACTCACCACCTGGGCCCAGTAGGGCAGCATCACCCTCTGGTCATCCAGGATGATGAGCTGGACGTTGCGGTGGGAGCTGTTGGCCAGCGCAGGGCCCAGGTCCTGTGCGATGAAGTCCCGCTGGTGTTCAGGGGAGAAGCCCAGGCACTGGAAGGGGTAGAAGACGATCTCACCGGCCGTGGGCTCATTCCCTGCCGTCACTGCCCAGAAGGTCAGGTTGTACTTGGCGTATTCATCCAGGAACCTGGGTGCGGGGGCAGATGGTCAATGGCCCCGTTGTGGCACCACCAGCCCTGGCCCTGGGCATGGTGACCCTGGCGCCACACCGCGCTCCCGCAGCTCCTCACCGGATGAAGTACTTGGCCCAGGCCTGGTGGTACTTGTCCCCGGGGCTGCCCTTCAGCGTCCCCCTCCCCGTCATCGCACCGTTTGTCTTCATCCAGACTGGAGAGGTCCAGGGGCTGGCATACAGCGACAGTGGCCGCTTGGCCACCGCCTGGGCTGCCCGAAGGATGGGGATCTGGGGGGAATCAGGATGGCAGCAAGCTCTCCGGGTCTACCCAAGCATCGGCATCGCCAGCAGCAGGATGAGTCCTCTCCTTCCCCATCAGCAGGAAGGTGGTTCCCGTCCCCAGCCCAACCCGTGCTAGCCCGGCTGCAGCCCTGGTGCCTCGGGCTCATCCCGTGGGACTCACCTTCATCCGTGTGTCCTCCTCCGTCAGGTTGAAGTGCTTCAGCTCAAAGTCGCCCTCCGCATCAGCATAGGTGTACAGGCGGATGGAGAAGTCAGTGCTGGCCATGGGGACACGCACGAGGTTGTACTCAATGCCTGGGGACAGGGTGGGTGGTGATGGGTGTCCCTGGGGTGTATTTGGGGGTACAGCCCCACGGCTTCCAGCAGCCTCCCAGCCCCTTGGCACAAGTCTCAGTAGCCAGATCTCAGCAGCAGGGGAGGCTGGACAGACCAGCCCCACCAGCCAGCAGCATCGCCCTGCCCCAGGCTCACCTTCCTCGGAGAAATAGGAGCGGAGCAGGTGGTTCTGGGCATCCTTGGACAGGGACTGGATGTTGATGGCAGCCGAGTCTGTGACAGAACCGCCAAAGCCCTTCACCTTCTGGTATCGCTGCGCCGTGTCCAGGGTGAGATGGAAATCTGCAGGGGACAAACGACATCGCAGCCGCCACACGGGGACAGACCCTGCTCCCTGGTGTGCAGGCAGGTGCTCAGCTGCAGCGGGTACCTGGGGTCTTGGTGTTGTGCTGGAAGCTTCCCTCACTGCGCTCCAGCCGCTTGCCAGCCTTGCTGCTCTCGTACTTGACGTAGGTGCCCGGGGCCGGCAGGACCACGGGGTCCAGCGTGTCGCAGTACGTGGCGCTGCAGGCGCACACCAGCGAGCCGTGGCCGAAGTCCTTGGCGTCGCAGGGGCGGCCGCCTGCAGCAGGAGGAGGGACCGGGCAGGCACCCAGGGTTGCAGCAGGAACCCAGCTCACCGCTTCGACCCACCACCGACACCGAACCCCTGGCTTTGCCATCCCGAACCGCTGACCTCTGCAGCCCCCTCTGCTCGAGGACTTGGTGCCAGCACTTACCTGCTACCCGCGATGCTGCCTGCGCCAGCAGGAGCCAGCCCAGGACGCTGGCACACCCAGGCCCCATGGCACCTCCGCTGCAGCACGGCTCGGACGGACGCCGACGGCAAGCACCAGGGCTGGGAGCGGGGCCGTGGTTGTCAGCAACCAGCTCCTCTCACCCTGTCTCAGCCCCACACCAGGCCACGGACCCAGGGCAGGGACAGCCCCAGCATCCCCCTGCACGGGAGCCTCGGGGAGCAGCAGGACCCTCCCAGCCAGGGCTGAGCCCCCCGCTGCCCTGCCTGCTCCCCACAGCCCCAGCCCAGCGCTTGCCTTCCCTCCCATGCTGCCGGTGCCCACGGACAGCTCAGGCCGCGTGCTGGCTGGGGGTGCAGCTCCCCGGGCACGTGCTGCCCCACGGCCACCAGCCTGGCACTCCCAGCCGCCCACGCCACTGTACCCAGCAGCTCGGTTCACTCCCATCACCTCCCTCCCACTCCTACCCCCTCCTTGCTCATCCCACAGCTGTGCTGTGCCGCTCCACAGGTCCCTGGTGCCTCCCGAGCCGTGGCTGGGAGCAAACAGCTCCACACTCCTGACCCCACGAGCATGGCAGTGGGGGCTTACCCAGCCAGAGTGGTTTGGGGCTGGAGCCCCCTGGGCAGAGGGGTCCCGCACTTCCCTGCTCCCACCCTGCCCTGTCCCTTCTGTGATGCTGAGCAAGGAGCTCCTTGACGAGGGCATGGGAGGACCCCCCCCCCCCAGTGCCTCGGGACCACAATGCCAGGCTGCTGCCCCCAGGCAGGGGGAGGTGAGGGTTGGACAGTGCCAGCTCGCTGCTCCCCGACACCGTACAGGACAGGGACCAGGGCCAGGTGGGCTGTCTCGCACATATCACCTCCCACTCCCTGTGCGGGGATGATGCCCAGCACCGTGGGCATGGCCTCAGCATGGTCCTGCTGGCTGGGCCCATCTCCACCCTCCAGCTGGTGAAGCTGCTCAGGACCCAGGGTACTCACCCGCTGCCGAAAAACCCTCCTGCCGTGTCTTGCTGGGTGCAGGGCAGCGGGGCGGCAGGACCTGCTTTCTGGGGTGCGTGGTAGGAGGTGACGGTGTCTGGTGGAGCAGGAAAGGTGAGTCCAGGAGAGGACAGCTCATGGGACTGTGCAGCTGAAGAGGAGCCTGAGGAAGGTTTTGCAACCTCGCTCCAATGAGAGCTTTCTGTACTCACCGCAACATTTGCAAAACTCTCCTGAAACCTGTCCCAGTGGCCAGAGGCAAGCTGCAGGGGGATGCTCACCAGTCCCCCAAGTGCCTCCATCACCCCAGACAGGACCCCTGCGGCCCCCTCTGCCCAGCCACAGTGCAGTGCTCCCCTTGAGAAGAGCCCCGTGAAAGCAGCCTGGTCTCCCCAGGGCACCCTCGGGCAGGCGTAGGGTTGGCCGTGCCCACCAAGGTGTCCCTGCTGGGGTCCCGTGGCCACTTGGCCTTGAGTCCCAGCTGGCAGCAGTTCAGCTCGCCGCAGGCACGGGCCAGAGCCGCCTGCAGCTGGTGTCGCAGCTGCGACCCCTGCCCCACTTGTGGCTGCACCAGCAACTTTCCTGGCAGAGGCTGCCAGGGCAGAGGCAGAGCCCGGGCAGAGGCTGCCAGGGCTGCGGGCGATGCCACGAGCAGCTGGGCACGGCAGGGGTGACTGCAGCCCATTCCTCGCCACCCAGCTGGGGAGGCGATGGGCACAGTGGGGGGCTGCAGTGCTGCCCACTGGAACCCCGCTCACTCCTGCCGTGGGGCTGTGAGCCCCACGCCTGAGCCCCACGCTGGCAGCTGGGCTGGGTGGAACAGGCTGCCGCAGTTTATCATCTGCAAAACAAGTCTGGGCTCTGCACCTTCTAATTTGGGATCCTTCCTAATTGCAAGCACCTGCCCGTCAGGAGAAACAGGAGTGGGGCAGAGCCATGGGAGAGGCGGCATCTGCCCAGCCTGGCCCCGGTGTCCCCCCGATGCCACTTGTGTGGGTGGCCAGGGAGGCAGCCCCTCGCCCAGGGACCACTCCTCCTGCTGTGGCCAGAGCAAGGACCCCCCAGTGGGGACAATGGGGGTGACTCCTCCAGTCCCCCACCCCGGCCCCTCACCCCCACTGCCAGGGATGTTGCATCCCTCCTTTTCTCTGTCCGCTTCTCCGCTCCAAGGGAAGGTACCAGCCCTGGCAGATGTGTTTCCAGATGGCCAGGGAGCACGGAGCCCACCCAGAGGGGCTGTGCTGATGCATGTCCTTGCACATGCATCCCTCGGCGCTGCTGAACATCTGGGGCTGTGGGCTCTGTGTGCACCTCCCCTGCCCCGCGGAGCTCTGGTGTTCCGAGCTGCCACTTGTGCTCTGGGAACAGGGCTGAGATGGAGCCCGGTGCCACCTTTATGCTGCACTCCAAGGAAACAGCTGTTAAACCTCTTTTTTTTGGTAAAAACTTTTTTCCCCAACATCAGCAACTCTGCAGCTCACACACGAGGGGAGTTTGCCAAGGAGCGCTCTGGCTTTCTCATTCCAAGACTTCAAAGATGCTGGTAACTTTCCCGAAGGCTGGAGCAAGCAAATACTGTAACTGGTATTTAAAGAGAGCAAACAGGATGGCCAGGTAATTGCGGGCTGCCAGCTCGGTGTCAGCCACGGCAGAATAGAGGGGACTCTGTCCGGAGGCCACACCGGCAGAGGGTGGCTGGATGCTGCCAGCGCTGTGAGCCCTGGAAGAGACGGGATCAGCTTAATTTGTCTGTGAGGTTTGGTGGACGGGGACATCGGTGTAATTTACTCGGCCTTTTCTACAGCGGCTGCCCTGGTGCAACAGGACATTTTGATTAAAAAAAAATAACAAAAATGGAAAGAAAAATTAAAAAAAAAGTAGTTTGGGGAAAACCAACGGCACATATGAAACGAATCAAGAGCTGGCGAGCGGCTGAGGCTCCAGCTGCAGCGATAAACAAGGCAGCCACATGTGGGCCGCGGGGCTGGAGCCCTCCGGGGCACCCCTCGCCCTTCGCCGCCTCTCTGAGGAAAACCGAGCAATTTCCGAGAGCGTAGAGGAAACACTGACGGGGATGGCGCATACCGGAGGGAGCACGTCACGGCTTTACTTGGCGCCCGAGACACACGCGAATGTTTCAAGGAAGCCACGTGTGGAAGCGTGGTCCGGGAGACGGCACAGCAGGAGCTTTCAGGGGGCTTTCAGGGGGTGCCAGGGAGGGAGGGGGGAGGCTGGGAAGCAGCAGCAGCCCGGGCGAGACCCCAGCGCTGGGAGCGCACGCAGCCCCTTGCGCGGGGGCAGGACCCCTGGTTCCTCCCGTACCCCCAGCAGGGTGTCACCACCCGCTTCCCCCACTGAAGGATGCTGGAAAGGGTGGGGGAAGCTGAGCCCTGGGGACGCCCAGCCCTGCCCTGCCCATCAATGCTGGCGCCACAGGTAGGTCTGGATGGAGTTGGCCGGAGCCACAGTGTTAATGAAACCAACGGCGGGGTCCCGGATCCCAAACGGCACGTCCAAGCCAAACCTGGAGGGGAACAGGAGCTGAGCAGGTCGGCAGGGCCGGGGCCAAGCATCCGCCCACATCCCCCCACCTGGGCTGCCCCATTGACCTGTTCAGGACCACCAGGACGAGGGTCCCATCAGGACGCAGGGCGGCCACGTGCTCCAGCTGACACAGGAGGCATCGGCGGCTGCTGTGCAGCCCCACGCGCCGCGAGCCCTCGGGGATGAACTTGCTGGGGGGAGAGGAGCAGGAGAGGGGTCACACCCCTGGTCTCAGGCTGGTGGCAGCACCCGAGCCCCCCAGCCCCAACCCACCTGAAGTGCCCCAGGTGGTAGAACATGGGCTGCTTGTAGAAGACGTCCTTGCTGCTGTCCACGATGACAGGACTGTCCACGTAGTTCTTGACCCAGTTGGGGCCCCCCTCCAGGTCCAGCGCCAGGTTCCAATCGGTCCAGCCGGCCACAAAGTGGTTCAGGACCTGGGCAGGCAGGGAAGGGGCTGAGTGGGGCTGAGCCAAGCCCCCAGCCCCGGGTGGGCAGTGTCGGGGGGCCGTACCGTCAGGATGCTGTGGCTGTAGTGGTCCCCTCGCTCCCAGCAGCCCAAGGACACAGAGGAGCGGAGGGTGAGGAAGCCGCTGCAGGCCTCCGTGTAAAGGAGAAAATGGTCAGGGAAGAGCTTGTGAGTGGCATCCAGGCTGCAGCTGGCCGGGACGATGCTATCCAGGTACCAGTGAACCCCCACGCCAGCCACATAGCGGGCACCAGTGGCGTTGCCCAGGATCTGGGGGAGCAGAGGAGACACCTCGCACCAGGGCCACCAGTGCCCTGAGCCCTGTGGGGACGCACACACAGACCCCACACACCAGTGGGGTCTCCCAGGGCCACTTGCCTCCCCTCTTGTCCCCTCCTGTGGGCACCGCAGGCTCCCGCACCTGCTCCCCAAGCCACGAGCAGCGCCCCAGCATGGCTCCAGCACCCTGATGGGTACAGCGCTGTGGCTGAGGGTGGGCTCCTCGCTCCCCACATGGCTCCTGCTGCTGCCTCATCCTCCCTCCACATCCCCCTCCTGGGGTGGTCTCGCACCACAGCCCCGCCTGCTCGCTGGGCGCTGCGTTCGGGGCGAGGGAGGGACGTGCTTCGCCCCCCACAGCACCAGCCTCAGTCGAGGTGGGGGCAGGAGCACCGTTTCTTTTCTTTCCTTTCCCTTTAAATTAATTCCTACCAGCAGCTCTCCAGCATTGCAAAGGGTAAACCACATCAGCCAAAGCTCTGCCTGGAGAAGGTGCTGGTGTGCCGCCAGCAGCTCTGCGTGCGGGAACCCGTGCCACGGATGCCACCTCCCATCCCTGCTTTCGCCAGGCACACGCGGAAAGGGCTGCTACCGAATTAGCCGGCTCCGGCATCCCCGCCAGCAGACCCGGTATGCCTCCTGCTCTGTCTAGGGCTGGGAGCGGCTGCTGGCTTCGTGTGCAGCTAAAACCCAAGGCGTGGGTGGGATACGAGGTGTAGGGAGAGGAGCCGGGCACAGTGATGGGCTTCAGGGCTTTGCTCCTCACCACTTTGGCCCAGTGTGGGAGGTGGATGCGCTGGTCGTCCAGGATGATAAGCCGGGTGGGGTGGGGGCTGCGGGCCAGCGCAGGGCCCAGGTCGTGGATGACAAAGTCCCGCTGCTGCAGGGCGGTGAAGGCGATGGTGGGGAACTGGGGAGGGGTGAGGAGCGCTGCAAGGGGCTCATTCTGTGCTGTCACCGCCCAGAAGGTCACATTATGTTTGGCGTATTCGTCCAGGAACCTGGGTGCAGGGAAGGGGGGGCAGAGTCAGTCACCCCTGCCCAGCCCAAGCCCCCAGCCCTCTGTGGTCCAGCCCAGCCCCAGGGACAGTACTTGACGAAGTAGTTGGCCCAGGTCTTGTGGTACTTGTCCCCCGCCTGCCCCTTCAGCGTGCCCTTCCCGCGGACGTCCCCGTTACTCTTCATCCAGGCCGGGGAGGTCCAGGGGCTGGCATACAGTGACAGCGGCCGCCTGCTCATGGCCGAGGCTCGGTGCAGGAGGGGGATCTGCAGGAGGGGGCAGAGGGACCGGCTCAGCTCCAGCTGCAGCCCCCTGAAACCACACAGCCCAAGGTGGGAGGAAGGGCACTCAAGGGACCTCTGCCGGGAGCAGCAGGCTGCCAGCACCACCCCATGGCACAGTGCCCTGGCTCCGTGCCCTGCCAGTGCCAGCCGGGATGCGCCAGGACGTGCCCTGGAGGAGGTGCCAGCTCCCATGGGCTGTCCCCACGCACCCTGCCACCATGTGTGGGACTCGGCAACACCTGGTTGCGGGGGTCCTGGCATGCACAGGAGCTCTGGTGGGAGAGGGGACAAGGTGCTGATGGCAGTGGCTTCAGCCTCCCACCTTCATCTTCACGTCCTCCTCTGCCAGCCTGAAGTGCTTCAGCTCGTAGTCATGGGGCACATCATCATAGCTGTAGGGACGCACAGAGAAGTCGCTGCAAGCCATGGGGAGCCGGACGAGGTTGTACTCAATCCCTGTGGAGCATGAAAGGCATCAAGCAGCACCGGAGCAGATACCCAGGTGATGGGTGTCCCTGCAGCAGGGGTGGGCACAGCTGGATTAGGGACCCCACGAGCCGCCCCATGCTGCTGGTGCCCACAGTGCTCACCGCTCTTGGAGAAGTAGGAGCGCAGCAAGTTGTCCTGGGCCGGTGGCGACAGCGCCAGGATATTGAGGGCAGCAGCGTCAGAGAGGGACCCACCGAAGCCCTTCACGTGCTGGTACAGCGAGGAGACATTGAGCGTCAGCAGCAGGCCTGCGAGGGAGACCGCGGCTCAGCTCACAGTGCCCGGGGGTCCCGCAGTGGCACCTGCCCCCCCACCCGGCCGCAGCGGGTACCTGGGGTCTCGGGGTCATGCTGGAAGCTCCCCTCGCTGCGCTCCAGCCGCTTGCCAGCCTTGCTGCTCTCGTACTTGACGTAGGTGCCCGGGGCCGGCAGGACCACGGGGTCCAGCGTGTCGCAGTACGTGGCGTTGCAGACGCACACCATGGAGTCACTGCCAAAGTACTTGGGGCTGCAGGGCCGGGCACCTGGGGGGTACGGGCAGGGTGGGGGGCAGCTGCCAGCTTGGGGACGGGTCCCTGCCAGAGCTCCACTACCTGCCCTGGGGTGCTGCCGCTGCCCCCGCACCCCATCACTTCCCCGGGCCCCCTGGCTCCGGCGCTGCCCCAGGCTGACCCTGTCCCAGGGCACCCGGCGCCCAAGCCATGCTGTCATTGCCACCCCCGCCAAGTCCCGGCACTCACCTGCAGCCCAGGGCACCGCCTGCAGCAGCAGCTGCAGCAGCCAGCCCAGGATCAGGATGCTGACAGCCCCCATAGCCTCTCTGTGTCCCCGCAGCTCCGGTGGGTCACGGGGAGCAGAGCCTGCAAGCGGGGGCACCCTCAGCCAAGGTAGGCGCGGGTGCAGGAGGGGACGGAGGGCCAGGCTGTGCTCCCTGGTTGGATCAGCGCTGTCTCCTCTACCCCCGCTCCTCCTGCTGCTGCTCCATCCTCCCTCCGGCAAAGACCCTCGCCTTGCAGGAAGGTGAGGTGGGTCCATCCCTCCCGGGAGCCCGCAGCCCACCCACCTCTGCCCCGGCTGCTCCCTGACCTGCGCTGCTGCCAGCCCTCCTCCTCCTCAGGCAGCTCTAGCCTCCCCACCTCACCTTTACAGGAGCCACTCGGAGACCTGCCTCCGCAGCACACCCCCTGCCACCCCCACAGCTCCTCCTTGCTCTCCTCCCGGCCTGTACTGGCCTTGGACCCACACTATCTTACATCTCCTCGCCACAGGGCTGGGGCCAGGGAGGGCTGCGGTCCCCCCACCTTCTGCTGCTATGCAAGGGTGTCCTCCAGGGAGGAGAGATGGGGGCATCACCCTGGAGCTCTGGCCACGTCAAAGGTCCCACCAGCACAGGGAGATGCAGCACGGGGCAGCTCCCAGAGCCCACTGAAATGCCCCAGAGAAAGAGCTGATTTCTTTCCTCTGTCAGGGAGGTCTGGATGAATCCCCGGAAGCACATCAGAGCCCACAGGCAGGCTCACGGGCACCATAGTTCTGTCCTGCTAATGAGCTCTAACAGCACCGCGGGCGATTCACCCCAGCCCATCATCCCAGCTGCCCCATTCTCCCCCGAGCTGCTGTGGCCATGCACCCATGGGGAGCACCCAGGACCCTCAGGCAAGGATGGCAAACGTGGCTGCACTCCCCGCTGCAGCAAAAGGACCCACCAGGTGCAGCCACACGGGAGCTGGGGCCGCTGCCGTGCCCTGCCCAAGCCCTTTACATTGCTCACCCCACCTCAGCACGCATATGGAAAGCGGCAGCAGCAGCCACAGCAGCAGCAGCTACAGCAGCAAGCTGGCAAGTGCCCCAGCTCCTGCACAGCCAGGGCTGCGCGGCTGAGCCAGACCCATGGAGGGAAACCTGCTGCCCCCACACCAGCTCTGTGACCAGGACAGGCCGTTCCCGCGGACACAGCACCATCGCCGCAGGGATGCCCTCAGCATCTCTCTGCAGGGGTGACCCAGTGGGACAGAGCGGCAGCTCCCAGTTTCCCTCCACAGGGTTAAACCACTCCGTTAGCTCTCCCTCTCCGGGTGGAGCAGCATTTCATGACTAATTTTCTCCTTTTCTGGCGTATCAGATGCAGCTGTGGGGCAATTCAATCCATCAATGTTCCTCCTACCTTCCAGTGCTGCCCTGCTGGGTCCCACACCGGGGTGACGCGTGGGGCTGAGCCATGGGGCACCCCCACACCTGCACTGGGGAAGGGGCAGACGGGACCCAGCAGCCCCCAGTTACGACTCATGGGGCAAACAGGCAGCCTAGAAGGAAGCTGCTGATCCCATTGCTGTGCCCCACGGCTCTGCCACCCCCAGCTGTGACTAAGGTATCAGCTGGCTGCTACACCCAAGGCTAATAACCCCAATTTTGGGAAAGGGTTGATAGGTCAGTCCCTGCTGCCCCACGGTTAGCAGCTGCCTCTGGCTTGCTGCCAGCTGCTGGGGATGCTCCATACGTCCCTTCTCTCCCTGTTTTTGGGGTCTGGCTCGGGTCCCCACAGCCCCCACAGCTCCTGGGAGCAAAAACACTGCGGAGGCTGCTGGAGCTTGTCCCTATCAACACCAACTGATAAGAGCTTCCTGCTGAGCAGGAAAAGTGAGACCCAGGGGAAGGGTAACGCCTCGGAGCGGGTGGCATGGGAGATGCTGGGCAGCCCCACCAAATCCTTTCAAAGCTGCTTCTTGCTGCCTCTCCCGGCACACAGGTCTTCTCCCAGCATCGCAGACCTGCCCCGCAGCAGGCAGAGGAGCCTGGGGGGTGAATTTTATTCTTTGGCCAGTGGGGATAGGGAGCCCAGGACCACGGAGCTGGGGCTGAGCTGCCTTTACTGGGACCACGACTCCAAAACCACCGATGCCAAGGCAGGAAGTGGGCACGCAGAGCCTCAATGCAGCATCGTGGCACCAGCTCTGGCTCCAGGGCCCTGCCAGGCAGCTGGACCTCGGCCCTTACTGGTGGTCACTGGTTCCAGGCCAGATGCTAGGAGGGTCCTATCCTGCCAGTCCCAGCAGCCGGTGCATGCCCCAAAATGAGCCAATGCTTTGCACAAGAATTAATGAGCCAAGCCCAACGCCATCGGAGGGTTTGCCCCTTCTCCGCTGAACCTGGAGCTAATCAGCCCTTCGGAGCCAAGCGGAGCACAGGGACAGGGGCACGTGTCCCGGGATGATTCAGCATCCGGCCACTGGCTTTTACTACCGGGGCCCCTAAAACGTTAAAGGAATCCGGTAAGTGAGAACCTGGGAAAGAAGCAGCAGGTGGAGGAGCAGTCCTGCGCCCGGGTGCAGGGATGCTGGGATCACTGCGATTCTGGAGAAATATTTCCCTCTTGTGGACAAACACAAGGAGCCTCCGGGCAGGATCAGGATGCTCCTGCCCCTCTCGCAGCCAGCTCTCCCCAGGACTCAGGCACCCCCGGGTGCTGCAGGGTCCCAGGGCTCCTGCCTCAAGAGCAGTGTCCCGGTGGCACCGCAGTGCAGGATGTGACCCTGTCACACACCTACCCACTGCCCTGGGCACTGCCAGAACCGGTGCTGGGCTGTGCCCAGCCCACACAGCATCACTGCTGTCAGCCTTGACAGCATCCTTGGGCTGCATCCTGCCTGCCTTGACCCAGCTGACCCGGCTCAGCCCAGCAGCCTCAGCCTCCCTTCCTTACCCTGCCTGCAATCCTGACCTCCCTGCCCTAATCTTCCGCTCAGCACACCCTTGGATGTGATGGAACCTCCATCCCTCCTTCCTGGGTGTGCCCGTGCTCAGCGCCCACTCCTGCCCACACCCACTTGCTCAAGCTGCCCTGGCTCCACTGCAGGAGCTAAGCCCCTGCTGCACCCCGAGCCTCCCCGTCGCAGCAGGGGCTGCTCTGCCCCATCCCCGCAGTGCCAACATGCTCCCCTGTGGGGCCACCATGCCTCTCCCCACAAAGCTGCATGAGAAGCTTGTGGGTGCCCTGGCCCCATCCAGCGCCAGCTCGTACATGGAACCCACGGTACTGTGCTGTTCCTGGAGCTGGTTTGGCCTCTAGCCCCGACTCGGGGAGCACCCAGCACCCTGGGCCAGGTGGGATGTGATCCATACACCCCCAGCCCAGCATCGGGCTGTGAGCAGCTTCAGCTTGGTGGGAAAAGCAGGACAAGCTGAAGCTTGGCCACAATCCCTGCCCCGGGCTCCCACCCAGGTGGGTGTCCAGGCGCTTTGTCCCCACGCCTGCTGCAGGACCCAAAGCATCTGTGTGTGGGATAAATCCCGAGCTGCCTGCCAGCTCCCAAACCTGCCCGCAAAGGTAGTGGGAGAGCACCCGGGCTCGGCTGACCCCCCTGCCGGGCAGCACATGCCTGAGGCTGGGAGCGGACTGGTGCCTGGAGCCCCCCCCCCCCGGCAGGGTAAGCCCCGCTGTGAGCTGGAGGGGGGAGCAGCACGGGGGGGGACAGGGAGAGTGGCCACCCCGCAGGGCTCCAGCTCTTGGGACTCCCACGGGCTCCGTGCCCAGGCGGCACCCAGCCATGGCACCCGGGAGCAGGGGTGGGACCTGGACGTGTCTCTTCCAGCCGCAGACATAGAGGCAGCATCAGCGTTTAATGTCGGAGCAGCAGGAAACAGCGTTCACAGCCTGTGGGATCTCCACCCCGAGGGGCACCGGTGCCCCCGGCCCTCCTGCACACACATGGTGCTCCCCGGCCCGGCTCTCTCCTCCAGCCCAACCGAGTGTTCGGCTCCATCGCGACACGGAGAGCGGTGAGCCACCTCCTCACGCGCCCAGGTCCGAGCCTGTGGGCAGCGCGGAGCTGCTATCCCAGCTCGGCTCCGTCCGGCCCCTGGCCATGGGCATCTCAGCCCTGTCACTGCCGCTGCCACAGGTAGGTCTGGATGGAGCTGGCTGGAGCCATGGCGGCAATGAGGCCAACCGTATCAGCCAGCCCGAAGGTGATGTTCTGTGGGGACCTGGAGGGCGAGGAGCAGGGTCAGACCCGCAGCAGCACCCCAGCACCAGCGGGACAAGCCACATGCAGGGCCTGGCAGGACAGAGTGCCATGCTCACGGGTCAGGCTGCATCGCTTACCGGTTCAGAACCACCACCACCATGGCACCATCGGGGCGCAGGAAAGCCGTGTACTCCAGGTCCGTCTTCTTGGACTCTTTGGAGGCAACCAGCCCCACACGCTGGGAGCCCTCAGGGATGAACTTACTGCATGGGCATGAGCAAGAAGCAGCCCCAGGAAGGAAGTCAGACCCCAGAAAAGCTCCTCTCCTGACAAGCCTGCCCTGCTCCCCTCCTGACAAGCTGCTACTGCAACCATGGAGCTGGAGCCCAGGCAGCTGAGAGCGTGTCGGGGGGCCCTGACCCACCTGAAGTGCCCCATGTGGTAGAACATGGGCTGCTTGTAGAAGATGCCTTCACTGCTGTCCACGATGACGGGGCTGTCCACATAGTTCTTGACCCAGTTGGGGCCCCCCTCCAGGTCCAGGGCCAGGTTCCAGTCGGTCCAGCCGGCCACAAAGTGGTTCAGGTTCTGCAACAGGACAGCCCAGACGTCTGCCCAAGGAGTGGGGTGCCAACAGGAGAGGGAGCACACCGGCAGGGTGATGCAGGAGGCTCACCATCAGGATGCTGTGGCTGTACTGGTTCCCTCGCTCCCAGCAGCCCAGGATCACATCTCTCTCCCAGAAATGGGCCCCGATGCATGCCTCCGTGGCCAGGATGAAGTAGTCGGGGAAAAGCTCATGAGTGGGCACCACCGTGTCCTGTATGGGACCAATGAAGTCCAGGTACCAGTGGATGCCGATGCCATGAACATAGCGAGCTGCCTCTTCATCCTCCAGGACCTAGTAGGGAAAAAAGCTGGCTACCAGTGGGTCCCGAGGGGCAGAGAGCCAGCGCCCCAGCCCTCGTGCTGCAGGATAGAGCAGCCAAACCCTCCATGGGGACATGCTGCGCCAGCAAGATGGGGTCTCTGCTCCAGCTTGCCGTGCTGGTGGACCCCACGCCACTCTCACCACTTTGGCCCAGTGTGGGAGGTGGAGCCGGTTGTCATCCAGGATGATGAGTCGGATGTTGCTGTGGGAGCTGTTGGCCAGCGCAGGGCCCAGGTCCCGTGCGATGAAGTCACGCTGCTGCTCGGCTGTGAAGCCCAGGCACTGGAAGGGGTAGTTGTTGATGAGCCCAGCCGTGGGCTCGTTCTCTGCCGTCACCCGCCCAGAAGGTCAGGTTGTGCTTGGCGTATTCGTCCAGGAACCTGGGCACAGGGGAGAAGGGTGAGGCGTGGGTCCTCCCCGATGCCACTGCTGAGGGTCCCTGGGTGCCTCCCCCATCCCTTCGCCCCAGGTGCTCCTTACCGTATGAAGTAGTTGGCCCAGGTCTTGTGGTACTTGTCCCCTGCCTGCCCCTTCAGCGTGCCCTTCCCTACGAAGGACTCACTGGTCTTCATCCAGGCCGGGGAGGTCCAGGGGCTGGCATACAGGGACAGCCGCTGCTTGCTCATGGCCAAGGCTCGGTGCAGGAGGGGGATCTGCAGGAGGTGGGCAGAGGGACCGGCTCAGCTGGGCCCCTGCACCTCCCCACATCCTACCCCGCTCCTTCCCACCACTCACTTTCAACTTCGTGTCCTCGTCTCGCAGGCTGAAGTGGGTGAGCTCGTAGTCAAAGGGAACATCGTCGTAGGTGTAGGCGTGGAGGGAGAAGTCGCAGCTGGCCATAGGGAGCCGGACGAGGTTGTACTCCAGCCCTGCCAGGCACAGCGGGATGGGACGGGCAGAGGTGGGCAATGGGACAGGAGGTCTCCAAGCCCTGCCAGTGCCCAGGCAGAGGCCTGCAAGGTCCCTGTCACCATCCCTCCCACCTCCCCGACATTCTCACCTTCCTCTGAGAAGTACGAGCGCAGCAGGTGATCCTGGGCTGCTTCTGGCAGGGAAAACACATTCATGGCAGCAGCATCAGTGACAGAGCCGCCGAAACCCTTCACCTTCTGGTACCGCTGCGTTGTGTCCACCGTCAGGACGAGATCTGGCAGGAGGGAAGCGGTGTGACGGCGGGTCGCAGGTGGGGTCTGGTCCATTTCTGCCTGCCACAGTGGGTACCTGGGGCGCACAGGCTGCGCTGGAAGCTTCCCTCGCTGCGCTCCAGCCGCTTGCCAGCCTTGCTGCTCTCGTACTTGACGTAGGTGCCCGGGGCCGGCAGGACCACGGGGTCCAGCGTGTCGCAGTACGTGGCGTTGCAGACGCACACCATGGCATCACGGCCGAAGTACTTGGGGCTGCAGGGCCGGGCACCTGGAGGGATACGGGCAGGGTGGGGGGCAGCTGCCGGCTTGGGGACGGGTCCCTGCCAGAGCTGTGCTGCCCACCCCAGGGTGCTGCTGCTGTCCCCGCACCCCATCACTTCCCCGGACCCCCGGCTCTGGCGCTGCCCCCACCCCCCCTGCTCACCTGCGGCCCGGGGCACAGCCAGCAGCATCAGCAGCACCAGCAGCACCAGCAGCATCAGCAGCGCCAGCAGCCGCCAGCCCGGGGCACCGGCAGCCCCCATGGCCCCGCCACTGTCCTGTAAGCGCTGGACCTGTCAGCGGCGGCACCGTCGAAGCCTCTCTCGTCCCGGTGGCGAGCCGAGCCGAGCCGGGCCGCGCTCCCCGACCTGCCCCGCAGCACCGGGCCCACCGCCAGCCTCGCCTTTAAGGCCGCCCAGGCTTCTCGTCCCGCCCACGCCCGGGGCGCCGGTACCGGCAGGGGGCGGGCCGGGCCCCGGTGGGGCAGGGCAGGGGGCGCGGGCCTGGCCCTACCCTGGCCACGGTAACGGGGCCGCGGGGCAGGGGGACACGCGCGGGCACCGGGAGGCGCAGGCGGGCACCGGGCACCGCGCCGCGTCCCCGCTCCGCCCGCGGCAGACGCCGGTACCGGCCGTCCCGGGCTGCGACCCCCGGCGCCTCCCCGGGCCCCCGGCCCCGCCCCTCACATGACCGGTCAGCTGAGCGCGCGCCCCGCCCCGCCCCGGCCCCACCGGCAGCACCGGCCCCACGGCCCCGGCGGGCGGCACCACCTTTATTCGGTCTTTAGCGAGGGGCTGCGAGCGCCGCGGCACCGGCACCGGCCCCGCAACGCGGCCCCGGGCGCAGCCGGGTGCGGGGGGAGCGGGCGGGGACGGGGACAGGCACGGCCGGCGCGGGGCACCGGGCACCGGGCACGGCCGGTGGGGGGGCGGGGCTGAGGGGCTGGGCAGGGGACAGGCACGGCCGGTGCAGGGGACAGGGCATGGCCAGCGAGGGGGACAGGGCAGGGGACAGGCATGGCCAGCGCAGGGGACAGGACAGGGGACATGGCTGTCCTTGGGGCACAGGCACAGCTGGCGCAGGGGACGAGACACGGCCAGCACAGGGGACAGTCACAGCTGGCACAGGGGACGGGGCAGGGGACAGGCATGGCTGTCCCAGGGTACAGGCACAGCTGGCGCAGGGGACAAGGCATGGCCAGCACAGGGGACAGGCACAGCCATCCCAGGGTAGAGGCACGGCTGGCACAGGGGACAGGGCAGGGGACAGGCATGGCCATCTCGGCCCCCAGCGGATGCCCCAGGGGACCAGCCCCTCGCCCTGGTGCTGCCTGGGGAAGGGGCCCAGCAGAGACCCCGCGGCAGTGGCGCAGGACCCAGCCCTGCTGGGGCAGCAGCAACGTCCAAGCAATGTCCACAGGCCCTGGCCCAGAGCGGGACCCCCTCTCCACAGTGGGGCACCCACACCAGGCCACCGGGAGGGTCCCAGTAGAGGCTGCGCCGTCGGTGGGGGTATGCTGTCAGAGGATGCTCTCCTTGCAGGTCCCGCTGAGGCTCCGCGGGCGGCTGCGCTCCAGGCGGCGGGCAGACAGGAGCCGTCGCAGGGACGAGGTAGAGCTCAGGTCCCCGCAGCTTTGCAGGTGGATGCCTTCATGGGGCCGCTCTGCTCCCGGACAGGCGCTCCAGGGCACCTGCAACACCGTGGGGACAGGCTGCAGCCACGTGGGTGGCACCCCGCGTGCCAGGGGGAGCTGGGTGGGCACGCAGGGCAGGAGGGAAGGGGTGGCAAGGGGTGGCAGAGGTGAGCATCATGCGCCTATGCTGTCATTAAGGACAAGCCATGAGGGCCTCCTGGGCTGCGCAAGGTCTCCAGCATCCCATAAGCCACAGCAAGACATCCCCGTGACTGCCTGCAGGCTGCGGCGACTCGGCGACAAAGCCAAAGCTGTTGTGACACATATGATTTTCCCACATGCACGATTTTCCCACTGGTGGCTACGGTGGGGACCGAGGGGAAGGGGCTGCCGTGCCAAAAAGGGCTGGGGACAAGGACAGTGCCGCAGGAAGGAGGCTCTGCCTGCAGCCAGGGTGCCGACACCATGAGGGCACGGCAGGGGAATGGGGACCCTGGAAGAACCAGCGTGGAGGTGCTGGTAGAGAATGCAGGGAGGGAGAGGGTGTGTATGGGGCTCCCTGGGAAAGGGGGGCTGCCCCCATCCCCTGGGGCACCGTGGCTGCCGGAGCCCACCTGCTTGTGCCCCTGGAAGCTGTGCCCAGACACCTCCACACCGGCTGCTGGGCTGCGCTTGGGTCGCTGCAGGAACCTGGCCACCAGCCCGCGGGTGCCCCGGCAGACCTTGAGGTCCCCCAGGGAGCGGGTCGTCGTCTTTGACAGCTGCTGCGGCACCTTCTTGGAGGGCAGCAGCTTGCTCTTCCCCACAGATCCAGCCCGGAGCAGCAGTGGGGAGTCACAGTGTGAATGGCGGAGCAGGCAGGCCTCCGAGCACAGCCCTGCGGGGACACTGCCATCAGATGCCAGGACACTGCTCCAGGCACTGCCCCCGCAGCCCCTGGGGGTCCTGCTGTCTCCCCTCCCCAGCCACCGGGAGCGGTACCACTGTGGGTCCTCCTCATCCCAGCCCCGACAGGGTGAGCCTGACCCCAAAGGGGTGCAGAAACACCCCCTTCACCTCTTTGTATTCCAGTACATCCCAGTGCTCTGACCTGTATCCGCAGAGGAGTTGGACGTGGTGTCCTCCAGTGCTTTGGTATAAAGTACTTCCCTGAAATCTGCTGGGAGCAGAAAGAGCACTCAGGCTTCGGCTGCGCCCCGTGCCACTGTGCAGACCCCCAGCACCAGCCCAGGCAGCATGACCCACCTGCCCCCGCCCCGTCCCGCCAGCCCAGCAGCCCCCACCTGCTCCCCCCCCTCCCCTGGTGCAACCACCCACCTCAGGCCTGCTCTAATCCTGCGCCCCCCCCCCCCCCCCCCCCCCCCCCCGGAGAAATGCAACCAAAACCTGCAGCGCATCCCGGCTGCAGCATGGACAGATGCTGCTGCGCGCATGTCCCTGTCCCGGCAGCCACCGCCACCTACCAGTGTGGCTGGCCATCAGGACGCCGGGGTCACTGTGCGACCTGACGAGCGGGTGCTGGCTCAGCCCCGGGGCCGGGGATGAGGGGCAGGAGGTCTCGCTGTTGCGCCGCGGGTGGCAGAGACGCCCGGTGTTGGGCCCCGCAGTGCGGCCGCCCCCGCGCCCCTGCAGAGAGCCCTTGTCCTTGAGCCGCACCTCGGGGAAGCAGGGCCCCATGCAGCGGGCCAGCCCCTCCAGGCGATTGCAGCTGTGGGTGACGGCTCCCCCCACCAAGATGCCGTCGTGGCCGGGCTCTGCCGTGGAGCAGGAGTAGGAGCGCTCCCCCCGCACCCGGGGCTGCGGCGTCTCCTCGAAGGGTCCCTGCAAGCCCAGCGTGGGGCTGCGCGCGTGGTGGCTGCACTGCACGCAGTCCACACTCAGGCAGTAGTCCGCGCGGCTGCGCTGGATGGAGCGGAAGAGGACGTAGTCGACGGAGCGCATGGAGCCCTGCAGCTCCAGCAGGCACGAGTCCTCCGAGGGGCTGCTGTCCCCAGGGATGTCCATGATCTCGGACATGATCAGGGACCCGCTGTCCATGGACACTGTGAGAAGCGGGGCAGGCGTGAGCGAAGAGCTGCCGGGAAGGGCTGGTCCCCTCGTGGCCCCTCTGCTGCCCCACCGATGGAGCACGCTCACCTTCCCCACTGAGCACGATGGAGGGGACGCGGTCGCAGGTGCAGGCATGTGAGCCGTCCGTCAGCTGCGAGTCAAACAGGGTGGCCTGCGGGGCAGCACGGTCAGCGCAGGCAGAGCAGGAGCCCAGCCCTGCCTGGCTGACCCCAGCCCCCAGCCCCCCAGCCTCCCACCTGGCTGTCTCCCCGCAGCCCCATCACGGTCTCGTAGGAAGGGGGGAAGTCAGTCGGGTAGAGGGGCACAGGGCTGTCCATGGAGCCGTTGTAGGTGATGCTGCGGAGGCAAGACCAGAAAAGCCACATCAGGTGGGACAAGCCCTACTTAGGGGCAAAGGGCCCACCCTGCTCCTGCGGCACAGTGGCCCTGCTCCACCAGCCTTGCTCCCAGCCGGGTACCTCTGCGCATCCGTCTCGGAGCTGCAGGTGTACTCGGGGGGGTAGTAGGGGGGCGGCGGCACTGGGGGCACAAACTCCTCGAAGTCCATCATGTTCTGCAGAAAGGTGTCAGGGGGGGACGTGCATTCCAGCGTCATGGAGCTCGAGCGCTGGGGGACCAGCTGCAGGGAGAGCGAAGGAGGGAGAGCTGGGACCCCCTGCCCAGAGATCCAGCGAGGGATGTGCATCCTGGGCCTTAATCTGCACCTGGCTGGGCCCAGATCTTGCCCTGGCACCCCAGGACCTTCCCAGTCTGGGAATGCTGCTCCTCAGCCCTGTCTGCTCCTGGGCCAGGGCTGGGACTCACCACATGGACTATGTCAAGGGAGAAGATCTGGATGCAGCACACAACAGCGGAGAGCGTACAGATGATGGTGGAGAAGACAGTCAAGCCACAGACACTGAAGAGGAGGTCCTGGGGAGGAGTGGGGTGAGCTGTGGATACCTGCAGAGCATGGCAGGGTACACAGCCACTCCCCCAGAGAGATCTTGACCCCCCCCCCCGGGCCCCCCACCTTGAGTGCTACACGGATGCTCCGGCAGTTGGGGTTGGGGAACATGGTCAGCATCTCGCTCTGCTGGCTGCAGGAGGCAGGTGGGGGCTCTGAGCGGGCCTGGCAGCAGACACACAAGTCCTTCTCCTGGGGACAAGGAGCACTGTGAGGAACCTCGGGATGCTGTGCTCTCCCTTAAGAGCCACTGGCACATCCCACCAGTAGACCCCTCCCCACAGCTCCCCATGTCC
The DNA here is from genome assembly GCF_023634155.1 of Falco peregrinus. NCBI lineage: Eukaryota > Metazoa > Chordata > Aves > Falconiformes > Falconidae > Falco > Falco peregrinus. The sequence goes on along the minus strand of NC_073740.1, from coordinate 3,277,045 downwards.
CCAAAGCCCTGCAGCCAGGGACCCAGGTGCATGGGGGGCTGCAGCAGCCCCCGGCCAGCCTCACCCTCTCGCAGGCCTCCAGGGACTTCACCAGCTGCGCGTTCTGGCAGGACAGGATGGACCCGGCAAGGCTCAGCATGATGCCCAGCACTGACAGCAGCGTGAAGAAGGTGATCTGCAGCAGGGAGGAGAGGGGCTGCCAGCTGGGCAGGGCTGTGGAGCAGGGAGCCGACATACACGGCTGTGTGTGCAGGAGCACGTGGGGCTGCTGGGCCCTCTCACGCTGCCCTCCCCACCCTGGCCCCCTCCTGCAGCCGGGTATCCCCCCCCCCCCCCCAACACCTACCACCAGGGTGAGCGGCCGCTTCCAGGAGACGATGCCGACAAGCCCAGACAGCGCCAGCTGCAGACGCACAAGCCCAGGGGTGAGGATGGGGAGGGGTCTCTGCCAGGCAGTGAAGCCCAGAGCATCCCCCGCCCTTGAGCAGAGCCCCCCGAGCCCTGCGGGCCCAGAGCTGGCCCAGGAGCACCAAGGCCGGAGGGGCAGCCCCGGCACCACAAGCCAGGAGAAACTGCTGATTCAGGGCACTGGGGAGCCTGGGACTGCGGGCAGCTCCGTGCTGGGCAGCGAGCCGGGCCGGGATCCGTGCCGCAGGGTCACCTCGGGGGACCCCAGGTCCTGCCCACACCCCACGCCCGCAGCACCCCACGGTGTGGCTGGGGAGCAGGGTGGCCCCCACCCTGCCACCACCGCAGCGCCCCCCGCATCCCCCCCCCCCGCGCCTGCGGCCGCACAAACCTGCCCGCCTCAGTGCGCCCCCTCCCCGCCTCAGGGGTCCCCATCCCTCACCGAGTGACCCCGGGGGAACCCTTGGGATTCTCCCACAATGCACCGCGGCGGCCCCAGGCAGAGGGTGGGGGGAGCAGCGGGGCCACACTCCCCTGGGACTGCCGGCAAATTCAGCATCCAGGGAAAATTCAGCACCCGGGGAGAACCGCTCGGCAGGCGGGGAGCGGCCGGGAGCCGCAGGGCAGGGCCCCCCCCCCCCACCCCCTCCGCGCACCGCCCCGACCCCCGACTCACCGAGAAGCCGGCCCAGGACGGGCAGGAGTGGCGGATCCTGGCGGAGGGGGTGATGGTGGCCGCCACCAGGCTGAAGGTGACGATCAGGACGCCCAGGATCACCTGGACAAAGCCCAGCACCAGCAGGATCTGCAGCCAGGTGCGCTGGAGGCGCAGGCGGGTGAGGCTGCGGGCCGGGCGGCCGGACAGCGGGCGGCCGGGGGCAGGCATGGCTGCCGGGGGCGGCGGGCGGGGGAGGCCGGGCCCGGAGCCCCGAGGCAGCCGGCGGCACCGCGCCAGGACGGGGCCGGCCAGCAAGAAGCAGGAACGGACGCTCTGCGGGAACTGGCCAGGCTCCACCTTTCGCCTCCCAGCGGGGGCTGGCGACAGCTTCTCCCGGCCCCCCGGGGGGACCGTGCGGGACCGGGGGCCGACGGCGGCTCCGCGGCGGGTCCCGGGCGCAGAACCAGCCTCACCGGTACCTCGGCGTCCCGCAGGCGGAGCGCGGCCCCGGGGCTTCCTCCTCTCTCGCCGTCCCTGGAGCGCCGGGACCCCGCCGGGGGATCATCCCGTCCTGCGGAGGCCGAGAACCGCCGCCCGGGACGCGGCGCCCGGCCCAGGCCGCTGGCCCCCGGGGCAGCACCGGCAAGCGGGAGCCGCGGGCCGGGCAGCGGGCGGGGGGCCGGCCGCCGCCCAGGAGCATCCTCCGCGGGAAGCGGGCGCAGGGGCCGGGGCGCCCGCGGTGAGGGTCGAGGGGAGATCCCGCTGCCGGGAGCGGCGGCGGGGGGGAAGGCTACCGACGGGCTGCCCGCCCCGCGGCCCCCAGCCCCGGCGCCGCGCAGGGCGGTTGGCGGGGACGCCCGTGCGGCGGGATGCTCCGCGGAGCGCTGCCAAGCATCCCCCCCCCCCCCCCGCCCCGCTTTCCCGCGGCGGCCTCCGGGATCCCCGCTCCGCCGGGGCCGCAGCCCGGTGGCCGCGCCCGGGGCAGGAGGCGGGCGGCGGAGCGGAGACGCAGGGCAGCTCCGGGCTCGCTCCCGCCGCAGCCCGGCGGCAGCTCCGGCCGCGCCCGCCCCGGGGCCACCCCTCCGCTGCACGCCGGGAGCTGTAGTCCGGCCCGCCCCACCGAGAGGCAGCGACAGCAGCCCAGGGCCCCGGCCCCGCCGCCCGCCCCCGGTTCCTACCGCTCCCTGCCCGCCCGCGGCTGCCAGCGCACGGAGACGGCGGAAGCACGGAGTGAAACTTCATTTATTCCTTAAATAAAACCTGAAGGCGGCTTGGCAGCGGGCAGGGCAAGGGGGCCACGGTGGGGCAGGGACCCCCCGCCAGCCCCCAGCACAGCAGGGCAGGGCAGAGCCCTCGCTCCCACCGGCCCCGCGGATGAAGGCATGGACCCCCTCGCTGGCCCAGGAGAAGCAGGGACCAACCTGGGAGATGGGGCAAAGCAGATGAGACCTGTCCCAGGGAACGGCCGGGAGCCCCAAGGACACTGGCACAAGGGACAGGGGGACACCAGGGGCTACTGGGGGCACGTACTGGGCAGTACTGTGCACGGGGGGGTGGCTCAGCGCCCTGAGAAGGGGGGCAACGGCCCCCGGGGGAGGCACAGGCTCGGGGTGAGGAACACCAAGGGGTGGGAGGAGGCACAGGCTCCAGGGCAGGTGGAGAGGAGGGAGGGAGAAGCTGTTCAGCCCCTGCTGGGGGCGAGGAGGGGGCCCAGGCGGTACCAGGATCCCTCCTCAGCACCCAGCCCGGCTTTAAGGCTCGCCGTGGCTGAGCGTGGGTGCAGGCTGAAGGCAGGAAGGCCCACCAGCAGCACCAGCACCCCTGGTGCCTGTCCCAACCCCACTCTCCTTATCCCTGCACCCGGAGCCGGCTCAGCCCAGCAAAAGAGGACAGGGAAGGGACTGGAGGAAGGGGCTGCCTCCCAGCTCAACACCCCGAGGGCAGAGCCAGCCCCTGCCCCACCCCAGAACAAGCCCCTGGGGGAAGAGGGGGACGATTTTCTTGGCAGGGAATTGGGTGCCATGTCAAAGGGAAGGCAGGCAAAAGCCTCCAGGGAAGAGCTGGCCTCTGCACACCCTGGCACTGAGCACAAGGGGAACCCTTCACTTTTCTGGGCACACAAGTGGCATCACTAGTCGAGGAAACAGGAGAGCCCAGGGAAGGAGAGTGGCCATTTCGGTCCCTGTCACATGTCTGGAGGAGGCTCCTGGCCCCCAGCAGCCAGTGCTGGAAGGGAGAGCGATGACAGGCGCAGGGCTGGGCCACAGCACCCCCCCATCCCACTCCTTCCCCAGTCCGCTGAGGGGAAGGGACCAGCACAAACCAGAACAGCCTCCATCTGTGAGGAAACGGGTTAGAGCAGCAGACAATTCAGGCACCAGCACTTTCAAGCTGGGATGAGGCAGCCTCTGACAGCTGATGCAGACACACGGGGATCCAATGAAAGTGCAACTTGGATTTCCTCTTCCTCAGAAAGAGCCCACGTGCGATGAGAAGCTGGGGGCCCTGCCTGGCTAGGGTGCCCGGAAGGCATTGGTGGCGGCACCCGCAGCAGCGTTGGCCGCTGCGGTGCGCACTGCCTGGTTAGAGAAGACCCCGGCAGCAAACTCCTCCTGCGCTTTCTGGAAGCTGGCACCTGTCCGGCGATACAGAGAGTGGATCTGGAAGAGAGGAGCAGGGTCAGGGTCAGGGCAGCAGCCCTGTTCCAGGCTGCCAGTGAACAGAGCTGTGTCCCTGCCTGTGCCAACACCACCACCCTCATCCTCCCCAAGGGACACTCCAGCCCCGAGGTTCGATCCAAACTCACCTTTTTGAGCATAATGATGCCCAACACAGCCACTGCTGTGAAGACCAAGGACACCAGAATCATCATCACAGCCACGGCCGTGTTCTTCCGCAGCGCTATCAGGCTCAATATCCAGCCACTGCAAAAGAAGAGGTGGTTGCCCACGGGTTCCCTCTTCCCCACCCACCTCCTCTCTTTCTGGGGTACTCAGCCAGCCAGGGCTCCTAGCGGTCAATCCAACACACACCTGAATCCCCAGTTTGGTATGCCGATCGCCTGCAGCACATACATCACATTCTGGGCAAAGAAGACGAAGAAGAAGACAAAGAAGTTGAAGGAACTGTCACTCCTGAGAGAAAGAGACAAGTGCAGTTAGGCCACAGAAAATTCTCAAACCTTCCTCAAAGTAGGGGGACACAAGGAGAAGATGAAGCTCAGTACAGGATTACCACATCCCCCAGACCCAAAGGCCACAAAGGAGCCAGGACGCTGTCGATGCTGCACTTGGGGCAAGGGCCTGTTCAACTGAGCAGCCGGTTCTCCCCAGCTTCAAGCACCAGCCATGCAGTCCCCCCCACCCCCGCTGCTTTGCTGGCCTCGGAACTGAAGCAGATACACACCTGAAAGCTTTGTACATCGGCCTATACCAGCAGACAAAGGAGCAGGGCGTGTAGAGGAGAGCCCAAAGAATGGAGAGGCCGAACCCAGAGCCAGACGAGGGCTCCACACAGAACCAGGCCAGCGAGGACAAGAAGTTCAGGAAGAGAGCAATGGTGCTGGCTGAGAGAGAGGGCAACGGTCAGGCAACCCGAGCGAGGGTCCCCCCTCCCCACACCAAGGGCTCAGCCCCCCCAGACCTGGGCGCAACATCTTAATGGTAACTTCTCCCAAGCAGCAGTATTTGCTTGCATGCCGGACACTTGTTGCTCTACCTCCTCCCAGGATCTGCCCTTAGATTTCCCCCTGGGACTCACCCATCCAGAGGTAATACATGGTAGAAACGGTTTTCTGGAAGTCAGCAGGGATCTCCACGGAGATATCTTGGTAGAAGCAAGGCTTCACTGGGCAGAAGGACGGCAGTGGGGGCCAGTTGTTTGGCCTCGCTGTAGAGGGAAGGAGAAGGCTGCAGTGCCCGTGCAGGGGGGCCGAGGGCAGGCTGCCGCCATCCCGGCCCTGCCCGCAGGCCACTCACTTGCCGCACCGCCCAGGGCCGCGTTCTGCAGCTCCCGCTCCCGCCGGTCCAGCTCCTCCGCCTTCCGGTTCAGCTCCTCCTGCCGCTTCAGCAGCTCGGCTGTGGCGGCTGCCGCCGAGGCCTAGGGGGACACAGGCCCTGGGGCTCCCGCCTTCTCCACCGGCCCGGCTCGGCCCACCCCGCGGCGGCCAAGCGCCTGCCCGCCTCCCGTACCTGCGTGCCGTAGGAGCCGTAGTTCCGGGGCTCCGTGGGGCTGCCTTTCCGCGGAGGCTGCGCGGCCCCCTGCGGCGGGGCCATGCCGGCCGGGGACAGGGGCACCGGAGCCGCCGACGGGGCCTGGTACGGCGGCGGCGGCTGCGGGAAGAAGAGGGGGATAGTGAGGCGCCGCTCACCGTGGGGCAGGCCCCGGCCGCCGGGAAGCGGCCCCGCCGCGGCCCGCCCGCCTCACCGTGCCGCTCTCGAAGGGGTTGTAGGCGTCCAGTGCCGATCGCTCAGAGCCGGGCCAGGCCTGCACCGCCGCGGGGTCCTGCAAGAGACACAGCCCGTGTGAGGTGCGGCCCAGCCCAGCCCGGTACCGGGGGCCCCCAGGGCCACCGCCACACTTGCCCCGAACGGGGCGCACCTGGAAGGGGTTGTCCGGGAGCACGGCGGGACCGCCGCGCTGGGCCATGGCCGGGTCAGGACCGGGACCGGGACCGGGGCCGCCGCCGCCTCAGCCCCTCAGCCGCCCGCCCCGCCCCGCCGCCGCCGATTGGCTGCCGCCCCGTGACGTCACCAGCCCCGCCTGCGGTCCGGGGAGCCTCACTGCAGGGGGCCTCCGCGCATGCGCGGGGCCTGGGCACGCGACGCGCTCACGTGACACTTCCCCCGCGCAGGGCCCGCCGGGAAGTGCGTTCCCATGGCAATGCCGGGACCGGGCCCGTCCCTGCCGCCCCGGGCCGGGCCACGCCGTCGCCCCCCGAGTCTCTTTGGGCCTCCCACACCCCCCGCGGGGCTTCGAGGCTCCCGCCCAGGGCCGGCTTCGCTGCCCAGCGATGGCTCCGTTCAGCCAGGCCTACCGCCACAGCAGGCCCCTCCCCGAGGCCTCGCATCTGAGCCCCTCGACTGGGCCCCCGCCTCTTACCAGGGCCGTCGCGGTGCTGCCCCGCCTCCGCCTGCACGGAATCCCCTGGGTTTTGCCCTCGGGAAGGCCAGCGGGCACGCGGTAGAGCAGCTGTTCCACTGGGCCCGCCAGCTGTATAGCTGAGCCCATGCAAGTAAAAGACTCAAGGAAGAATCCGTGGCATGACGAGCAGCTTGGGGAATTTAACTTTTGTGACTCCTGGACCAGTTATTTATAGGGATCTCTGATTCCATCAACTACCAGCTGCATATGGACAGCATGCCGACACCCACTCTGGAGCAGGGATTCTGCAGCATCCAGAGCGCGGCACAGGACACCTATCCATACCTGCCCCTAGCTCCTAGGCCCAGCTCTCAGTGCTTAGCAGCAACTGCTCCTCTCTGCTAAAAATATTCCTTAGCCTCTGAACAGAGTCTTACAAAGTTACACACAGATCTGTGAGCTCCCACTTCAACCCAGGCAGCTGGCAGCTTGAGTTGTGCTCTCTGTGGGGAAGGTAAGAGCTGCGGAATCAGGTTTGGGGCATGGGTGTGGGTTATTGTTTTTTAAGTCTGACACAGACCACAGGTGTGTTATTTGGTCAGTCTGGCTCTCCTCCAGACTCACCTGGGGGCTGGCTATACACGCAGCAGGACATGGTCTTCCCCTGCTCCATTCCCTGGCACACAGCACTGGGCTGGCTGCTGCCAAGCCAAGTGAGACTGCAGGCAGCAGGTGAAAGCTTCCAGCCCAAGCTCATGAAGATGACTCAATGTCACCCCTCCTGAGACTCCCCCATGCTAACTCCCCACAAAGCCAGACTTTTTCCTTTATCCCTCTGGCATGACAACAGTCTGCCAGAGCCAGGACAGAGCCTGCCACAGACTGTGCCACAGCAAAGCGATAAGCTCCTGCAGAATGTATCATGAGTGTGTCTGCTCTGTTACTGACACTATCCCAGTGAGACCCTTCCAGACATGCTGACAAAGCATCTATGCAGAGCTGCCATCAGGTCTGAAACATCCCCAGCAATTTCCATGGGAAAAGCCAAGCCAAGGCCCCAGCCTCACTGCAGAGCTGGTGAGAGCGAAAAAGGCGCAAAGACACCGCATATGTGTTTGACAGCTGAAAGCAGGCACTTGGACACCCCTTTTCCAACAGCCATCACCAGTAGCCACTGTTCCACCCCATCCAGGGAGCAAGAGGTTTCTCTCATAAAGAGAACATGTATCTTGAAGTACCCACTGTCCTCCTGTTTCTACATCCCACTTCAGCGTTGATCACAGGGCACAATGAAGGAGACAGCCTGTGTTCCGCTGCCCCTCACACCAGAATCTGCTCAGGTCCAGCTGCAGCCCTCAGATGGTCAAAAGCAGCTCATACCTGGCGCAAGCTCAGGCACTAGGCCAGCATCCAAGCTTGGGAGAAGTGGTGGAGGTGGACTGAGCTGGCTTTGTTACTGAAGTTTCCTGGACCACAAAGAACCTCTCATCCCAAAAGGGAATGCACCTTCCTTCCCTCCGCAGGGCACACAGAATGTAACCAACCACCAGATCAGCCCCAGGAGGGGCTGCTGCTGGTCCAAACCCAGACCAAGTGGTTTATTCACTTCATATTTATTTTTCACAAAGACTGTACAAAATTCTTATAAAACTCTGGTGTGGGGATGGGCTATGACATTGATCCAAAAAATAATTCCCATGCAGTCCCACCAGTTTCATAACTTACAAGGAAACAGATAAGCTACAGAGCGCTGCAAGTTCTGGAGTATTTACACCAAGGAGGGCAGGAGAAGAACAGGAGACAAAGCAACACGTGAACAGAGGTATTTACAATATGGACATACAGGCCCCCTCACCTCACAATAACGGCAGCAGCAACAGCAGGAGGTTGGGCCCACGGTGCTCAGAGGCCAATATAGAATATGGGCTATTTACATTATCTCACATATTAACAGCTTTACAAATGTGTCCAGGGAGTTCTTCTCATGTATAAAAAAAAAGCACCAAGTGTCTGAATAGAAATCACACAGGCCTCCACGGGGGCTAGAATCTGAGGGCAGGCTGGCACCTGTGGCGTCACCGGCTGATGTCTCTGCTAGAGTCCCACATTTTTGTGCTCGGCTCCACCTCCAACATGTCAAAGAAGGGGTGCTTGAGGGCTTCGGCCAGGGTGATCCGCTTGGACGGCTCGTACTCCAGCATGCTCTCAATGAGGTCAAAAAGGCGGTGATGGTCCTCAGCCTCAGAGGTCAGGTATCGCTGGAGAAATGGAGGGGAGAGGTTAGGGCCAAGGATGCTGTGCCCTGTCATGGTCACAGTAAGCTCCCTGGGCTGAATGGCTAAGCTCGGGGAGGACTGGTTTGCTCAGTCACTCATCCTAGACCTGAACCCTGGGCTGCTTTACCAAGCATCAAACTGCTGATTTTTCACACCCTCCTGCCATCTTTCCCAGGCACTTCCTGAGGTCTCCACGCCCTCCTCCTCCTCTGCTTCAGACTAAGCTCAGGCTGCTGCAGTCTTCCTAGTTTACATCTGGGACAGCCAAGACTCCTTCAGGAAGACACTGGTCTAACCCTTTCGCTGGCCTAACCTTGCCCACAGGAACAATCTTCACAAATGGGGGCAGGCACTATAAGACTCTGCAATGAGAAAAGGATAAAGCAACCAGGTGCTCTTGCCCACCCCACCTTACCCGCAGCGGCTTGCAGTTTTCCCTAACGTAACGGCCAGCGGAGGTGTTCTCGTCCCAGTCCAGGCGGCCATGGTAGAAATATTTCTGTTTCCTGTCAGAGCAAGAGGTGGGAACAAGTTACACACAAGCACAAAATGTCTTGCAGCAAGAGCAACGCACCAGCCCTGACAGTGCACGCTACTGAGGACGATGCAGCAGCACAGGCAACCGGCTCAGCAGGCAGCTTCAGAGCTTGACCCCTCAGAGAGAACAGCTCCACATGAAGTGGGAGAGCACTGGAAAGCCCATGGTGCCCAGCCAGCCTTGCTCACCTTGTCTTCCGGATCATCCGAGAAGGAATTGGCCCCAAGATCCTCTCCATCATGGCCAGGTGCTCCCGGTTGTCATGTGTCTGAGAGATAGAAACGTAAAGGGAAGGCATGGAAGAGATTCTGGTCCTTCAACTTCCAGCCCTGGGTACTCCCCCACTCAGAACCCCTGGCTGGGCAACACCTCAGTCATCTCTACAAGACTGCAGTGATGGAGGGAACCCCATCAGTCCCAGAGGCTCCTGGCTGTACTGGGACACAGCCAGCATCCTTTTTCACAGCAGTTGTGAGGTAGCCATACAGCACACAGTTCTCACCTGAAACAGGGTGAAACCCACATAATACTCAAAGATGATGCAGCCAATGCTCCACACATCACAGGGCTGGCTCCAGCCAAGCTCTAAAAAACAATGTTTTTTAAGTAAAAGATCCAGTTATGGCCTAAGATTCCACACCTCTCTCCCTTACCCTTTTAAAAATGTAACAACTGGAAAAACAGTTCTCATTCCAGCCAGGCTCCCCGATACACCAGTGGCAATATACTTCCCAGCTGGTAGTAATGCCAAAACACCAACTTTTAAACTGTTGGCCCTCCCAGAAAATAGCACATTAAACAAAACACTTCTCATCTCCCAGGGTAAACCCAGGACAGCTACTGAGTGACGTGGAGGCCAAAGGCTCCTTAATCCAGCAGGCAGCACCCAGTGCCCTCGAGGTGAACACCTGCCTCTGCAGAAAGACCAAGCGGTACCTACCCAGTATGACTTCTGGGGCCCGGTAATGCCTGGTGGAGACAATCGTGCTGTGATGTTCATGATCAAATGTGGCACTGCCGAAGTCCACCACTCTGATGGCTGTGCTCTTCACACTCCGCTCATCCCGCTTCTTCGCGAGGGAGAATGGCACGTTACTCAGGGGTTTTGAGATGTGGACTTAGCCCCTTCCTTACACAACTGAGGCTTCCCCACAGGGCACCGTGGGAGGGAAAGACTTCAGAGGGTACATTAGTGCTGGCACAGCCCCCAGACAAACTATCACCATCAGCCAGGTAAGCCTGTGGTTCCTATGGCTTACTTACAGATTACACAGGCAGGTCATGCAAGATATGGGCCCTGAGTAAGTGCAGGAACGTAGTCGGTCAACCCCGTGTCTCCTGGGGCCTTGTTCCGACTCCTCCCACCTGCTGATAAGGTCAGGAATACCAAGAACCCAAGAGAAGAACTCTAACACAAGGCAGCGCTGTTACCTTTTCCAGGTTATAGGAGAGTTCGTAGTCAGAGTTGACAAAGAGGATGTTCTCTGGCTTGAGGTCAGTGTGAGTGAGTTTATTGTCATGCAGAACTGAGGAAGCAAACAAGAGTCGGGGTGACCGAACAGAATCAAAGCAAGGCTGCACCCACCCGCAGAGCGGACGTCGTTCATTCAGTTTGCTCATACTGGCACCAGTTTAGCCCACATTTAGAACTGGGTGTGAACAGTTAGGCTAGTCCAGGCCATGATGCTTCAGCAGAAGCATGAAGATTTATTGTATTGATCACCAGAATGTGGGGGGACGTGGATGCTGAAGTGCCCTGAGCTACTGCCAGCCCACATGCATCGGAAAACATTAAGAGTCAGGAAAATGAAAAGGATTCATTCCAAACACGCATTCACTGCTGGAGGGGCAGGAAGGCTCAGTCTCAGAATTGGCACAGCAGCACCGCAGCAAAAACTCACTGCTTTGGGCCACCTGTCGCAGAACTGGCATGGACATTGGGAGCTGCACAGCTCTCCAGGTCAGTCAAGGACCAGTGGAGAGAAGAGCAGTGAACACTTACATTTCACAGCCTGGCACACCTGGTAGGCCATGTGCCGTACTTGGTGGATGGGGTAAGGCAGATAGTTGTTGTCCTTCAGGAAATCAAAGGTGCTGAGCCCCAGCAGTTCGAAGGAGATGCACATGTGGCCATGGTAGTCAAACCAGTCAAACATCCTGACACAAAGACTGAGAGAAAAACTCTGATTCGGGACAGATCTGCACGCACCACTCGGCTATGTCATCCCTGCGTCAGGCTCCTCCTTTCCTCGCTCAGTCTGTATCCCACAGCAAGCCAATACGCCTCAAAAAACTAGCTACGAACAAATCTGGTCACACAACAAGTAACTCTCTCATCCCATCCCTGTAACTGCGCTAAGGTGATCCTTGCCCTTCCATTTTAACACCAAAAGCACACTCACTTTGTGTTCTCAGGATCCTTCTCATTGATTTTCTCCAGCACATTAATTTCCAGTCGAGCAGCCTCTTTGTATTTCTCCACATTTTTAATGATTTTGAGAGCAACACGTGCACCACCCCTGCGGGAAAAACAGGAAGAAGGTGTAAGATCACCCCACGCCTGCTCAGATAGCCTGTGCCCTGCAAGAAGGACTTTCCAAACCAGCTTCACCCTCTGCAGCACAGCCTTCCGCCACCCTTGCTCAAGCCAGAAGGTGGCTGTTATTAAGGGATGTCCACCAAAGCAGTGCCTTTCCCCTCCCTATGAACAGCCCCAAGGCTCCCCCCGACCCCTCTCCAACGTGCCCAAACTGAGGAATTCTGGAAAAGGACATCCATTTTCACCCCCAGGCTCCCACGTTAAGTGTGAAAGGCTCCGTCACCAGCTGCGGTCTCTCCTTTTCCCTCACCACCATGTCGTCCGTCCCGTCCCCCGTCCCCCCCCATCCCAGGAGCAGACATACCTCCGGTGATCGATGCACTGCACCACTCTGCCGAACGTGCCTTCCCCTAAGGTGCTAATAATCTCATCTGGGAGGGAGAGAAAAAGAGGAAGGCAGATGAGAGAGTGAGCACGACCTGGATGCAGCGCATACACAAGGCAGAGGAGAATGCATTGCAACACCTAACCTGCACACAGCTTGAGAGACCGGAGCAGCGGAAGGCTGACACCGGCTGCACAAGGCAACTGCCCTAGTTCCCTGGCACTTCAGTAACAATACAAAATATAAACGTAGCTTTAACAAAAGGGGAAGGAAAAGGAGAGGGTTTCTCTTTAATAAACAATGAAAATAAAATGAAACAGAAAGATAAGACAGATCTGCGACTGCGATGGGAGCTTAACTAGAGAGCTAAATTATGTTACGATTTGGCTGTACATCTTTCTTGTAGCCAGTCGCCGACGCGATAGATCAGATGCCCCTCGTCGTCGTCCTCCACACTCTTGGCCCTTCTGCTGCTCTGTCGACTCCGCTGCTGGCCCAGGCAGACAGGGAATTCATCATTCACCAATCAGATTTTCAAACCAGCGCAGCAGCCAGCGTCACGCATTGGTTGGTTTGGAAATTCACATGGTTGTTTGAGGAGGGGTTGCAGGAGGAGATTCCCAGCCAATTCATACGGCACAGAGGAATATATAACGATAGGGATATTGCAAGGGAACATGTCAAGATACAACACACTAGCTCAGAAAAGAAAAAAACAGTTTGCTTTTCGTTGTAGCAAAAAAAAAAAAAGAAAAAAAAAGAAAAAAAAAAGAACCTACAAACAGCCCCACCCGAACCAGTGTGAGAGCAGAGATGGTCAGAACAAGGACTAGCGGAGGGGCAGTGGAAGGGGCCAGCTGCTCTCGCTCCTAGGGGGCTCGGAGAGGAATGGCACTGGCCTTCAGGTCCTGGGTAAGGCCAAGAGAGCACACCGAAGCACAACTCTGCAGCCGGGTGCTCAGTGGCCGCAGGGAAAGGCTCACTTCAGCCCCACGGCAGCCACTGAGGAAAGGCAGCAGAACGCAGGTGCTGGGAAGTTCTGCACAAGCAAAGGCCCAGGCTGCCCCACACAGGCACTCCCCATCCCAACAACCACCCACATAGCTTCCCCCAGCCCCAGCACTCAGGAAAAGATGAACTCAGAGATTTCAGAAGCAACTCTTGGTACAATGATCCATCCAAAACCAGAGAGAATTTACGAGTGACTGCCTGGGGGAAGATGTGACACCTCTTCCTAGACCCTCACCCTGCCAAAGAACCTGATCCTGGAAGGACTGACTTCCAGGAGAGAAGCAGAGGCCCAACAGGGAATAGGGACAGCCTGGGATGAGGCAGATAAGAGGTTTATGCCAGAGAAGAGAAAATTCCTGCCTTCAGTTCTTCAGCTAAGTATCCCCACACCTAGGAGCAACTGGCCAGCAGACCTGGGACCCGAATCCAGCCCACAATCCCATCCCTGGACATACAGCCAGAACAGACCAGACAACACTGAGCGCTCCACACACAGAGCAGAGAACGTGTCTGGGGTCTAACAGAAGTGGAAGGTGAACAGCAGAACAGACAAGAAGAGAAAGGCAGGGAACACTGCTGGGAAGAGCCCGTGATGGCTGCTGCCTCCACCTGAATTGACCAGTCCGCAAGCTCTACTTCTTTGCAAAGCCCCTCGCATGACATCCCATGTCAGCTGGGCCCACCCAGAAGGAACCTCCTCTGACACAGGACCTAACCCTCAGGGACTGGAGGGGTTCCTGCCACAGAACACAGGCCCCAGCCAGGGACCACGGGGACCAAGCTGCCTGTTGCAGGCAGACCGAGCTCTCTGGGACCAGGATCAGCTGAACACTTGCTGTACAAACCTCGCACAAAAGACTGCTTGGCTGGGGTTCCTGGACAGCTCTTAATGAGCGTCACGGAACAAAAGCAGCACTCTGCAGGGATAAAAGAGCTGAGGACTGCAGCACCACCCCGGGGGACACGCCAGCCTCGCAAGGCACGCCTGTCCTCCTCCCACCTCCAAGCCGGCAACACTAAGAGAGGGTCTGAGCTGCCTGTGCCCAGCTGGCACAGGGCAGCCACTGCCAAGGCGCATCAGTGGACAGGAACTGCTGTCTGCATCAAAGGCTTTCTACGCATTTCTCAAGCTCAGTCCGAGAGAGCGTTAGAAAGTGAGTTTTCTACTTACCCAGCTCGCCACCTGGGAGAGAAAGGTTACAGGGGAGGCCCAGCACAGCAGGATACTCACCGATGAAGAGCGACTAAAGGACCGGCTGCGGCGCCGCCTCCGCCTGTGCTTACGCCGGCTGCTTTTGCAGCTCCGGTAGCTGCCCTCACGGTCCCGGGAGCGTCGGTACTCATAGGAATGACGGTACTCGGGTTCATAGTAGGCTTCCCCTCGCTCACGGCTGTAATCGTTCCGCCGGTAGCTGTCACAGTAACGCCGGTCATAGGCCCTCCTGTCGGCTGAGTGGTCATCGTAGCTAAGGAGGGGAAGCAAGCCAAGGGGATTCAGTTATGAACACCGCCTGGGGAGTTACAGCTCAGAGCACACGAGAAAGAACCAGGCCCAGGCCACGCAGGAGCTCAGCTCCAGCCAAACTGGAGAAACACCTCAGGGTCTGAGGTCCCTCATCTTTGCAGACTCACCTCCTGGATCGAACATGGTAACTGTCTTCCCGACGGTGCCGACGGTCACGTTCGCTGCTGCTCGATCGTGACCGCGTCCGCCGTCTCTTGTGTTTGCGACTTCTATAGCGCTCATGATAACTGCCTCGGCTGCTGCGCTCCGACGAGCGGTACCTTCTAGAGTGAGGCATCTGCATGGACAACAGACAGTAATGATTACACGAGGCATTTGCAAGGGAGAGAAACCAGCACAGATCATCAGTGGACAAGGAGCTGCTAGGGCAAGGTGCAGGGGAGGCAATCAATAGCATGTCTGAGCACGCGGTGGGGGCTGAGAGAGAGATGAACTTCTGAGAGATCCCAGAACCCCATATGAGAGAGAATGTGATCACACACACAGGCGGTGCTTGGTGCAGTTCTGTTTTCCAGGTTACTTTCCTCTCTTCACACCCATCCCTACTACCCACCACTCCAGGAGTGGCATTTCCACCCTCAGGGCTTCCACCTTCTCTCTTTAAGCTAACATACTCCCCAGGACCAAGGAAAACTGAAGTGAAATAAAGCTGAGGATATCACCGGTGCTTGGCCCAAACTCCTGCACCGGTGCTGGAGACACCTAAGCGGGCAGCTTCTGAAGAGATGTCTTTGCTTTACTACCAAGGAAGCAACATTTATGCTTCCCACTGCAAGCGGGAAGAGCTCTACAGAATCAAGGGAGCAATACCACCCTTTCCACGTGGAGATGAGTTAACAGAGCCTTGTAGACCCTGCCTCAGAGGAAAGGAGTGCTCTCTGGTGAGACGTGAGGATCGAGAGCAAGGAGAGAACGCCTGAGCAAGATGGCACACCAGGTCCCAGCTCTGCCGAGCCAGCCCACGGGCTTGGGCTCCCACCACCACCCCTCACTCCACAAGTCTAAGACATTCCCCGCACGTATTTTGGTTCTGAAGCATCCAGCAGCTCAACCTGCCTTGCCTCCACAGACAAGCAGCCGGGGCTCCCTTTGTCCACAAACCTCTCACCGGCAAGTTTTCCCCTCCCCGAAGGGTTCGCTCCCGCACCCGGCTGCCTTCCCACACCCACACCTACGCCAGCACTACCGGCAAGGCTACCAAAAGGTAAACCCGCCCCCGGCGATGCGGTGACCCCCGGGGGGGCTCGTTACACCGAGCCAGCTTCCCCCGCCGGACCACGGGCGGGCTCTGCGGGGGCGCTCACGGTTCGCCCCCCTTCGGCGGGTCTCGCCGTGCCGGCGGCGGGCGCCGAGCGCAGCTCCGGGGCGTCGCTGCCAGCCACTGATTACAGGCGGCGTGTGAAGGCGACGCTGGCGGCCGGCCAAAGCCGGGCACCCGCGCCGCGAGCAGCCGGAGCCCGCACCGGGGCGTTCCGCAGCCGGTCTGGAACCGGTTTGGGGACGATGATGGCGGCCGCGCCGGCCGCCCTGCTCCGCGGCCGCCGGGTGGGGCCTCCGCCGGCCGCGGGGCCGCGCCGAGCGCCAAAAGCGGAACGAGCGGGCCCCGGCTGCGGAGCAGGGGGGGACGGGGCCCGGCCACCGGGAGTGACCGGGATGGTGGTGGGGAACCTCCCGCCCTGGTGCCCCCGGGCCCGGCCGCGGCCTCCTCGGGCCATCCGGACCCGCCGGCCCCCCTACGCCTCGCGGAACGCCCCCCCCCCGGGCCGCAGCCCCACCAAGCACCCACAGCCTGGGCCTGCCTCACACGGCCCCGGCCGCCCCCGCCAGCCACGGAGGCCGCGGCCTACCCTCGCCCCGCCACGCCCCGCCGCGCCCCGCCGCACCGTCCTCGCAGCCAGCCCGGTGCGCTTGTCCCACAGGAAATCCGTGATGGCGGCCGTGGGCCCCCGGGAATCCCGGGCCCCGCTCCAGCTGCTCCGGCTCCGCCGCTCGCTACTGCCGTCGCCGCCGCGCCCCGCCGCGCCGCCGATCCGGGTTACCCCCAGGCCGCGCGCAGCCCGCCGCGGCGCCGCGCACGCACGCACTCACGCACGCGCGTCACAAGGAGCGGAATCGAGGGGCGGAGCCAGGGGGGCGGGGCCGGGGCTGGGCGCTCCGCCCGCCCTGGCCCCCAGAGCCCCGCCCCTCCCCGCCCCGCCCGCCGCGGGGTCCCGCGCCGCCGCCGCCGCCGCCGCCGCCGCCGCCCGGGCCTCGCTGCTCGGCGCGCCGCCGCTCTGGTGCCGGCGGTGCCTCCCCGCTGGCGGCGGGGCCCGGCCGCCGCGCCCGCGCCAGTGTGTGCGCAACAGGCGGGCGCCGGCGGAGCTGCGGGCGCCGGCGAAGGAGCGCGACCGGTGACCGAGAGGCCGGGGGCGGTGAGCGAGCGCCCGCCCGCCCGGGGCCGGGCATGTGCGGCGGGGCGGCGGGCAGGGCGCCCGGGCAAGGGCGTTTGAAGGAAACGTGAGGCGCGGCGGCGGCGGCATGGACGCGGCGCCGGGCCGGAGCCCCGAGCCGCCGGAGAAGCCGCCGGTGCTGGACGGGGAGGCGGCGAGGGCGCCCGCGGGGGCGGCGGGCGCGGACACGGCCTCGCCGGCGGCGGCGGAGCAGATCGTGGCGGAGGGCGAGGCGGCGGCGGCGGGCACGTTCGTGCAGCGGCAGCTCGGGGCCATGCTGCAGCCCGCCGTGAACAAGTTCTCGCTGCGCATGTTCGGCAGCCACCGGGCCGTGGAGATCGAGCGGCAGCGGGTGAAGTCGGCCGGCGCCTGGATCATCCACCCCTACAGCGACTTCAGGTGGGACCCGGGCCCCGCGCCCGCCCCGGCCCCGCCACCGCTGTCCGTGGTGCTGAGCGCGGCCCCGCCGCCGCCGCCCGTCGGGGCAACAAGTGACGGGCCCCGGGGCGCCGCCCCGGGCCGGGGAACGCGGCCGCCCCCCGCAGCCCGGCGAGCCCCCGCGGGGCACCGCCGCTGCCCGGGGCCGCGCAGCCCCTTCCCCAGGCTCTGCTCCCCGGCGTCGGCCCCACGGGCAGCGCAGGCAACTTTCTTCTGCCTCAGCCCCCCACGCGCCTCCGCGGCCCCGGGCCCTCGGGGCTCCCGCTGGGGTGGGGGCGGCCCCGCCGAACCGGGGACCTCCGCTGAACCGGCTCGGGGCGTGCGGCGGAGGCTGGGACTGCCTGACCGCCTCCTCGCACAGCCAACCCCCACCCCCCCCCCCCCGACCACCACCCCACTCCCCCTTTTCTCGCTGCTGTTTTTAATTTCTTCGTCTGGCGAGGGGCCGCACCATCCCGACGGACCCCTGGGCTGCCCACAGAGCCTGCCCCGCACGGGCTCCATCCTGCCCCGCATGGGCTCCATCCCGCACGGGCTCCATCCCGCCCAGCATGGGCTCCATCCTGCCCACCACAGGCTCCAGCCCCCGGAGCTGGAGGAGGGCAGGGCACCCAGCGAGGAGCCGGGCCTGGCTGATGGTGTCACCGGGATCACAGGGAGAGCTCAGGGACAGATGATGTGGGAGGAACTGGGTGTCACGGGGATGTTGAGTCATATAGGGTGGGCTTTCTGTACGGGGGATGAAGCTGCCAGGCAGTCAGCTCCCACAGCAAGCTGTGACACCACTGATGTCCCCAGCCTGGCAAAGCACGCCAGAGCAGGGCCAACACCCGCCACAGGTCCCCGGCACCTGTAGCCAGCTTCCCTCACTGCCGAGCCCCAACCTCTGCACACACCAGCTTCCCTGCGCTGCTCCAGCGCGATGCTGAGGGCTGCAAGCCCTCCAAGCCCTTTTCCCAGGGAAGCTGCCCCAAAGTTTGTGAGCCTGAGCGTGGCTGGAGTGGCTTGTGCAACCGGTGACACAAAGTGAGCTGGCAGGTAAACAGCCGGTGGGGATTACACTGGTGTTTATCACATTATGGGGCTACATAAACGCCATTGGGATCAGGGCCCCACGTGTTTGGCCTGACACAGTAAAGGACAGGGCCTGCCCTGCAGGGCTTAAGCCTAAATCTGAGCAGAGAGCTGGGGGGGCTCAGGCAGCAGCGGGGGCAGGCAGCGTCCCCGCTCAGTGTGTGCCATTCCCCGGGGCACAGCATGGGGCGGTGGGAGGTGACTGCTTGGCCAGGTCAGGCCCCTTCTGCTTTGGCTGGCGTTTGCTCGCCTGCCCCAGCAAACCTCAGACGTGGGCAAGAAGGTGTTAATTTCTGCGATGCTCCTGGGCCTTGCGCCCCCCCCCCCTTCTCCCTGAAGGAGCCTTCAAGTAGTGCCATGACTTCTCTTCCCTCCTCTTCCCCGTCACCTGCAGAAAGCCCCGTGGCACCCGTGCCCACCCAGGACGCAGAGTGGGAAATGCCAGCAGGCCTCGTGTCACCTGCAAAGGCCAGTTTGCATCCACAAGGCACCAGGAGTGCCCCGAGGTCACCTTTGGAGATTTGGGCCAATACCTACAACCAGGGCTGGGGCTAATGGAGGCACCTGAAGGTGGCCTTGCTTTTCCAGGCACCCATAAAGACTTTGAGCAGGGAGCCTGGGAGCCCACCAAACTGTTGCAGGAGCTGTCACAAACCTTGAGAAGGCATTGCATGTGGTTTTCCTGAAGAATGAAAACATCCCAGCGACATTTGCATGTGAATGGGGATGCTGAATTTCAAGGCATAACTAAACAGGGCTGCTGCCCGGGTGCCTCTTGGCATCTCCTCCGCAGCCCCCAAGCTTGTCAGCTCTCGGAGAAAGGAGATGGATTTGAGGGTCCTGCAGGCCCAGGGCTGTGTAGCTGGTGAGCAGCCCCTTTGGGGTTATACCTGCTCCTTCCCCCTTTTGCGAGGGGATGCCACTCGTCTGTCCTTGCTTGGCTGCTGCCTGGCTCACCCGTCCTACAATCCTGACAGCCTCCCCGGTCCCCAAGCCCCCTGGCTGCCCCAGGAGCCTGGCACTCAGTTTGCATAACCAGCAAAGCTTATTGTAAATCCCGCTAAGCCAGCCCGGGTGGTGAGCAGCAGATGACAGGGAGCTCCAGGGAGCAAAGCCCACGTCCTCTGAGTTTTCCTCAGGGCGGATGTCAAGTTTGGGGCGGGGAGATACGTGTGCATGCACTGTCATGCCACGAGGAGAGGGAGGAGCGACAGCCGAGCTCCTGGAGCTACAGCCCGCTGTGCCTGCGCAGACAGGGTGGCATTTGCTCCCCCAGAGCCTTGGCCCTGCTCTGCCTCCAGAGCCGGTGCAGAATCGCTCCTCTCCACACACACGTGCTTGCATGTGTCCCAGTCAAGCAGCAGGGTCTTCGTCATGTGTGTGAGCAGGCACGTGTGTGTGTGCCCTGAGTGCCTGGCTCTCCACGATGTGATGGACTCTCTAACTTTGAACTCGGGTTTGCCTTTTAACCGGTTGTGTCCTGCCTCTCCCCACTTCTCCCTGCCCCGCTCCATCCCCTGTGCTCCCTCCCTGCAGGTTTTACTGGGACCTCATCATGCTGCTCCTGATGGTGGGGAATTTGATCATTCTGCCTGTGGGCATCACCTTCTTCAAGGATGAGAACACCCCTCCCTGGATCGTTTTCAATGTGCTTTCGGACACTTTCTTCTTGGCTGACCTGGTGCTGAACTTCCGGACAGGCATTGTGGTGGAGGACAACACAGAGATCATCCTTGACCCTCACACCATCAAAATGAAGTACTTGAAGAGCTGGTTCCTGGTTGACTTCATCTCCTCCATCCCTGTTGACTACATCTTTCTCATTGTTGACCTGGAGACCCAGGTGGATTCTGATGTCTACAAGACAGCCCGGGCCTTGCGCATCGTCCGCTTCACCAAGATCCTCAGCCTGCTGCGCCTGCTGCGCCTCTCACGCCTCATCCGCTACATCCACCAGTGGGAAGAGGTGAGAACCACTTGGGGGTCCAAGGTCAGGGTCTCAGGCCAGCTCAGGGATCCCTGGCTGTGGGGTACAGCCAGCTGAAGGGGAGGGGTTCAGAGGGCTGTTCTGGCCAAAGAGTTTCTCTTTAGCTCCTCTCCTGTCTCTTCCCCCAGATCTTCCATATGACATACGACCTGGCCAGTGCTGTGGTGAGGATCTTCAACCTCATTGGCATGATGCTGCTGCTGTGTCACTGGGATGGCTGCCTGCAGTTCCTGGTGCCCATGCTGCAAGACTTCCCGCGGGACTGCTGGGTCTCCATGAACCAAATGGTGGTGAGTGCTCCGGGCACTACCTGGGAGAGGGGGGGCAGGTTGGGGGAGAGGAGAGGATTTGGTTACGCATGTCGTACTCTGAGGCTGGATCCATGTGCTGCGGAGCAGCGTCTCTCTGGCCACAGCCCTGCAACAGCAGTTTGGGTGAAGGGAATCTCTGCATCACCTTCCCTGCTCAGCCCATCGTGTCAGCGCAGCCAGGGGAATCCCTCGGGCCCTGCCAGGAGGGAACGGGGCAGGGGGGCTTCTG
This sequence comes from Falco peregrinus, assembly GCF_023634155.1. Classification (NCBI taxonomy): domain Eukaryota; kingdom Metazoa; phylum Chordata; class Aves; order Falconiformes; family Falconidae; genus Falco; species Falco peregrinus. The sequence goes on along the minus strand of NC_073740.1, from coordinate 3,256,155 downwards.
CCTCCTCCCCAGCACAGGGGCCGGTGCAGGCTCAGGGCTTTGCACAATCCCCAGTGCCTCCTCCTGGAGCAGAGCTCTGCACTTTGGGCTCGGACACATCAGAAACCTTTTTCTTGCTGGGGCTCTGGATTCCTTGGAGAGGGGGAACTGGAGTATTCATCCCAGCAGCTCCTTCCAGCAGAGCCCCCAGAACTGCTGTTCGCTTGTCTGCAGAATGACTCCTGGGGGAAGCAGTACTCGCACGCCCTGTTCAAGGCCATGAGCCACATGCTCTGCATTGGCTACGGTCAGCAGGCACCTGAGGGCATGACTGACGTCTGGCTTACGATGCTGAGCATGATCGTGGGGGCCACCTGCTACGCCATGTTCATCGGCCATGCCACCGCCCTCATCCAGTCTCTGGACTCGTCCCGGCGCCAGTACCAGGAGAAGGTCAGCAGGGTGGGGTAGGGAATGCCTGGGTACTTGGGAAAGACACCGTGGCACGAGTGGGTCCAGCTCCAGAGCCAGCTCAGTGGCTCTGGAACCTGCAGATTCCTGCCCTGATCTATACCCTTGCCACTCACCTGGGGGACAGGGTGTGTGTGTGTCAGGATGCCCGTATGGATAGAGACACCCCAGTCGTGATGCTGGGGTTCACCCTAGTGTAGTGAGGCCCTATCCTGGCCTCTGCTTTGGGACCCTCTGCATCCTGAGTGCATGGGGGTCCCATCCTTGGCCTCAGAGGTGGCCTTTGGGACAGGGCCCTTGAGCAGGTGTGCCTGGATCCCAGCTCCAGCAGCAGATGCTTCTCACTGCCCAGGAGAGAGGAGGCCTTGGCTGGCTGTGCCACTGGCCTCCGGCACGTGCAGCTTGTTTCAGCGCAGCCCTGTGTGGCTCTGCCCTGTCCCCACAGTACAAGCAAGTGGAGCAGTACATGTCATTCCACAAGCTGCCTGGGGACACGCGCCAGCGCATCCATGAGTACTACGAGCACCGCTACCAGGGCAAGATGTTTGATGAGGAGAACATCCTGGGGGAGCTCAATGAGCCGCTCAAAGAGGTATGGGCAGGCACCCCAGTGCTGGGGACTTGAGGGAGTGGGGGCCAGTGCTTGCTGGGGTCAGGCTTGGTGATGTCTCTGCTGACCTGCTCCTCACCCCACAGGAGATCATCAACTTCAACTGCCGCAACCTGGTGGCCAACATGCCCCTGTTTGCTAACGCAGACCCCAACTTTGTGACGGCCATGCTGACCAAGCTGCGCTTTGAGGTCTTCCAGCCTGGGGACTTCATCATCCGTGAGGGCACCGTAGGCAAAAAGATGTACTTCATCCAGCACGGGGTGGTCAGCATCCTCACCAAGGGCAACAAGGAGACAAAGCTGTCTGATGGCTCCTACTTTGGGGGTGAGGCTGGGCTGGGACACCTGGAGAGCAGAGGGGAGTGCGAGCTGTTTGGGGGGCAGGAGCTGGGGCATCGTGATATTTCTGCCTGCTGCACCCTCTGCCCATCCCCTCTTGCCCATCGGCATCCCCATCGCACTGGGCTCAGCAGCCCGCCGCGCCTGTTCTGACAGGGGACCTTGTCCAGCAAACAGAATCAGAGGGACCAGCAGGCAGAGCCCTGAATTCTGGCTGGCTTGGGCAGGGGGGGGCATCCACCCACCCCCACCGCTGGCTGGAGAGGAGGGTGGCATAGAGCAGAGCATCTGAGCCAGTGTATAGGCTACAAGCACAGGTTTGGGAGAGGAGCGGGCTGGGCAATCACAGCAGTCGCACCCAGGGGTGTCTCCATGGTCAGGGGAGGGAGGAAGAGGCTGTGCCTGGCTGCGGGCACGGCCGTGGCTGTCCACACTCCCAGGTCTGCCCCACCTCACGGGTCATGCCCTGCTTCTGTGCAGGCTGTGTGAGTGCCGGGAGGTCCTGTCCCCGCTCTGGCTGCTGTTGTCTGGGGAAGCTGTTGGGAACGGGATGGATGGCTGCATCACCCTGACACCCATATCTGTCTCCCTGCAGAGATCTGCCTGCTGACGCGGGGCAGGCGGACAGCCAGTGTGCGAGCTGACACCTACTGCCGCCTCTACTCTTTGTCAGTGGATAATTTCAATGAGGTGCTGGAGGAGTATCCCATGATGCGCAGGGCCTTTGAGACGGTGGCCATGGACCGGCTGGACCGCATAGGTGAGGAGCACCCTCTGGGCCCAGCACAGCTGCCTCTGTGCCATGGCACCCCAGCCCTGTGGGTGATGGCATCACACACTCCATGGTGATGGCATCCCAGACTTCACGGTCATGGCACCCCAGCCTGATGGATGCCCAGTAATGAGGATGAGGGGGAGCACAGGGAAGGAGCCTGCCCCCAGGCTCCCTCTTTCTTCCCAGGAAATAGCTGGAGAATGCTGTATGACAGACTTCCCAGGGGGCTGTCGCCTTCCCCCCCCCCCCCCCCTCCCCGTTTATACTGTCTGGCACTGGCCAGCTGCTTGTCCTCACCCCCCATTGCCTGTGGAGAACAAGCAGGACCACAGCCCCCAGCCTGGAGCCTTTGGAACCAGGATTCCTCGATTTTGTCCCTGTTTCTCCTTCTGCTGCAGCCTAGACCCTCCCCAGGGTGTTGCTTCCCTTTGGCACCAGTGAGGTTTTACTTCCCTTCGCCGCTGCCACCCTGCCCTCCCCAGTGCCCCTGAGAGCCAGTGCTCCCAGGGTGGGTGACACTGCTGCCTCCTTCCAGGGAAGAAGAACTCCATTTTGCTCCGCAAGCGAGCCGAACACAGCTCGGGGCCCATGAACAATGAGATGATCCAGCAGATCGTGAAGCACGACCAGGACATGGCTCACAACATCCAGGACCTGCAGCAGATGGCGATGGGCCGGGAGCTGAGCGGCAAGCCGGTGATCTGGGAGCCGCTGGTGCACGCGCCCCTGCAGACGGCTGCTGCGACCACCAACGTGGCCATTGCCTTGACCCACCAGCACAGCCTGCAGGCCCACATCTTCCTGCCGCCCTCCTCCATCTCCAGCCCGCTCTCTCCTGAGGCCACCCTGCTCACCAAGCAGGTGCGCAGGTCCCAGCCCAGCCTGGGGGGCTCCCGGCCCTCCTCCATGAGCTCCCCATCGGGGGCGCAGTCCCACCTCCAGACGCCCACCGCTGGTTCACCTTCCTCCCCCATGGTGCAGTCCCAGGCACCCCTGGAGAGCGGGGGGCAGAGACCGAGCGCTGGGGCACCGCGCACGGCGCAGAAGGGGGAGCCGCCAGCAGCAGCCAAGCAGCCCCTCGCCGGCCCCCAGCCCCAGCTCTCCAAGTCCCGCGGCGCCTCAGTCTCCACCTCCCTGCTGCAGCAAGCAGCGGGGGCTCCATCCCCCAGCTCGGAGCAGGCGCTGCCGTCGGGGAGAACGCTCCACTACAGCCTGTCCCGAGCCACCGGCTCCCACATCTCTCTTCTGATGCAGCCTCAGCAGCTGGTGAAGCACAGGAGCATCCAGGGCTTGCCAGTGGGGCGGCTCACCCACGATGTCCGGCTCCTCTCCGCCTCCCAGCCTTCCCTTCCCAATAAAGTGGCCCAGCAAGCTGATGTGGGCTCCTTGCAGCAGGGCAGGAAATCTGCCGGGAACCTGGCCCGCAGATCCTCTCCCTCAGTAGCCGGACTCCTTGCCAAGCCATGTCCGGCGATGCCAGGCCAGCCAGCACACTCGCAGCAGATGCCTTCAGGATCGCTGGCGCAACCCAGCCGCTCCGTGGCGGGAACATCCAGCCCGCAGTCCCCGGTCTCCACGTCCCGGCAGGCAGCAGGTCCCCCCCGCAAGGGCTCCGTGGCCTTCAGCCCCGAGGTGGAAACAGGGAAGCCCAAACTCCCATCAAACATGTGAGTCCCCGGCGGCACCCGTGCGCAGGCAGGAGGGACCCAGCACCCCGGCGGCGGAGGCGGGAGAGGCAGAGCACCTGGTGAAGGACCCCAGCCCCAGCTGCGTCGAAGGGCAGGCGAGGTGAGGGGCAGCACCCGGGGCCATGGGCTGGCTGCTGCGGGCATGGGGGCACAGCAGGGACGGGTGCGGGGCAGCGCCAGAGCTGGTCCAGCTGGATGAGGAGGGGGCTCTTCTGACTGCCCCAAGGAGGGGACCCTGCCCAGGCTCTCCCCTCCTTGCTCCACCACCATCGGTCCTGAGCCCTGCTCTCCTCCTGGAGGCAACAGGATGGGTCAGAGCCCTCACCCAAATGCCAGCCGCCCTGGGGAGCCTGGCTCCCCGCAGCTGCTCCGCGGGGGCCAGACCCTCGCGCCCCACAGCCTCCCCCTGGGGCCGGTGCTGGCAGCTCCTCTGTTTTCCTCTCTCACCGCCGCACGCCCACCTTGATCCCCAGCAAGCTCTGCGCAGCACCTTCGCTTTTTGGGGGAGGAGAAAGGGGCAGCCCCCCGGGACCCACAGCTGAGATTTGGGGGGGCTGGAGCCCACGGTGGGGGTCTCCCTGGAAAGAGAGCGTGGGTACCCAGGGGCAGCAGGGCCCAGGTCCCCCCTCCCTGAGGCCCTGGCAGGTCCTGTGGGCTGTGGTGCCAGGACCTTGGAGGGGTATGGGACAGGGTCCCCCAGTGTGCCGAGTGCCGAGTGGGGGAGCCGGGGTCAGAAGCGTCTCCCACTGAGCAGCCCCCAGGTGGCTCTCCCAGCTTGGGGGAGCATCTTGCCTCAGAGGTTCTCGGTCCCCCCTGGGGTTGGGATGTGCCTCTGGGCAGGGCTGTGCCCCACACCTGGGTGCTGTGGCCTGGACCCTCGCCATGCTCTGGCAAAGGGGGCAGCCTGGGGCGGGGCGGGGGGCAGCCCAAGGGTGACCCCACTGCCTGCGGCTCTGGGAGATGCTCAGAGGGGGCAGCCCAGGGGTGACCCCACTGCCTGCGGCTCCAGGAGATGCTCAGCATGGGCTCTGCTCCCCCCTGCCCTGCATTGCGGTCCTGTTTCCAGACTGCCTGGAGATGCCGGTCACCAGTGCCACAGAGAGCAAAAGGTTGTCACAAAGAGTTGCCAACCTGGGCAGCGCCTGGGTGATGTGCGAGGCCGTGGGGCTGCCTCCCCTTGCCCTCCTGGGTCTCCTTGTGGGAAGGCAGCAGCCCGGGGTCCCCGCAGCCGACCCACATTGCCCCTCCAGAGCCAGTAGTCAGCAATGTGTGTTCGAATCGTGGCTCTGCCGAGCAGCTGAGCCCTGCTTACAGTGTCGCTTTGGGCCAACCGTGTTAACAGTCCTGGTTAGAGTAGTGTCCCCTCCCAACCCTGCCGCGCTGTGCAAGCTGCTTCCCACTCCTGGAGTCAGGACCCGTGGCTTGTAGTCATGCTCTGGGGCTTGGCTGCCGCTGCGCGGGGCCTGCCAGACCCCCGGTGCAGCAGGTGAGGGTCTTGTTCCATGCGGTACTTCTCAAAGTGAAGTCTTCAGTTCTCCCCCTTCGTGTTTTGGGATGTCGGGACCAGTCCAGACTGCAGGGCTGCTCGGGGAGCCCAGCCTGCGGGGCACAAGCGTGTCCGGCAGAGGAGATGTCCAACACTGCCTTTTTTTTTTTTCACAGACTTCAACTCCCCTTCCCCACCCGCCCCCACGTCCCGCTCCATCCCCATGGTCCGTGTCTCCCCTGCAGCCCCTCGGGAAGGGGTCTGCAGCTGGGCCGCATAGTCAGACATTCCCGGGCTGTGTTTACACTGCGTGATGTAGATGTTTTAGCCGTCATCCTAGGTGTCCCCTGCAGAGCATGTGGGCCAGCTCGGACGGCACCGCACGGCTCTGCTTCTGCCAGCTCACCACCGGTGCTGCCCGCGCTGCAGCCCCGTGGCAGGAGCCAGAGCCACCCTGTGCTCCGGTCGCCGCCGTGGCAGACCCCTTCCACGAGCCACGGTGGCCCCAGCGCCCCATCCCAGTGGGGAGGCAAGAGGGGGCGGCCGGAGGGGCCGGGGATGCCGGCCGCGCGCGTGTCTCCGCAGCGTGCGTGGGCGCAAGTCTAGCCACCAAAGACCACGATCCTTCACTCTTGCACTCACGGCAGTCGATGTACAGAGCTTGTAGTTTTCATATCGCAGAGAATTTAAAAGCGTTTTTTTATTTTTGGTTGTTGTACATAATGGATTTAAATAATAAAGAGAGATTCTGAGCTGGTCTGGGGGAGTCTCCTTCGGCGCTGGCCGCCGGCACTCCCAGCACCCTGCCTACAGGGATGGGACAGGTCAGGGGGCCACACTGCTGACCCCCTCCTGATTAAAAGCCGGATCTGATCCCGGCCCTCTGCAGAGGCAGGAGCATCCGGAGCATCCTTGGCTTCGCAGGCAAGGGGCCTCTGCCCAGCCTCACCAAGCCGGGCAGCACAGTGGGAGCCCAAAGGCAACAGGTCCCCTCCTGCCCACCCCTGTCCCTTTAGGCTCCGGGGAGATTAATGTTTAATCTTTGGTTATTTTCCCCTTCCATCTCCCTTCCCTTTATTAACCAGCGGGGAGGGGGAGGTTCGGTACTGCCTGATTGCAGAGCAGGCTCTAGGCATTAACTAGATTAAATGAAGGTCAGGCAGCATGAGATGGGCTGGGGTGCTCCTGCCACGGCAGCTGGGGCGCTCGCTGCGCACAGCCCCAAGCGGCACTGCGGCACAGCTCTGGGGGCACAGCTGCCCCCCCAGCACCATGGGCATGGCATGGGCAGGGTGCGAGCAGAGGGGGCCACCCCGCTGTGTCCCCCCACCAGCAGCCCCACCCGGGGGGCTACATCGCTGGGGCAGCCCCTGCCCGCAGGGCACCGGTGGCGGTCCCACCGGCAGCAAGAATTAGGCTCTGTGACACATGGTGAGATCAGAGCTGATTAACGGTTTCTTTCTAATTTGATTATTTTAGATTACACCAAAGTCAGCCCTGATTAAGAGCGCATGTTGGCTAACAGTTCCCTGTCCCAGCATCCTGGGCCTGGCTCTGCCGGGCTAGCGAGCCGCCTGGCCAGCCAGCTACCCAGCCAGCGAGCCACCCGGCTGGCCAGCCATGCAGCAGAGCACATGAGGCTGCTGGACACAAAAGGAGCATTTTCTTGGAAATACAATCCCAGCCTGCATGTGTGATGCCCGGCCACGATTCGCCCCCTGCCCGCAGTGCCTGGCTGCTCGGGCAGTGATGCAGCCGGCGCTGGGGAGGGGGCAAAGGCAGCTGGGGCTGCCGCAGGGCAGAGCAGCCCCCACGCTGGGGTGGGGGGCACAGCTTAGCACTGGGGCCAGCAGCCTGGCCCCCCGCTCTGCGAGGGCACCCAGCCGCAGCATGGGGGGATTCTGCCCAAGCCCCCGTGTCCTGGCTGCGGCAATGGCGGGTGGAGGATTTAGCAGGCAACAAGGCAGAGATTAATTAAACCGGGTTTAACTGAGATTAGAGGATTAGGGTGGATAAACGAGAGATTGCCAATCAGCAGCCTGGGCACGGGAATGGAGCTGGGAGGCCCCCGCAGAGCTGCGCCCACCCCACGAGTCCTTGGCCCAGTGGGGTGACAGCTGCGGGGATGGCGGGGTGCCAGGGACCCCCGGCACCCAGGGTCTCACCCACACGCAGCAGCATGTGCTGCCCCCCTTCACCACCCGCCCTGGCATCTGCCTCCCCATTACCCCGCAGTGTCGCGTTCCCCCGCACAGCACCCCTGCACCCCCCGCTCCCCTGCACCCCCAGCTGCACAGCACCCCCATTACCCTGCACAGAACTCCTGCACCCCCCAGCTACACAGCACCCTTGCATCCCCATTACACTGCACAGCACCCCAGTACCCCCCCGCTGCACAGCACCCTCATCACATTGCCCAGCATCCCTGCACCCTATACCCCGCACAGCACCCCCCAGCTGCACAGCACCCCATCAAGTTGTACAGCACCCCCGCCGCACAGCACCCCTGCACCCCCTGCCCCGCACTGCACCCCCATCCACCGCGTAGCACCGCCCCGCGCCCCCGCCGCGCCCCCGCGCCCCGCCAGGCGCTGGTTCCATTCGCCCTCTCGGCCAATCCGCCCGCTCAGCCCCGCCCCCCCCGCGCTCCTACTGGCTCAGCCCCCTTGGGCTCATCCTCATACGATGGAGCGGGCCAATGAGCGCGGGCGCCAGCCCTGGCCCGCGGCCGGCTCCGCCCCCGCGCGGGGCACGCCGGGAGCCGCAGTCCGGCGTCGGCGAGATGGCGCCTGCCCCTGCGGGCCCGCACTACGCGCCCCGGCGGGCCCCGCGGCCAGGCGGGGCGGGGCGGCGGGGCCCGGGGCGGAGCGGCGGCCTGGGGTGCCCGCGGTGCCCGGGGCACTGCGCGGCAGCGGCGGCAGGGCCGCGCTCTCGGTCACCATGAGCGGCAGCGGGGCGCGGGGCGCGGCGGCCGAGCGGGAGGAGTTCTTGGCCTTCTTCCCCCAGATCGTCCGCGACCTGACGGAGGGTGGCCTGCGGCACCCGGAGGTTGGCGACGCCGTGGCCCGGCTGAAGGAGGTGAGGGCGGCCCCGGCGGTGAGGGCCCGGCGGGGGGCCGGGGCCGCCCGCTGCACGCTGCTCTCTGCCCGCAGGTGCTGGAGTACAACGCGCCGGGCGGGAAGTGCAACCGCGGGCTGACGGTGCTGGCGGCCTTCCACGAGCTGGCGGCCCCGGAGCAGCGGGACCCCGAGAGCCTCCGCTGCGCCCTGGCCGTCGGCTGGTGCATCGAGCTGGTGAGCACCGGGGCGGCCGGGGGCCCGCGGGGGTGTGCCGGGTGGCCCCCGCCCCCTGACCCGGTCTCCTGCAGTTCCAGGCCTTTTTCTTGGTGGCCGACGACATCATGGATGCATCCCTCACACGCCGGGGGCAGCTCTGCTGGTACAAGAAGGTGAGGGCGGTCAGGAGGCCCCTGAGTGTGGGGGGAGTGCAAGGGGGGTGTCCTGTGGGGTCAGGGTGTTTTGTGACACCTCCCTGCCCTCCCGCTGCAGGAGGGGATCGGGCTGGATGCCATCAACGATGCCTTCCTCCTTGAGTCGTCCGTCTACAGGCTGCTGAAGAAGTACTGCGGGGAGCGCCCCTACTACCTGCACCTGCTGGAGCTCTTCTTGCACGTGAGCCTGGCCCCTGCACCCCCTTCCCACAGAATTCCCTTTGGGTCATCTCTGGATCTTTGATGGCATGTGGATCTCTTTCCGTTCCTTAAGTTCCTGGGCATCCTGCCAGACATGCCACCCTTCCTTCAGACTCTGAGAGGAGCCAAAATGGATGGGTCTCGGGTTTGGGATTGTCACTGCGCTGTTGGGACTTCCCTGGGGGACTGTGAATAAAGCCTTTTTTCCTTCTTCAGACTGGCTACCAGACTGAGCTCGGGCAGATGCTGGACCTCATCACTGCTCCTGTTTCCCGGGTGGATTTGAATCGCTTCAGTGAGCAGAGGTAAAGACACGGAAGGGCACAGAGATGCCAGCCCCGCTGTGGCCGGGCGGCTCTGCTTGCAGTCCCTTCCAGGCTCTGTAAGAGAGACAACGGCTTGCTGAAACGCTGCTGTTGCCTCCCAGGCTTTGCAGGGCAAGCCTCGCTCGCGCTGGCAGAGCGTGGGGGCTGGTTTGGAGGGAGATGCTGCTCTTCTCCTGCTGGCCCTGAGCTGCAGAGCCCTGATGGGAGGGGAAGGCCTGGGCTTTGTCACCGAGCGTGGTTCCTCTGCCACAGGTATAAGGCAATTGTTAAGTACAAGACGGCATTCTACTCCTTCTACCTGCCTGTGGCTGCTGCCATGTACATGGTGAGTTTTATAGAAACAGCCTCAGGAGGGGCCTAACCTTCCTGAGGTATGAGGCTGAGGAGGAAGGCAGGGGGTTTGGGAGACTGGAGCAGTGATGGTGGAAGGCAGGGACTGGAAGGCTTTATTTCTTCCCCCCCTCCTCAGACTGGTATTGACAGTAAGGAGGAGCACGACAATGCCAAAGCGATCTTGCTGGAGATGGGTGAATTCTTTCAGATCCAGGTAAGAGATGGCTCTCTGTCCCTCAGTGCTTTTGCAGGACGCTGGTTGTGGTGCTCACCTGTTGCCATCTTTGTCCAGGATGATTACCTGGACTGCTATGGGGACCCGGAGCTGACGGGGAAGGTTGGCACTGATATCCAGGACAACAAGTGCAGCTGGCTGGTGGTGGAGTGTTTGCGTCGGGTCACACCAGACCAGAGGCAGATCCTGGAGGTAATGCCACCAGGCTTGCTGTCCCCTGCAAGGGGGGAGAGGTGGTGTGGGCTCCCCCCCTGAGGGTGGGGTGTGGAGGGAGCGTAGTGCCCTAAGGTACACCTGAAAAGCCACCTGCCACCCTGCGTAGCTGCGCTGTGCCGCTGCCTGCCTGGGAGGAGGGTCGGGGGTTGTGGTTAGTAGGAGGAGACAATGAGAAGGTGACTCCTGCTACTCTTCGAGCAAGCGGCTCTGGCAGCGGCTTCCACCTGACTTGTTCTGGTGTTTTCTCAGGAGAACTATGGCTGTAAGGAGCCCGAGAAGGTGGCAAAGGTGAAGGAGCTCTACGATACCCTGGGCATGAGGGCTGCTTTTCAGGAGTACGAGGAGAAGAGCTATCAGCGCCTGCAGGAACTGATCGAAAAGCACGCCAACCGCCTGCCCAGGGAGATCTTCCTTGGCTTAGCTCGGAAGATTTACAAGCGGCAGAAGTGATGGTGGGCCTGGCTTGGGACGGAGAGGGCCCGGGGGGCGGTTTGCCCCCTTGCCTGGAGCTGTTCCCTGCCCGCCCCGCCCCCGCGGGTCTCCTGCCCTGGGCAGGGGTCCGGGTGCAGCTTGTGGTCGGTGTGATGGGGCTGGGGGGCTGTAGGTCACCGCCAGCCTTTGTGTCAATAAACATAAGTTATTGCGGGTGCGTCGCTGCCGGGTGTTGCGGGGGCCGGGGCGGGAGGTGGTGCCAGCCCCGCGGCGGTCCCGGGGGCGGTCCGGGCCGCAGCACCGCCCCTGCTGGCTCCCGGGAGGGGCGGACCGGGGCGGCTCCCGGGCGGGGCGGCGGCGGCGGCGGGGCTGGGGCTCCTCCCTCCCGGCAGCCGCATTCGCCGCCGCAGCGCGACGAGGTGAGCGGGGCGGGGGGGGGGCCCGGCGGGCGGAGGGGAAGGGGCGGCTGCACCCCCGCCTCATCGCGGGGCCGGGGTGCCCGGTCGCTGCCCGTGGCCGGGGAGGGGGGGCGGGGGCGCGGCCGCCAGCCCTGCGGCGCGCTGCTGGGCCCGGTCCGGGGGTCTCCTCGCCCTTCGGCCGCCCGCCCCGGCTGAGGCTTCACGGGCGTTTTCTCCTGAACGGCACCTGGGAGATGCTCCCGGGGCTGGCGCCCGGCAGAGGGGATCCAGCCCCGGAGCCCCTCGCAGCGCTCGGGGTGCAGCCGGCAGAAGCCCCCCCCCCGCCCCGGCCGGGCAGCCCCGAGCGTGGCAGGGCGCCGTGGGGCAGCCCCCCCCCCGCTGGGCACGTTCCCGGCTGCGAGCCCCCCGGCCCTGGCGCTGCTCCGGGCGGCTGCTGCAAGGTCACTGCTGTCCCCTCGCCCTGCCCTGTGCCTCGGTGGGTCTGCGCTGCCGCCGCCCCCCCCGCCGACTGAAGGGTGTCTGGTGTTTGCAGGGGGCTGCATGGTCTGAGGGGAGCTGGGGGGCTCTGGGAGGAGCCTCGGCACGACCAGCGAGGCAGCATCATGCTGGCTCCGAAGAAAGGCCTGCTGTGCAACCTCAACCACATCCATCTGCAGCACATCTCCCTGGGGCTGCACCTCTCCCGGCACCCGGAGCTGCAGGAGACCTCGGGCTCCATGGGTGGAGAAGACCAGACTGGCTGCAGCGACTGCCCGCAGAACTGCGAGCAGGTGGATGCCAATTCCAACAATCCCTCCTTGAAATGCCGGTGCTGCGCATCCCATACCCAGCAGCCGGTGACGTTGGGTCTCCAGAACCAGGTGGCTCAAGAGGATTTCCCCTGCCTGCATGCTGGGGAGGAGGTGGCTTCCCCTTGTGATCTGGCCTCCTCCTCCTCCTCCTCCTCTGTCAGTAGCTGCTCGGATTTCAGCTTGGATGACTCCCCGGTCTCTGTGTACTGCAAGGAGTTCCCCAGAGAAGAGTCCCAGTCCCCCCAAAATCAGCCCGTCGTCGTTCCCACAGAAGACACCCGGGATGGCGGGTCGCTGGCTGACCAGGGTGGTACATGTGATGGAAGAGATGCCAACCTCAACCCCCTGGCACTCCAGAGACCTGGCACCCTGGCCAGAGAGAGCCCGGACAGCCTCTGCAGTGGCAGCTCCCTCGACTTCCAGTGCGATGAGACCTCTCCCAGCGTGGCAGTGCAGGAGACCACCAGCACCTGCGCTGACCTAGACCCTAACTGCAACCCCCTCCCTGCCCCTGGCGCTGCGCCTGCGGCACCACCTGCGCCAGGGCGGTGGGATCCCGCTGGGAGCAGGGCTCCTGAGCCACGGCCCCGGGCTGGCAGCCTCCCCCCACCCGTGCCCCCCCGGCCCCGCAGGCGGCTGCAGGTTCTCAGCGGGCACCGAGCAGAGCAGCCGCCCCTGCCCGCACGGCTGCCGGAGCCCGGCGCCGGTGACCTCTGCAGGGATGCTGGCAAGAAGACCATCACCTCCTTCCATGAGCTCGCCCAGAAGAGGAAGAGGAACGCCGCCGGGCCTGCTCTTGCCCAGGCCAGGGCTGACCGGAGCGACTGGCTGATCGTATTCTCGCCCGACACGGAGCTGCCCCCCGCCAGCGAGCTGCTCTCGGGGGCCACGGGCCAGGAGCCAGCCCAGCCCCAGCACGACTGGCCGGCGCGACCCCCCAGCTCGCAGCAGAGGGAGGTGACGACGTTCAAGGAGCTGCGGTACCGCAGTGCCGCCAAGGCCAAGGGCCACCCCGGGGGCGAGCGGGCAGAGCCGGCGGCGCCTCAGCACCCCTCTGCGCCCCTCGAGATGGCCGCGGGCGGTGGCGGCTCGGGCTGGCTGCCCCCCGCGCCCCTGGGGGGACAGGTGCTGGCACCTACGGACAGCCACCAGCTGAAGAGGAGGAGGTCCCCGCCTGCGCTGCAGCCCATTGCGGAGGGACAGCCGGGGGACACGGAGGACGGGGGGCTGCCGCCACGGAGCTGCCTTCCAGGAGGGACTGGGCTGGGCTCTGCCCGCGACGCGGGGACCCCAGTTTGGAGGCTCGGGGACCCCGGTGGAGACCCCTGGGTGCCAGGGACGGTGCTGAGAGGAGACGAGCCCTGCAAGGAGGGTAAGGGTCGGGGTGCCCTGCGGGGTGGGTGTGGGGCTGTCACCCCCGGGGGGCTGCGGGCCGGGGGGTGCGTGCGGCAGCTGCGGGTGAGCCGGCATGAATGGAGCCCTGGGGCGTGCTGTGCGGGGGGGCGCCCGAACCCGGGGGGCACATGGCCTGGGGGTGCGGGGGGCTGTGGCCAAGCACAGGCAGGGCACACGGGCCGGGGGCTGCGGCCAGGCTGGGGGGGGCGCACGGGCGGGGGGGGTATGGCCGGGGGGTGCTGGGGGTGCGGCCGAGCCGGGGGGGGAACACATCGGCCGGAGGGTGCCGGGGGCTGCGGCCCCCGGAGCTGCCCCGGTCGTTCCCTCCCTGGCCGCGGCCGGGCCGGCCCCGCCGAGGCGGCACCTCCCCCGCCCCCCCCGCCGCCCTCGCCCTGCCCCCGGGCCCGGCTGGGCCCTGCCCCTTCCCGGGGCTGCCCCGGGCCCGGCCCCGCCCGCTGCCCTCGGCTCGCCGCGGCCCCATGGGCGAGCGCGGCCCGGCCGGGCCCGGCCCCGGCGCTGCCTGCGGTGAGTGCGGCCGGTGACGGGGCGGGCGCAGCCTGGGCCTCCCGCAGCACCGGGCCCCGGGCCGCGCCCCCCGGCCCCGCCGCCTCCCGGCCCCGCCGCCCTGACCCCGCCGCCCCGCTGTCTCCAGCCAGGCCCTCGCCGCCCGCCGCGGGAGCCGCCCTGGGCCCGGCCCGGCCCGGCGGGGGGAGCACGGAGGGAGCCCGCCGGCCCCGGGCAGAGCAGAAGAAAGGTAACGGCCCCCCGGGGGCGGACCGGACCGGACCGGACTGGACACCCCACCGGGAGCGGAGCGGGCAGCCCCCCGGGACGGGAGCGGGCACGCCCCTGGGAGGGGACCGGGCAGCCCCCCCGGTACCGGGCAGCCCCCCCGGTACCGGGCAGCCCCCTCGGCAGCGGGCAGCCCCCGGTCCGGCCCCGCCGCCGGGGGGCCCCGGGGGGGGAGGGGCAGGGGCGGGCAGCGCCGCCGGGCCCTCGACAGATGGTGCTGTGGGTCTGGGGATCGGGGCCGCCCCGGCGTCCTGCAGCATCCTGGCCTTGTCCCCTTGGAAACGGCGGGTCCTTCATCCCTGCAGGTTCCCATGGCAACAGCCTGGGATGCTCCGGCACCCTGCGCCTGCCCGCTCCTCCCCGGCTCCTCCAGCCTCAGCGTGCGGAGCTGCCGCTCGCTGTAGCCGTGGCCGGTGCGGTGCCGGCAGCCCCGCGCCCGTGGGTCGGTGCCGCGCTGACACCTCCTTCCCTTCTGTCGCCCCGCAGCACTGCTGGTCGCCGTCAGCGTCGCCGTGGATAAGATCATCGCCCACTTCAGCACTGCACGGAACCTGGTGCAGAAGGTGGGGGTCTGGGCCGAGGGTCTGCCCGGGCGGGGTGGGCAGGGGCGAGGGCACGCTGTGTGGGCCTTGGGAGCTCCAGCAGGAGCATCCCACCACCCCTCCCTGCCGGCTCGGGGTCAGGTGCTGCTGTTCCCCTCCCTTCCTCAGGCGCAGCTGGGCGACAGCCGGCTCAGCCCAGATGTGGGTTATCTGCTGCTGCACACCCTCTGCCCTGCGCTCTATGCCTTGGTGGAGGACGGGCTGAAGCCGTTCCAGAAGGATGTTATCACAGGCCAGAGGAAGAATTCCCCCTGGAGCGTGGTGGAAGCCTCTGTGAAGATGGGTCAGTGTGAGGAACCTGCTCCTGGAGAGGCTGGCATCTCCTTCTCCAGCCTGGGCTGGGGGAGGATGCGCGCCCCGAGCCGTGACTGCCTGTGCTGTGTGCTCCGCAGGCCCCAACAGCCGCTCTCTCCACTCCCTGTGCTGGCACGTGGCCGGGCTGGCCCCCCTTGGCAGCACCAGGCAGAAGTTTCATGCCTTCGTCCTCGGCCTTTTGAAGTGAGTATTGGCCCCGGCTGTCCTTGCCGCTGTGGCAGGTCGCAGGAGCTGCAGCAGCTCTGACGTGGGTTCCCTTGGCCTTGTTTTAGCACTAAGCAGCTGGAGCTGTGGATCTCTCACCTGCAGAGGAGCCCAGGTAAGGACACGGTGCCCAGAAACTCCCCACCCAAGCCCTCTCCTGCTTGCCAGGCTGATAATCCCACACCTGTTCCGCCCCCCCCAATGCTTGGCTGGGATTTCTGTGGTGGAGAAGGGCATCGTTTTCTGTGGGGCAGCTTCAGCGCAGACAGCTCTCAGCAGAAGCTTGCCTCACCTGTCAGGGCAGACCAGCTGGCCCGGGGAGGGCGCGTGGGCCAGGGCAGCGCGTTTTGCAGCCGTCCCTATCTCCTAGGTGTGATCTCTGTGCTGTACTCACCCATGGCCTTCTTCGCCCTGAGCCAAGGCCCCTTTCCCCACCTCGCTGATGAACTGCTGCTGCTCATCCAGCCCCTCTCGGTGCTGACTTTCCACCTTGACCTGCTCTTTGAACACCACCACCTCTCCGTGGATGTAAGACCCTTGTCCCGTCAGCTGGAGTCCCCTCTGTCTCCTGCCCGTCGCTCTGCTCGGGCTCGAGGGGCTGTGCAGCCTGCCCTGGAGGGGCAAAGCAGCGCTGCAGGGGCGAGCCTGGGCAATGAGACCCCCCCCGATACTCTGGGGAGGGCAGAAGGTGGCACAAGGTCCCAGTTGCCAGCAGCCGTGCGTGGGCTGCTCCCGGCCCCTCAGGTGGGGGCTGCCTTGCAGCAGACCTTCCAGCACGTGCTGCGCTGGGGCGACCAGCTCAGTCGCACTTTCCTGGGAGCAGACAGCTCCCCGGAGACCCACAGGCCCGCGGTGGGCCCTGGGGGGGCTGGGGCTGGCCTCGGTGGCTGGTGGGGCCAGCTGAGCCAGGCCTCCAGGGTTTACGCCGCTCCTAGCAAGGAAAAGTTCCCCTTTGTCTGGTGGACAAAGCTGCGGACGGCTGCGGGGGATTCCAGCCCCGGCCAGGCTGTGCGACCCCAAACGTCCGTGAGTGAGCCTCGAGGCACGGAGCTGCAGCTCCTTCAGACCAAAGCTGTCCCTCAACTCTCCGGTCCCAAGCCCACCAGCAGCGCTGACACCTCCGGCACCTCTTCCCCTGAAGACCTCGTCCTGCCTGCTGGAGCTGCAGCACCCACCAAGCCAGATGATCCTGTTGCCGGAGAGAAACCCCTGGCTGTTGCCCCAGAGCCTGGTGCGAATCGGAGCCGGGCGGCACCTTCTGACCTGGAGGCGGCAGGTGGTCCCCCCGGCCCCAGCAAGGGCGGCTGGCTGGGCCGGCTCTTTGGAGCCAGCAGCCCCTCTGCCAGGAGCTTCCCTGCTGGTCCTGTCACCGTCTCCACCAGATCCAGGTAAGACCCAGCCTGGGCAGGCGGGGGGGGGAAGCGGCGTGTGCTGAGGAAGGGGTTTTCTCCCTGGCAGTGGAGGGAGAACGTCCATGGGGCTGGCCGGCCTCACGGGGTGTCTTGTCCTGCCCCTTATCCACACAAATGCGGCGCTCCGGGGCTTAGCGCGTGTCCCACCTGCTCCGGCCCTGTGTCCCATCCATCCCTTAGAGCAGCGGGAGCTCGTGGTGGAGGCTCGGTGGTGCCTGGTGGTGCCCTTGTCAGCTCCCAGGTCACCAGCACGGTCTGAGCAGGATTTCCAGAGGGGCCTGTGGCTTCCTTTGCTTTGTGGCAGGAGACCTTCTAGCTGGCTGTCCCCCAGCGCGCGTGTGCTGGCCGTGGCGGTGAAGGGGCTGGCCTCCGAGAAGACCCACGCTCAGGAGCAGCCAGCGAGGATCGTGCCCGACTCGGCCCAGCCCCGCAGGTGACGCAGGGCACGGGGTGCTTGGGGCTGGGGGCTGGTGGTGGACGCTCCTGGGTGGGGGCTGTTCCCAGACAGCCCTGAGGGACACGCTTGCGTCGCTCGCTGGTGCCGACTTGCACCCAGACTGCTCCCCTCGGGATTCCCCATCTGCTGAGCTGTGGGTGAACCTCTGTCTCTGCCTAGCTGTGCTCAGTTGTTTTCCCAGACATTTTTTGGGGGAATTTTGAGCGTTTTCTTTCTCTTGCGTGCTTGCTGGATTTGTAGTGGCTTGTTTGGAGCAACCCTGTGGCAGCTCTGACCAAAGTGTCAGGAAAGCCGCGGTGGTCCGGCATCTGTCCGAGCAAGCCCAGGGGGCGAATGGTGGGGCCATGCCGCGCTCGCTGGCTCTGGTTCCCTCCTGCCCAGGCCTCGCCGCCGTGTCTGCGCCGGAGCCGCTCTTGTTCCGTGGCTGCTCCCGGGGGCTGCTCGGTGGGACGGTTTTGGTGATGTGGCTTCTTGGTCATGTCCACTGGCAGCTCTGCCTGGGGTCGCCGGCCCCACACTGGGCATCAGCACCTGCCCCGCGCCCCGTGGGGGCCCCGCTCGGTGGTACCTGGGGTCCCGGGCGGCCGGTCTGCGACGGTGCTTGTTGTGCAGGGCAGTGCGGGCACTCTGCGACCACACGGGCACCGCCGATGGTCACCTCAGCTTCCAGAAAGGGGACATCCTGCAGCTGCTCTCTACCGTGGATGAAGACTGGATCTGCTGCTGCCATGGAAACAGCACTGGCCTAGTTCCTGTCGGTTACACATCCCTGATTTTGTGAGGAGGCGGAGGAGACCTGAGGAAGCGGCTGTGCTTGCTGAAACAGGTGCCACCTCCGGGAAGGACCATCTCCTGCTGCCTCTTCACCGCCTTTGGGGCTTCACCACATTTGGGGCTTCACCGCCTTTGGGGCTTCACCACCCTGGGGCTGGCAGTTCTGCAGGGGACGCTGCCCTGGTGCCCGTCGCTGCTGTTGTTTGCATGACGTTACCGTCTGCCGCGGGTGCGTCCCCCGAGCCACCGCCGTGCCCGTCCCCGCAGACCTGCTGGCACTTCACCGCGGCTCCCGCTCGGGAGCTGCTCTCGCTCGTGTTTCCTCAGCTGCTGCCCACGCCTGTGCCGGGAGGGAAGGGTCCTGTCCCTGCGTGGTACCACAGCCCTGTATGTCGTCTCCTTGCCGTTGTGTCTTGCCACCGCCGCCACCTCCACGTGCCCTGCTCTGCCCCGTGGCCAGGGCTGGTGGCCCGGGCCGGCCCCAGCACTCTGTAAATACTTGCAACCACAGGAATGAGCTTATTCCAGAGGAAAAAAGCTGGGAATAAAGGTTGTGACTCACGTGCCGCTGTGTGTGAATGGATCATGGTGGCCGGGGGGGGCTGGCAGTGGCCACGTGGCCCATCCCTGTGTGGGTGGCCCGGGCTGCTGCTGCGTCTTTGGCCAGTAAATGCTCTTGCGGGGGGAGCCGGGGCCGTGCCGGTGCTCAGCACTGGGCACAGCACCACCTGGTACCAGCCATGGGGAGCCAGAAATCACCCTGGGGAAGTGTCGGGGTGGGAGCTGCGCGGCACCGGGGGAGGTTTGTGTTATGTGGTTATTTCAGTTAAACTGATCTTTTTACCAAGACACAGGCTTTCCGTAGGGACTGGATGCCTTGTATTTTTTTTCCAAGTTTTTCTTATTGCTTGTGACCATAGATCCCGCTGGTTGCATTTCGTACTGGGTGCCCCAGTAAAAGGGAACCACGGGCATACTGGAATAGCCAGCGAAGGGCCACAAGGCAACAGCAGCTCGCCTTGGCGGCAGCCTTTGCACCAGTGCTCTCTCCTACGGCCCCAGTTCATCCTCCAGCTCCCACTGGCTTCTGCTCCGAGGAGAGAGCCGCTCTCCCGGTCTGTTCCTCTTTTCATTTCTCTCCCTGGAATTTTTACTCTCAGACGAGGGACGTTATATCTTAATGGGAGTGTTAGTTGGCTTGTCTTAAGTAGGTTTGATTGAATTCCACAGCTGCCTCTGGACTCTGAAATGGGGTCAAGTTGGCAGGAGATGAATCCAGGTGCTTTTTCAAACTATTTTAATAATAAAAATCCCTACTGCAATCCTTGGCGTGGTACCTCTAGTTTAAAAAGAACAAGTGTGTGAGTCAAACAGGGCAGGTTTAATGCCCACAGGTTCAGGCGAGGAAATGGAAAAAGGCAAATTAAAAGGGGATGGGGGTGGGCATCAAGAAGCCACTTCATTCCTGGGTGCCCAACGCAGGGTTACCAAACTGACTCCCAGAAACTGCTTTGGAACCCAAGGAAGTTTAAACCCTGAAGGATTTGCCAGACTGTCTTGGATCTCCTTGGTGCCACCCTTGAGAGGGGACGGGAGGGAGCATCAGGCTGGCGAAGCCCCGGCAAAGCTGAAGGGGCACAACCTTCCCCAGGTCTGTGTTCCTCACGTCCCGCTGTGGGATGAGGGTGGGATGAGGGGACGTGATGGGGCTCACGAACGCCCCTCAGCCTCTCACACTTACCTGCCTTTCTGCTACCGGAGGGGTCTGTGCGACGTGCGGCCGCCTGCCGCCAGCCGTGCCCACGCGCTGCCGTGGAGAGATGCCGACAGAACCGCAGCCGCTGTCTGTGCGGGCAGGGAGCAATCCCCTGGGTACCGGAGTTACGTGCTGGCAACAGGCACGAGATGTGTAGATTTACTGGTTCACGTAATGACCTGCCATTCTCTACCCGCCGTCCCCCCCCCCGACTACCCAAGAGCGGCCGTCTGTGCCGACACTCCCGCCTGCACCGCTGCCATCACCCCTCCTGCCAAGGTCTGACCGGGGGAACCAGCAGCAGCAAATTAAATCCTCGCAAGATGCCATCACCCGTCGGGCGGTTTGAAAGAGGCAGGACAACAGCCCTGGAAAAGCGGCTGCGAGAGTCAGGACACAACAGGAGCGGCTGAGACAGAGGCAAGAAAAGAAAAGAGAATCAAAGCCATGTCAAAGAAAACCCCACAAGTCATCGATAGGAAAAGATTTTCCATTTAATACTAGACTCTCTCAGGATTGAGATGCAGGCTTTTTATGCAATTACATCCAATGTTAAAATTGGTAATACATAATTTACAAAGATTAACATCAAAACAATGATCTATTTAGATATGCTTTGTAAAAAGGAAATATATTAGCAGCATTTATTTTCAGCAATCACACAGCCTACACCCATGCAGACTAAGAGTTCATATCTATTTGCAATAATGTAGTGCTTCCTGGTCTTAAAACAGCGATCCTGGTGACACACTGGTCTTCTCATTATTATAAAATAACCGAAAAATAAAAAAAGTCATTAATTTCTACACCAGTAAGAAAAACAATTCTTTGCACTTACCTAACATTTGATTGTCTAAAAAACATTTTGTTTAGTCTTTCAACAAAAGAAAGATAAAATGACAGAGCTAGTGTCTCGCTTCTGTACGCACTTTATTTTTTAAAAACTTTTTTAGTGTTTAACACCATTTGAGACAATGATTTCTGTTTTAAACTAAATGAGACAACTCAAGATTTTGGACATGCGATATTCCTACTACACGCACGAGTATTTTATACTCAGGGTTCCTGGTACTGTACAGTGCTTCTCTACAGTAAGAAAATATTCCAAACTATTTTCTTATTTCTTTTTTTTTTTTAATAAAATATTTTTTCTCAAAGGGTTTTTTCCTTTCTTTTTTTTTTTTCTTTTTAAATCAACACATAAAAGTTAATGGAATGAGTCATGTTCCACTAAGAGTAAAATAATTATAATAATAACAAGAATGTACATTAGGACAAGCTTGGTCCATTAAAAAGGAACATGTAACTACTGTATTGCTTTACATCCACGCAGCAGATATATACAACTTGGCACATTAAAAACTGGTTTTCTTATAAGAACATCTAAAACAGGACTGTATATGCATATGTACGTCTGAAAGACAAAAAAGCAAAGCCATTTTAAAGGGGCAGCGTATGCTGACCACCCCCTCCCTTTGCCACAGCCTGGCCCTGGCCCGGAGACAGGCGACAGCGTCGTGGCTCCGCGCGGGGAAGGTCGTCGGGGGCGGCACAGGGGGTCCTGCGGCAGCACCGGCTCCTGGAACGCTACGGCAGTCGCAACCTCATGCAGTGAGAAATCAGTGCCTCGGCTGTTGCTTTCGGGAATAATACTTTTCATCAGGGCAGAGAGAGAGGGCGGTGCGAGATACACTGTCTCTTAATTTAAGAGACGGACATTTTAAGCTGTACAACCAGAACACAAGAATAGTGTTAGCAGTTGATATATTCTACAGTTCACAACAAATACTCGCTCTGAATACTGCTTGACGGTTCATGTAGTGAAGGTTTCCTTTTTTTTTTTTTTTGTTTTTTTTCCTTTTTCTTTTTAACAGATTTTAATTTGCACAACACACTAGACACACAAGAACCACAGCTTATCAAAAAAACCAACAGCAATGGGGTTGTCAGGATTTGACTTGCTTTATAAAATTTCTCTGCAGAAAAAAGTGAAAAAAATCACACCCCGCTCCCTCCCCCCTCTACGACGCAGAACAAGTGCCTCAACCAGCCAACTCCTGCTTTGCTCCAAGGTGACTTTGGAAGTTTCTCCTTGTCACAGACCAAAGGTACATGTGTGCACTGGCCGTTCCACGGTGAACCTTTCGCACGTTTGGGTACGTTTCTCTCTTCTTGGAACTTGTGCAAATCAGAGGCCACAACTTCAGGGCAGCCTTTAACTTTAAGCCACTGGGCCTTCACCCTCCCATCTGGATTTCATTCACTGGCATGGACCATGGTGGTGCCAACAGTATCTTCTACAATCACAGGTTAATTGGTGAACATGGGGAACATTCTCATCAGAGAAAGTCAGTCCTTATCCTTCTTACCTCCCCATTTTTTAATTTTTTTTTTTTTTATTTTTTTCCTCTGAGTGGGAATATCAAGCAAAAATAAATTAAATTTGACCATCCTGGACAATAACCACGAGGTTTTTCTCAGTACCTAACATCAATACAAGGCACGCCCAACAACACACACACCATAAGAGCACTGCAGAGCAGGGCAGGGCAACCTGCCAACCCAGACATCTAAGTGCTAACTGTTTGTATATTTGTCAGTTTTCTGCTGCCCTCTTTTCCTTGGCTGGTACGGAGGAAGTTGGGCTCCTGCCCTCAGTCCTCAGCAGACCTTGTAGCAGACTCCAGACCACAGCTTGCTCTCGTGGCGTCACTTCCTGAAGCTGCTCTCTGGGATGGTGAGCGTGCGCCGCCTCAGTTTTCTTCCTGATCCTTCCTCCAGCAAGTAAGTGACATCAATAGCTGCAACAGACCACAGCCTTTTGGTAAAAGAAGGCGAAACCAGTAACAGTTTCCCCGTTCCCCTATTCACGGTTCTTTCCAGGATGCTTCCACCCATCGTGTTATTCAAAACAAGGCAACCTGAGCTGAGCATCAGGTGCTGAGCAACCTGATTTAAGTCTGAAGTTAGCCCTGCTTTGAGTCATGTTTGGGACAGATGACCTCCAAAGGTCCTTCCAACCTAAATTATTCTACAAGTCCATGATTATTTTGCACTAACTCCCAGAACATGGAAGAGACCGGACAGAGCTCAGCCTAGGCTTTAATTAAAAGCAGAGACATACTCAACCAGTGCAACCACCGTACCCTTATTCTACACAGAAGTTACTTAGAACCCAATGGAAAGCTCATTAAAGGTCAAAAAAGACTTTCCAGATTCTCTTCAGTCTTTCTTTGCCTGTCTGTTAGATTTCTCAGTTGTGAACACAGACTGGTGTGTGTGGGGGAATCTGTCTCCAGTAAAGTTTTTGTGGTTACTAAAAATGTTATACAAAACGCAGCGTCAGTCAAAAGATGCTTCATTTGGATTTAGTGGAAATTGCTACTGTTGCAAAAGAAAACGCTGCTCCAAAGAAAACTAACTATTAATGATGTCCACTAGCGAGAAATTCAGACAAAAACATTTATTTTATCGATACGGTCTGCAGTGAGCCGAAAACAAACCTGGTTTTGCTAGAAATACTATTGTGCAATCATCGCATAAAATCTCACCGTTTTTCCCTGGGATTTTCTCTAGGAGGTTTAGCAGGATTTGATTAAGTCTCTCTCTCTGAATATTCCGCCTTTCCTCTGGAGTGCACAGCTGCCTTGTGTCAGAATTGCTTTCTTCCACCTTTTTATCAGTTTCACAGGTCTCACCAGAGACTGCCTCTTTTTCTGGCTCCTCCAGGCTAGGTATCTCGCTTGAACTTTGCTCTTGGTTTCCTAATACATCCTCAATAAGTGGAAGTGAATCTTCTTCTTGGTTTAAGTCTTTAATCTGTGGTTTTGAGCGATCTGTTTTCCAGGACGATCTAGCAGGAAAAGAAGGGTTTAAATACCACAGTCTTTCAGACACTCACCAATTACTAGTGAGCCCAGGACTTCTCAGCAGGTAGAGGGTTTTCTGGAATTTCAGTCACTTGACTTAATACATGCGTTCACACCCACCAGTTCCTACCTACGGGAGGCTACGCTCCTATAACCTTGCTTGCATAACATCAAATGCAGTCCTTGAAAAACAAACTGCATTTTTATTTCCAGTTGTAAAGCTTTTTATTTTCCAAAAGAGCGGAGCTCAGCACTTAACTGATGTTTTTCTGCAATAGTCATGGCTCTTCATGGGTATATTTTTTAAGTCTCGAACAGACCCGAGCGAGTGCAGTGGCCCTGGCTGTTACCACGATGCCAACACCGGGGGTCTGTTCAGGAATCCCAACCCCCTTTGTGCAGGGAGGCTGGGTGCTCTTGTCCTGGGCTCTGCCATCTCCCACGTTTAGCTGCTTTTGCTAACTTCCAAAACGGTTCTGTACTCTTCCTTACACACATTATTAAGGAATGCGAAGGCTGCTTTTATACTGCATCCCGCCCTCACTTGTTCCCCTTTAACTCTTTGAAAGTTTAGAGGATTGCTTTAAATAATTTAAGCTTACTATTTCTGCAGCACCCAGGGGAAACGGGTAGGAAGAAGAGTGGACACTTGACAAACAAACAGGGTTATCTCATCTCTTCCCAATAAGCAATCTGGGAGGTTAAGACTCACCTGCCTCCATTTCTCTTGTAGTTGTCTGGTACATAATGAGGCTGTAACAATAATAAAGATTATGGTTAATACCAAATAAAATTTGCAGTTGAAGAAAGCACTGGTTTATCAAATATTCTGGAAGTATTAATAAGGACCCCCCTAACCGATGCTTTGGAAATGCCAGTGCGTGGCTGGCGTATCTCGCACATCAGATGAACTCAAAGGAGATGGCATAATCAAGCAATAAGGAGAAATTAGAGCCAGACTTATTATCTGATCCTTCCTATCTTCTAAATAAATTTCAAGGCACAGACCATCACGATAAAAATCAACTTTGCTTTCTGCACAGCAGAAGTCTGGAACCACTTCTGCACTCACTACAAAAATCTCTCTGCTTGCAGGCAGAGGAGCGCTTCCTTGCGAAAGATGTGCCAGATCTGATACCTCTGTGGTCAGAGACAAAGCAGTTCTGTGGGAGGACATGCGCAACGCAGAGCTGCTACTTCCACGGAACAGGGGAAAACGAGACAGTGAGACAAACGGATATTCAGATGGAGGACGTTAGGGGAACTGTACTCTCTGATTTTGCTGCCTGTCTGCTCTTTTTTGCATAAGACATCCATTTTCAGTGTTAATTACAGACATGAAGTAAACAGTAGGTCATTTGATAGAGTAGGGAAATGGAAATAGGAAAATACAGCTTTTCTGTCTTGGGAATCACAATTCAACGGTACTGCTGAAAACCATTTCTGAAGCAAATTGATTAAGACACAGAGTAATTACACCAAAGGAAAGAAAGCCTGACACAGACAGGGTAACAAACACACGCTGGACTACATTGTGTGATTCTCTAAACCATGCACAATTATTTTACAGCTGCAGAACAACGACCAAAAAGTGAGTTTTAAGATTTCCTTCACTCAGGAGTGAGTTAAATGAAATCAGCATCTAGATTTCAGTCAGAAATCACAATCTCTAAACTTATACACCACCATTCGTTCAACACCTGTTTGCCTTTGAACTGCATATTCTCTGGCCACACTCAATTTTACTTTCCAAGCTTTCTTTCCAGGCAACTTTTAATCCAGACTGTGTATGCTTGTGTGTCAGCTTCTTTCAGTTTACCAAGCTTCATTCATAAACAGAGAGCCAGGGACTTTCCAAAAATATGTCCAGCCTTCTAGTAAAAAGTAAGGAAGCTAAGAGAACAAGCACTTACTGAAAAATCTCTCTTGGGTGTGAGTTTCTTGGGGAAGTGGTCAAAGGCATAGGGCTTGGTGCAGACAGGGTAACGATTCCGGTGGATCTTGTAGAAGAGATGAGCTGATTTATCAAGGCGGTAATCACAAATATATACATCCTGCTCCTTCACCCCTTTTGGCCTCCCTGCGGTTTCAAAACAAAGCATGCAGGAAAAAATGTGAATTAGATTCAAGAGGAAATACACGGTACAGGAGAACAAGACCAAGCCACACGCCGTGTCAGAGCTGTTCAGTGAGATGGCACGCGTTCTTGTCTGTTTTCCTTTACTCAGAATTGCAATAGTGGACACGCTGCTGGTTTAATTTAAGAGGAAAACTTGTATAGTCTCATCAAATACTATCCAAACTTTTAGAAAAACTGTACTCAGCTGTCATCACTTTCTCTTCCCTGCCCAACACAATCCCACCCAACTTCTGCCTCTTTAGTACGGGCCCTCTTAAAACAGAAATCACTGTCCTAGTGCTAAAGCAATAGCACTTCCTCAGCTCCAATACCCTGTAAACACTGGCTATGGCCTTTTTACAGCGTTAATTACCCTAGCGTACTTCCCAATTTATTAGAAAGGTGTGTTATATTTAATTTCTCATCCCATGAAGTCTCCTTACCTTTGCAGTAGGTGTACAGGTCAAGAACACAGCACGTTCCCACCACAGCTTCTAAGGGGATAATTTCATACAACGGCACCCGGAAGAGCTCATTGTGATAGAACTTTCGAGAAGGGGAATGATGTGTTTCATGCGGACGGAAGTAATGATGACCAAATGCAAAGCGCTCCTCTCTGTTTGAAGATGTGAAGGTAAGAGAAAGACAGAAACACAAGGGGAGGAAAAAAAAAAAAAAAAAAAAAGACTATTTCTATAAGCCTGTGATACAACTTTACTTAATGCCCTCCACTTAGTTTTGAATTATCTATCTTGCACTTTTGCAATGACTGTGATGAAAAGCGAAGTCACATAAATATTACACGTTCAACTGTATGCCCTCCAGTAAGTGGAAATACTTCTAGGGTGATTTTTACGAACACAGCAGACTTACTGTGCTGCTGTCATTGGGGCATATGCATTTAATCACGTTACAGTGGCTTAGCCAGTCAGTGGTCGTTAGCTGAGCCAATTCAGCTGTCAGGGTGTATTCTCAGCCTATTCCAACAGCGAGGAAAGCACATAAACTTCTACCTTTTATCCACTGCTTAAACCTCCAACCTCAGAAGCTTTTCCTTTGCAGTTGTGGAGCACAAGCAGAGACAAGGGGGAAAAATCATCAAGCCTTTGTGACTGAACCATGTTCAGTCCTGCGTTTTTAAGCCATGGCAAGACTTCCACAAAATTACTGTGTTTTGACAGGTAGGTATATGGAATGTCTCAAATTCAAAAGATGCCTTGAACATACTTCTCATTTTTCCAGAGTTTTTCAATGCGGAAAATATCGAGTTTCTCCCTGTTGATGTGGGACAGCAGCCGATACGACTGCCGGACAGGGTGTCCATCGGGAGTTCTACGGCTGTCTCTCATCAGGTAAACACAATCACCTGGCAATAGGCACAAAATACACACCTGTAAAGAACTTTTCATGAGTCCAGCACACCAAAAAAAGCGGAGTAAATGGTTTCATTAAGACTACTATGACAGAGCTACCTGATGTTGAATCGCAGAGCGATGCAAAACCAGTGCAGAACCCACAAAAGGAGGAAAGGTTATCTTGATCATTTTCACGAAAACTTTGTAGCAAGAACTAAACGTAACTTGAATTGTATGCCCAGACTGAAAATACTAACATGAAATGAATCAAGATAAATTATGACAGATCGCAGGATATGTAACAAAATAAGTTTTGGTTAGGAAAACGTGTAGAAATTAGTGGTAGTTGCAATGTTTAAAGAATAAATCTTTAAGAGAAAAGATACTTATAGAGAGATTGAGAAAATACATCACCAACCAAGAAGCCCCAAGCCTTTGATTACTCCAGCAGAACTCAAATAAGATGCATATGAAAGCAAAAGAGAACTCAAGAAGGGCTGAACAAAATGACACTCCTGGCAACTAAAAAAAATATTTCCCAAGTGCAACCCCTAAACTTCTATTTATTAATTTCATCCCATGAGCGCATTAACTCTCTGTTAATTTCTCTGTTCCCATCTGTGAAATGGCATTAAAAGCACTCCCCCTCCACCCCCAGACCTGACTGCCATTCTTACTTGTATACTGCCCTTTTTTTGTGACAATGACTATCACTTGATAGGGTGAAAATACACTGCACCATTCAAAAAACCTTTCTCCTTTACGGAAAAGTTTTAATCCACGATGGTCACAAAGAACCTGAAGAGTCTCAGAGGGAGAACATGTGGGAAAC
This sequence comes from Falco peregrinus, assembly GCF_023634155.1. Classification (NCBI taxonomy): domain Eukaryota; kingdom Metazoa; phylum Chordata; class Aves; order Falconiformes; family Falconidae; genus Falco; species Falco peregrinus. Next base: position 3,228,480 of record NC_073740.1, on the reverse strand, counting down.
TCGAAGTATTACTGAAAATACCGCTGGATTTAGTATACAGTATTTAAAACTCAATTCCATCTTTTCTGTTTATCTCACAATGAACAAAAACCTGGGAGGTCCCAAGTTATAAAAAGTTAAGGAAAACTACGCCGGGTAAGATCAAAGGTCATATAGTGTAGTATTCTAGCTGGAAAAGTGGGCAGTAGCAGATGGTTAGGAGGACAAAGCACAGGAATAAGGCTCGCACAGGGAAAGCCTTCCCCTGGTGTCCCCTTAGGCTTCCTCCCATCTCTGTTTTACGGACTTTTGGAGCTGAAGGCTATACTGGGCCACTGCGTATAAACAGGCAGCGATTAATCCCTCCTCCAAGAATCTATCTAACCTTTTTGGAACCATTTTGGTACCTCTCCAACTTCCTGTTACAATGCTTTCCATAGTTCAGTTATGGTTTTATAAAAAAAAAACAGTCCCTATTGTTTAAATATGTTGTCTGCTAATTTCAGTGTTTGTTCCCCAGTTTCTACATTGTTGCACTTCCCTGTGCCACTCTAGATTTCAGACGGTTACCCTTTCACCCTGCAAATCATGTGGGTAGACTTTGTTCACTGAAAAGATGTTTCATAGCTGATGAGGTAAAAACGCTTGTTTTCACAAGTAGTAAGATACTCTTTTTGAGATGGAATGACAAGAACAGTCCATAGCATGCAAGACAGACACATGACGGCACAATTACTTTTTCTATTTTGCCCATAATGATTTCTAGTACTCTGTTTGCCTCTTTGACTCGTGCCAAATATTTCTCTTATGTTTCCATTAAATTGCAATGACTCCAAGAATTTTTTCCCCTAAGCACATACCTACTTTTGTCTACATGCAGTTGTGTTTATTTTCCTTGCATGTACGTTGCTGTTATTTAATTAGCAGGTCTGGTCTCTTTTACTTCCACAGCTTAGTAAAAAGATGCCAGGGAACCACCAAGTACAACGTGGCCCCACGTTCATGAACGCCTCAGTTCTGCTCTCCCTTAGCTTACAAACAAATTCAGGATGAAAGTGAAGGATGTGTAATTGTATTTTCATAAATATAATCTCATTTATCAATCTTAAGTATAAAAGATGCTCCTAAGGACTCCTCATAGGCAAAAAATGCTTTAAGGTTTTATGCTGTCACCTGTCACTGTAACAGTGGAATTCCACTGCACTATTAAAAAAATCCTCTGATTTAAACCAGAGATGACATGGGCCATAGATGGGCACTGACATCTGTCTACAAGCACGAAGCCATACCGGGATTCCTGTTAAACAAACAGAAGCTGTAGCTGTAGGAAGGGAAGAGATTTATTCTAGCTCGGTTAAGTGAAAAACAGACTGAAGACAGAATGACACAGGCTTGCACGTAAGCTAGCACAGCGCCAGCACTTCCAGGATTCTGTGTGTATTTTCTGGTGATTAGCAAAAACCCTCACCCATTTGATTAGCTCTCCTTGCTATCTGAATAAAAGGTGGGATAATAACATCTTTATTTTACTATGTTAAGGATTACTTTTAAGGAACCCACCTCCCTAATTTATTTAAAAGACTTGCAGGGAAAAAAAGTAAGGTACGTGCTGAGAGCATAAAACCACCTAATTTTGGCTGTTATTTTAAATGAGCTTCTGTACCTCTTCAGTGAGAATAAAGCAACTGTAGTACTTATTGTACCTGACTAAAAAAGGAATATTCAGAAAGAAACATACCCAGATACTCTCCTGCCCTAAGGATCAGGAAGCTTTATTTCAAATTCAAGTTTATCCAGATGTTACTAACTACTGAAATAGCTAACCCTCAGTCTCAAAAAGGAAGTTTATAATTTGGTGTTTTCTAGGCAGAAATGTGGCTGCTATTGCCGGTGCAGCACAGATAATGATGTATGATAGTTTCTGGCTATATGGGTTTTCCAAGATCCATTTTGATTTCTGTTAATTAACTCACATCTGAGGTAGAACTCCTCGTGCACTCTGCAGGATGTGACAGATCAATTATTCAGATCTACTTGCATAATCTCCTGGTTTTATGTGTTAGGTGATTTTTGCAGAGGAAGCACATCTGTAAACCTCAAGTATTATCAAGAAATTAAAAAAACCAAGTCCTCTAACCAGATGCTGAAGTGCCCTCACTTATTTAGAGGGATTTTATTACAGCCAAGTGTGCGTACTCACACAGTTAAAGCTTTTCAGCCTTGTTCCTCAAAAATGTTGAGTTCTCAAGCTTGGAACTGGAAGCCAAACTAATTCAATGTACAGACACCACCCCCCAGCAGCGAGGGAGGACCGATTTATAAAGGCAGGCAATGGGCTCAAAAGCACTTTCAGCCTTTACCAGCCTCTTTCTAACACACAACACACAGGGACAATGTCATAGTCTTTGCATAGAGCGACTGTGGGGCTGAAGATCACTGCGGTCTCTTTTGCCTTGAAAACTGGAGATTACATGACCTTGTAGAAACCAGAGGGAGGAAAAACATGGTTCTTCTTCTGTCTCCAAGAAAACTTTCTTCTACTGTTTCCCGGATGCCTTCTATGCCTGTGTGCCTGCATCACAACAATTTCTATAGGCAGGTGTCATGCCTCAGAACTTTTGGCAGAGAACTTGAGACAAGTGATGAAACCACAGATTTTCCCTTTTTCTACTGTAGCTGTGCGTTCCATTGCACCACCTTCTGCTTATATACCTTGCCTGATCTATTCCCTGGAACTGTAGAGGCATTTGGTGCCTAACAGCGGCAGTTTGGTCTCCTTTGTCCTCTGCTGACAGTACGCAGAGTTTAGCCACTTAAGGACTAACATTTCTCTAATTAAAGTCACCAAGATCAGATGAGAGGTAAGTGACTGAAATACGTGCCACAACAAATATTACCTTAATGCTATGAATGACTGGAAGATGCTACAAAACCCAGCTAAAATGTAATCCCTTTTAACAGAAAACATAAAAGCAAGTACCAATATAACCCTAGAAAGTGAGTTACTCTCCAGCAATGAACACAGCAAGAAACAAGAAATGAGAAAACCAAATGGCTGAGCTCTAGAATAAAAATGGAGGACTGAATGCAAATTCTAGAATCCTGCAGAGAGCATAAAGAACACCCTGTTCTTTGACCTTTTTCTTCTTTTTTAAAATTCTCCATTTCCTGAAGACTCTCCCATTCCTCTCTAGCAAACACACCAACTGGTTTTACTCATTCAAGAGCAGTTCTCTTAATTATTACATAGGCTTCTTTCTAACCTTGCATGTATCTGTAGGATGAAATAAAAAAAACCCCAGCATTCAATTAACTAGGATATGTGGCTGTGTAACTGCCTCTGAAAGACTCAGGGCTTTGGAACAATGTCCAGAAAGATACACTTCAGGGAGCAAACAAACAGTAAGCTGGATGTTTTAATGACTGTTCTACACTAAAATACTGAAGGTCTATAGGCTTCTTTACCTTTACTTCCAAATGTTAACTACCAGAAGTTGGCTCAGCATCTTTTTCCGGCCAGCAGGAGAGCCCTATCTGTGCTAGAAGTAATTAATGTTTCCTCATCAACCAGCCTGTGAGAACTCTTACTATGTGTCACTCCCATAACAGCAAAGAGTGCAGCTTTCTGCTTGTAAAAACATAAAAGCATTTTAAACAGGGTGATGCCAGAAATCTCAGTTACGCTCTTATCTGATGGAAATCACACCAGCCACCAGAGTTAGCACATACCTTGGCGTAGCAGCAGATCATCCCGTAATAAGCATATATAATAAACACAGCCAGGCTGGGCATAATGGGGACGAGGAATCATGGGAACCTCCTGGATGAAAAAGAAAAAAGGAAGGAAATTCTGAGATGCCCACCATAATCAGTGCAAAAAGGGGGCTGATATCCTTTTGGAAATAGGCAGAAGTGGACAGAGGAGAACTGACACTTAATGTCATAAATCTAAACCAAGGAATGCAAGAGCTGCTTTAGTTTCTAACTGTAGTAATGAAGAAGAGACTTTTTTTACCCTGTTCACAGACCGAGGTTCACACTGCTCACACAAGTAGTGTTCAACATCAGAATTCACACCCATGCAGTCACAGTGCTGCCAGACCTAGAAAAAGATACATCCCAGTTAGAAATTCCTGTTATAGATTTTATTTACAAATTGCATTTTCTCAAAAAATATTAAGGCAAGCAGGAAAACAAGCTTCCCAAAGAAAATTCAAGATTTTTTTTGAACTATTTCACACTATGTCAGAAGACAGAAGAGATCCCCACGCAACCTTTTGAGTAAAAGCCCAAAATTCCTGAAATTAATTCTGCTTGCCTACAGACAGGAGCTGTTGGCAGTTTCAGGAATGTGCTAGCTCCTCTATATAGAAAAGCAAGTTGCATCTCCTCTGTGAAAACAGAATCACTCAATTCTTTCGGAGAGGAAATTAAGGTCTGAAGAGGTAATTAATGCTACCAGCTACATGCAAACTGCTGGTAAAAGTTCCACGGGTTATGAAGAATACAACAAGAGCACCAGGCTCCATTTTTGTTCCCCCTGCCTCACCATGCACTTTTCACACTGGATCATGAGTCCTTCATCTTTGTAAAGGCCACAAATGCAACGGATCACATCCTCATCCTTCTCATGCCCATTTTCTTTTTCACAGACTGATGTCTCGCTGCTGTCAGCTTCACTTGCTGTTTCTCCCACAATTTCATCAATTTGGGCAGATGCCTCATGGCGAGCATTGTAATATGCTTTCCGTAGCCGGCATACATCACGCCCAGTCGGAGATTTTCTGCCATAGTATTTCTGAATAAAAATAAAACAAAGAAACAAAAAAAGTTTTTTCCAGGTTCCATGTTTTTGGTGCACTCCTCCTGCCTGCATCCACCCTTACACAGGTCTTCACTAAAGCTGTGGCCACAGATGTGGCACACACCTGTCCAACCTCCTCCTTATTCTGAACAGCAGGTCCATGTATCTTACACATGCCACTGAGTAACAAGGTACTTCTTCCAAAAGGAACTGATATTTCTTTAGGTTAGCTGTGTTCTTGACCTTCTATTTGTCTAACCTAAGGCAACCAAAAGGCACTAAGAGTAAGCTGAAGCCCACAAATTACTATCGATGTCTGTTCATCAGAAACGGATCATCACAAGTTCTCTTTCTCTAAAATATTTTTCTCATTACTGGAAGTCAGTAAAAGCATTAAACAAGGGTATATCCCCAATGTCTATGCAACAGCTTTAAGGCCAGAGAGCACCTCACCTCTGCATTCCGGAAGACCTTCAGCATGTCCCCATCAAAAGCTTCCACAGTTTTATAATAGCCAGTCAAGATCTGTTTCTCAATTGTGGCAAGGTCCAACGGGTCAGAAATCTTTTCATAATAGTCTGCATTTCTAAAATGGGAATGTAGGCACAATGTCATTTTCACTAGCAACTCAAAGCTGTGCAAATCCATTATAGAGAACAACGGGTTGCTCTGAGAAGCAAGTACTTACTTTTTCTTTGGGGGTAGGTTCAGGAGGGGAGCTGCAAGAGCCTGCCTGGAGGAATCTGTAACAGGAACACACAGTTTAGCAACATTCACTTGAGTAAAACTTCAAAAGACAAGCAACTAACATCATCCAACTAGGCTAAAAAAAGGCTCTTCTACTATCTGAGGCACAGGGAATTGAAATGCTTTTGCATTTCTAGAGGTTGGTTTCTGTAATTGGGCTACACGTATCGAAACAGAGGATAGCTTCCTTGCAATTCTGTCAATTGTACAATTTTGCTGAACTACTGAGAAATCAATTTAAAAGGACAGCAACATCTACAGATTCTGGTGACAGAGGAAGGGGTTGAGGATAAAGCGAAGTGATTACTGGTAGCAGGAGAAAGGATAAAAAAAAAAAAGGGGGGGGAAGGTTGTTTAACATCCTGAAATAAACCCTTTTCCCCCCTAGTATTTTCTATTCAGAGAGTCCATTGTTCCAGAGGCTGAAAAAGTCTCCATGAAGATTTTTTTAGGAGTGTCACCTTCACCTTTATAGGATATGATGCTATCACATATTTCCTTGAAGATTTGTGCTAGGCGGGCAGCACGAGCTACTTCAATATTCTCTTCAGCTGCAGCCAAGCGTCGTGTTCTCACAGAGCGGGAGGTCTGAAGGGCTGAAAACTGGGTCATGAAGACATCTGAAAGAGGGCAAAGAATTATCTCTAAGCAAAAAATTAAAGGTCAAGTTACAGCATTTTTTCCAATACAGCAACTCCACCACCACTGATTAAAATTAGCGTGTTTTCTAAGCTACTACAAAAGGCTTCAGTTTCACATTCTCAAGTCATCTCTCACTGCTTATAGCTCACCTAAATGGTTAAGGTGGTTACCAAAATATTGTCCATTGCAGGAGCAAAACCAGCATGTCACTGAATTTACCCAAAATACCCACTTCCCAGCTTCTCCTGTACCTGACAGTGGGCACCAAATCCTGCATGGCTGTGAAGATTATGACCCTACGAACAGTGCTATTTTTGCAGCAGGGTTAATACATCTTCTTGATAGTCATATTTTGTCCCATTCCCATAACTGACTGCATGCCCAAAAGCTTTGTTCTCTAAAGGCCTGAAATCCATCACATTATGAGGGTAAATAACAATTTTCAAAGTCAATGCAACTGCTTCTGGTTTAGGGATACAGAAAGGGAAACCCAGCCCTTCTCTGTAAGGGGCCAATCATAGAATATGTTAAATATTGTCTTCCTCCTCCTCGGAGAAACCACTCCTGATGAAATGCAAGACATGACAACTTCTGCCAGGACCCAAGAGACATCAGGGCTGCAGGGCTGCTGAAGGAACACAAACAAATCCAGCAACCAGACAAATGGTTTATATAGTACTAAATTCTCATTCTGAAGAAAACAGCATTACGTTGTTTTCAGAGGAAACGGCAGAATCCCATAATGCAAACAATACACTGAAACAGTAAGAGCTTCTGTCTTACCCTGCCACGTAAAGATAAGGGCACTGACACACGAATACATACATATATAGGTATTTTGTCTGTATAGCATTCCCTGTATTTATTACAAAACGTGTATGGATCTTGTAGTAACTCTACATTTGATTTATACACAGAGCTTACTTAAACTCTTCATAGCTATGCCATACAAAAGACATTGAGGTGCTGGAGTGTGTTCAAAAAAGGATAATAAAGCTGGTGAAGAGTCTAGAGAACAAGTCTTACGAGGAGCGGCTGAGGGCACTGGGGGTGTTTAGCCTGGAGAAAAGGAGGCTCAGGGGGGACCTTATCGCTCCCTACAGCTGCCTGAAAGATGGCTGGAGGCAGGGGGGTGTCAAGTCTCTTCTCACAAGTAACAAGTGATAGAACAAGAGGAAATGGCCTCGAGTTGTGCCAGGGAGGTTTAGACTGGATATTAGGAAAAATTTCTTCACTGAAAGCATTGGAACAGGCGGCCCAGGGAAGTGGTGGAGTCACCATCCCTGGAGATGTTTAAAAGATGCATAGATGTGGCACTCAGGGACACCGTTTAGCGGTGGACTTGGCAGTGCCAGGTTAACAGTTGGACTCAATGATCTTAAAAGTCTTTTCCAACCTAAACGATTGTATGATTCTATATAGGTTCTCCAAGTAGCAACCTGAGGAACCTGTGTTGGCCTCACCAGATTTGATGTTGCCATCATCCCGACAGATTCCATTCCAGCGGTTGTACAGCGATGTGGTGTGGATATTGTCACTGACATGCTTCACTTCCTCTTGTTTTTGTCGAATCTTTTCCCAGTTTCGTACCAAAAATACATGGTGTTTTAGCACAAAATTCCTACAGAAATTAGAAAAGCATTCAAGAATCACCTTCTTACTATAAAATCCATTACTTAATGTAGGGAAAAAGACAAGATATTGAGGTACAATTCTGTACCTTCTCTCCTCAGTGGAGAGGAATTCTACCCTAGCTGATTAAAGAACTAAGAACTGCTTACTCAGACCTTTCATGATACCCTATTTTACAGAAAAAAATAATTTTGACATTTGCACAACACTCCATTTCTGAGGAAAATCCCACGGAAATCATCTCTTACCTTTCTCTGTTGGACATGGGCTTCATCTGAAGCTGTGGTGTCAGCCTTGTTGGTGCATTCACACTTTCACTGGGTTCCTCTGGGATGTGGCCCCTCTGGAAAACAGATCATTCTGATAGACAGGAAAAAAACCTGTGCCAAGAACTTAGCAAAGCAGAAAAAACAGTTCCTGAGGCAGGACCTGTAGTATTTCATTAGCTATTTCTCTGAGGAGACATACTGTATATTTACAATATACAAATACACAGGTTTTCGGTCTGATGGGACAAACTGATTGCCTATTAAACTTTATTCATGAAAAAAGCTGTCTTTACTACTTACTCGCTTCTTTAGTTTGTGCTTTGACTTCCTTTTCTCTTTTGACCGCCCGGGCCTTCTGTGGGTGCTCACAGGCTGATTGCTTTTGCTTGAAAGTCCATTCATTCGCTGACTTTTACCCCCAATTATTCCTCTGCATTTGTCAAAACCGCATTTGCAGAGTTGCTTGGGGAGGGAAAGAAAGATAAATTATTTTAAATAAACCCCAAAACATTTAGATTATCTCTCCATACTATAAAGAACCTGTTCTGTCAAATACGACCCAATAGGTTTTGTTATTCAACTTTCAACCTTACGGAACTGTTTGTCCTTGGTGAGTTTTTTCAAGGCCTCGCACTGTGATCCTTACCTGCTTTTCAACATTAAACGAATGAAAGTTGTAGTCGTAGGTCAATTCAGTACCAGCAGGCATGTCTTTAAGCGCATACAATCCAATCCGGTAAACACCATTAACAGACCTACAGGGAAAAATACAACAAAATATTCACAATAATTAAAATTATCTTTGTCCACAGTGGAAGTGTTAAGAGACAGGAAGCAACACTTCTGCCCTGCTCTGGATTATGCCTGTTCTTCATTTTTTACTGTTCTGTTTATCTCTTACAACAAACTCTGAAAGCTAAAAAAGTGAATACCATATTCACAAAGAGCAGGCAGCTTTGCTTCAAATACAGAAGCTGCAAACTATAGTGGCCATCACGGCAGTTCTACTGATCAACCACCAAAATTCAGGCCCTCACCCTAAATCAAAAGCTTCCACTGAACATCACACCTCATTTGATGAGATGCACTTAAACTAGCTGCCTCTCCAATTCTTGTACTTCTTTTTTGGCGTTGGATTTTAAAATGTAAAACTTGATTACTATTGCTTAAATCATCTGAGAATCACAAGCTACTCGGCTGTACTGCCACCACAGCTGATTCCTATTACGACCATCTGCTGCTTCACTGCAAGCCCTCCACTACACATTCCTCAGAAGTACTTCCTACTAGTCTGGCACTCAATTTCTTCTGATAACATGGTACTGATAAGACACAGGGTGTGCTGAAATCAGACTACTTCCCTATTTGCCTGCTTTACAAAAATAAAAATAAAAATCCAATTGCCAGAAGGAAAGACTACATACACATACATTATTTTACAGCATTACTTAGGATTCAAACTTTATAGCAGGTTAACAATATGACAAACGACGCTGGATTTGCCTTGCCAGAAAACTTACATCCCACCTCCAAAATGACCAACACCTGCAAAAATTACTTCTCTTGTGCAATGCAAGTATGACAGTAAGTATTATTTACACTGCTCAGCTATTTTTAGATCAGTTTCTCTTAGATGATGTGGTTATCTCTATCTTAGTCACTGGTATACCAGTCTTCCAGTAAACAGAATATATTTTTCTTACCATTTCTGCATCTCACAGTTAGGATTACAGCTGTGGTTGATAAAACGAGCCTCATTGCCCATACGATAACTATCTATCACCATTCCACTGTCTAAATTCAGGCAGTAATGATCACTGTGATTATGGTACTGTTCAATCATCCGGTTCCTAGGAAGCAACACAGGAAAGTTAGTTGTGATTCTGCTTGCTGCTGCAAAGCAAACGGGGAGTAACATAATAATAGCACATTCAAGAATTCTGAGAGAGGGTTTTGAAGAAAAAGCAATTATAATCTTTTATATTTTATAGAACCATACACCTAGAGATGGAGGAAAACCATTATTATACCTATTTTTATAAGTCAAGGCCACTGACAGAGCTTGGATTAGAATTTAGAAATCTGCTCTTCTGGAATGCTCCCTTTTGGGTTCTGCAGATTATTTGTATACAATTCATGTTGATAACCTGTGTATGGAAGAGAAAATGCAGGTATACATATTCTTTGGTGTGTTTATGTACGCACGTGTACAACAATCAGCTTCTTCCTTTCATTATCTGGGATTGGACACAATTTCTGGATTTACATCCATGGATTACAGCTACCTCTTTTTAGCAAGAGAGCAACAGTAACAAGAGTCGGTTGTGTAAGCAGTTAATCTCTGTATGAGAAGATTGCGTTTGTCTTCTGATGTAGCTCTAAGAGTAGCAAGTATGTCTCTCCAACTTCAATTATCCTATGATGCTACGTAGTACAAGACTACAATTCTTTCATTGGTGTTGGTGCTCCCACTTGTTGTTTTTTCATCATACCTATCTGCCAAAGCTCACTTCCCTTCCTGCCCCGTTCTGCCCTTCAGCTGCGTCTTGCACAGTTCAGATCCCACATGGTACTCATAATTATATCAAATTCACATTCACTTGTGGCATTTGGCATTTACAGAGCAGATGTGGCAGATGATGCATTCCAAACGCTAATCATTCCCCTCTATTTGACTGAGAAAAACTTGGTTGATCAAAAAAGCCAAATTCTAAGCCTTCCTCCTGGTGGCTGTGACCAGAAAAGCATTCTTTCCCACTCCCCTTCGTTCCTATCTAAGGATTTCCCAGCAATGATAATAGATACTAAAATCATTTATTGAGCCTTCCATGCTAAAGCAGCAAATAAATATTTCTACCTGAATTCTTGCTCACTAACAACTTCTCCCAGATATTCAATGATAAACTGTCCTGCTTTCAGGGGTTCCTTGGTACGAATACCCCATCCTTTCTCCTCAGCCCGGAACCTTTCCAGACACTGCACCCATTCATGCCTCTGTATCCGCTGGTTACAACACTGTTCACCACAAGGGCAGGTGTTTGGTGAACACTCCGCAAATATCATCCTGAAATAAAAAAACAAAGAAGTTAAAGGAAGGTGAATAGCATACTTTTAGATCTATCATACAAGGAAATAAAAGATCACTCTGTTAAACAAAAGTTATTAAAGAACTAAAATGCTTCTTATTTTCGAGGTGTAATTCACACGAGGATTCAGAGCCTGGCTCTCACTGCTATTCAAAGCGCAAAGTGGAGCTTTCAATGGGACCCTCCTCTGAGCGGGGGAGCGTACGTGCAGCAGAAAGTTACCCTGTATGCTTGTAACAATGACCTTTGTTACTGGGGTTGCATCCTTCTTAAGATATTATTAGGTGATGTGAAATAATACATTTGTTGAAATTGTTTTATCATAGTCAGTCAATCTATTTCTAACCTGTTAAGACAGTCTTCCACACAGCCCTTTCCATTGTCATCATCCGGTTTCTTACAATTGCAGGTAGTCGCCTCATAGCCAGAGAGAGGCTTGACATCCACATACACATCTGGAGAAAAAAAAAAAACAACAAACCAAACACAAAAACCTAAACCCAAACAGGGAAAAGAATTCTTTCCAGGTGAAAAAACAGAACTATTTTCATCCTACAGTATTTTCATTCTAATTACATAAAGCAAAAAAAGACAAGGTGGAAGCGTCTCTGGTAGGATGAAGAGTATGACAGAAAGGAGGGGTGTCATGGAAATTCCACAGTTAACACATTTTAGTAATAAGATTTTACTTACTAGAACGGATTTTTTTATAAAGTGGGACATCTGGCTTTTTATACAACTAAAAGGAAGAGAAAGAAAATTTTAATACATTACATAAATGCATCTATTATTCAAAAGAATCAGGGAAATTATGTTCTGTACATACATAACAGTTTTGTAATCGTTACTAGAAAATACATCTGCATTCTCCTCTTTAGGCTCAGACTACCTTAGCAAACAGGTCAAAAAATAGTACCTGCATAAGTAGAACTTAGGCTTAGTGAGTTAGCTGAGCAGTTTTGCTAACTATCTGAACAGAGCAATATGGCTAGCAGGACAGGCTATTCTGAACGATGCTGTCCCTTTCAATACTGAAGAGTAATTTAAATCTGCTTTGGAGAAAGCATCTTTAGTGGAATTACCATGTGCTGACCCTTTAAAAAATGAGGAAGAGAAATTCAGGTGCGTATCAAAAAGGTTGGGCTCAATGATCTTAAGGGGCTTTTCCAAGCTAAACCATTCCATGCAAACGTGACTACAGGTAGGAGCCAAGAGAAATGCAGATTCATCTTCCAAGTAAAGAAACTTCCTCTGCTGATGGAGATGACTGGAGGGAAAAGGGGAGCTTAGATCACATGTCCTAACTTCATATATATTCCATTCTTTCAAACAAGCTTTATGGAATAATTTCAAATTATTGCATATTTAACACGCAGGTACTACATTAATAGCCTTCCCTCTGTAACTTCTGTGGCAGACAAACCAAACACCCTACACAGCCATGGTACAAGCAAACTCACTCTGCAAGGGTTTTTGATATTCTAGGTAGATAAGAAAAATATCAAGGAAATAGATGACATATATTTATTATTTATGTAATGCTGAATAGGTAAAAATAGGCAGATGTAAGCCAAAACTGTCCTCAGCTGAAATGTCAACAGCGATCATTACTTTAAGATTAGATTTTGGTGGTATTACAAACAGTAGCTGGAGCCACAACCACCTGGGAATTTGTCTTGCTCATTTACATGCTTAAGTTACATGTTTGAGAGGGCTTTCTTGCTGTAGAGCTGGGGACAGATTTACCCTCCAGCTTAAATCCTGTGTTAAATCACTTGGTGGAAACTTCTCAGAGGGGGGGGAAAAAAAAAAAAAGCGCCTATTTTTAGGTTTGCACATATTTAAAGCTCTTTAAAAAGAATGAGACTGTTAAACGGCTTCTCTTCTTTCCTCAGTATCAAAATTTCAGCTTGCAAGTGAAAAATAAATTCCACTCTGCTGGGATTGATCCAAGAAAAATAAGGCCTGAAATTTCTCAGTGCTGTTGGCAGTACATCTGAATTCTCCTGAGGCGTGTCTAAAACAAGATCATTGCAGAAAGCAGGCACACTACCAAAATAAAAGTCTGCAGCAAAATTAGTGACTTTTTTCAGCAGAAACCCACAGGATTGCTATTTTGCAAGAGACGGAATAATGGGAATTATTCACATTAAATACATATGCAAATCCTTTTTTTCCTCATACAGTGGCAGCAATAAGAATATTCATCAATACACAGGATATACAAACATAGCTTTCATGTAAGAATCCTGCTGTTCTCTTTCTAAGACTTCTGATCATAATCTTGGTAACCCGGTAACTTTATCTTGTACCTGATTGTGTTTCCACTGCCAGAGGATGTCGTAAGGCAGCTGAAAGTCAATTCTCTTTTGTCTGAGATACTTTCCTGAAACAAAAAGGTCTGTAAGTTGCACACATTCATATTCACATATATCCAAGAGCAAAAAAGAGCCGTTCCCAGGCACACCGCCAAATTCTGATAGGGCCTCTCGACGTCTGAAAGTCAAAAAGGCAGAAGAGCAGAATGCTCCCGGAACATTCTGTTTGTCAGTGGCAAGCACAGCGACGAGCCCTCCATGACACTGCCTTCTGCAGCCTACTCCGCTGTTGCAGCCAGGTTTAAAGCTTTACTGACGGCGTGGAAAGCTGCTGTCTTAGCTACAAGCTGCCTGGTGAGGGAGGTGGCAGAGGGGGGCTGCCTTCTGTGCCGAGCGGTAGGGATGCCACTGAACTCCAACAGCCGCAGTTAAACCTTAAGAGCAGTGCCAGGAACCTCAGGTGTTTGCCCAGGAGGGGCCACCGAACGTGAGCTCCTGAAGGGACAACAGCAAATAACTGACACGACCGAATACAACTCTGTGCCTTACAGTACACGGTGGTAACTTCTGTGCAGAAATCTCAAAGTTGACACCTTCTCCTGAGCTTTTCTGTGTATGCATGAATACAATGATTTAGCACAGGGAAGCAAATCTGCATGCACAATTCACGCAAGATGGTAAATCACAGTGTTGTACTCAAAGAAACCAAATTAGTTTTGAAAATAGTATCCCAGCCTGTTCCTACGACCTTTACCAGAAGAGACTTAAGAATGAATTCAGACTTGGCAAACACATGCCTGAATGTTTCAGAAAGACTTCAAGATGATCTCTATTTTCAGCAATAACTGAAAATCATTTTATATAGGAGTTACTGCTTTCATTAAGGGTTCTGTCCATGTTCTAAAATTTACTGTCACCCCTAACCTCTTCCCAAAAGAGGGAAACCGATCCATTACATCCTTTGTTAATATAAGACCTCAGGTCTGACACAAGGGCTAGGTTAGTTCTAGCCAAAATGTTCCCTTATCATTTCGTCAGAATAGTGTGTCACAAAATTGCAGTGAGAAGAGTGACTAAGGATGAGGTGTCGGTCCCATGTCTGATTTTCCCAGCTTTTCTAGATGTTAACAAGTGCCTTTACATTCCTCCAGCAGGTCTGTGGTTTCATGTAAATTCACACACATACCCTCACCACTGGAAAATAAAAATTGTAATGTTTTCCTTACAATTTACTCCCAAATTACCGTTCCTTCTTCAATGCTTTATTCATCCATAACAGGTTCCAGGAAAGAGCTAAATCTGCTGGGAATTTGCTTTTACTTCTATGACCTCAGCAGGCAAAACAAAAGGCTCTTTCAGGTGCCCTGGCACCGTGCCTGGAGCGCATGGAAGGTCCCTCCAGCCCTCGTCAAGTGGGCACTGGTGCGGTCATCTGGCAGAGTCCTAAAACTCCTCACTCTGCCCTGCAGCTAAACCACTCTCCAGCTACCTGATACGGGGTAATCAAAGCAGCTTTATCTTCAGTGCAGGAGCTGGTGCGGGTCTGCTAGCACAAACAAATGTGGGCTTGGGGCCTCGTGCAGAGAAAAGAGAACAGGATCGTGGGCACTGCAAACTGAACCCGAGCATCCCGACAGATGGATCGGTCATGCAACAGAGTTAGATGACCCAATTCAAAAAGGAATGGAGAAAGGTCATGTTTTTTACAATTTAAATTAACACCTTCAGTTCTGAAACCTGTTTCGCGGCCAACGATCCACAGATCTGTCAAACTTCACCTGCTACTACCTCTCTCCAAAAGTCAAAGTTGCGCATGGAGCAAAAAAGTTCAGTTAAAGAAGACAAAACAATTACACATTTGTATTTGATGGGAGAAATATTCCTACTGAACAACGTGGAATTTCCCAAACTCTCTTCACATGACAGCACTTGAAGCAAGAAATCACAGCATTTTAAAAGTTGAAACGATTACCTGAAAAAATCAATCAGCCCTGGTTTATCCTGGGAAATGAGCTGCAAAAACATCAGCCTGGGAGTTCATGATCAATCCCCTCCAGGCAGCCCAGTCCAGTGGACTGGACATGTGAACAACATCCTGGACCTCCATGAGCTCTAAATGCTCATGCTTGCCCGTAGGTTATGGCTTCTTTCTGCAGAAGGCAAAGAGAAGCCCTAAACCTCATTTCTGTTCTACCTGAGACCTCAAAATGAGGATGAAATAAAAATTTATATAGTATCTAAGTTTTTAATTCTTCCTCACTTTTAGCCATGCTTGAAGACAGACACCATTAAGTGCATGGGGGCATGGAGGAGTTTATCATTGCATGCTTAGTTTTTGAGATTAACAAACAGTCATAATTGCCTCTGGCTATTCCACTGTAATATTAGTTTGAAAGGAGACTATTGTACTGCATTTAAGCACAAGTATTACGGCAGTTAAAGCAGGTTTTAAACTAGACTGGTATTTTCTTATGGTAAACAAAAAATGAGAACAAAGTTCACGTGGAAAAAAAAAGCCTCTCGAGTCACACTTCTGCACTGAAGAACACAGACAAGCATGACTTTTGGCAAAGTTCATATGCTGAAGGACATGACTAATCTGGCAAAGTGATAAAATAAAAGAACAAAAAAGGGAAAGGGGCAGAGAGATTGTAAAGTCCAGACTACTTCCATGTCACCTAAGTGCAATACCTGTTTCCCAACAACTAAAACACACATGAAGTACCCACCAACATGAATAGGGGCTGGAAACAATCCATGCTCATGCTCTCCAGGAGTGTACTCCAGCTTTTCTTTCTTTAATTGTATGAGGCGGCTCTTTGGACTGTAAACAAAAATAAATAAATCAATCATCAGAATGAGGAACACCTGTCATTTGCAAAAAACACATTTTCTGTTTTCATTAAGGCACAAACATCTAGAACATCATCACGCAAGAGAATAATAAGGAACAGCCAAAAAAACGGATTAAAAATTGATTTTCAGGTTGCTTGCCAAAGACATTTACCACATCCATTTCAAAACTTGGTGATTTTTCTCCATAACTTCTTTTCAGGCAACACCTAATGGGACACTATAAATTTGAAGTGCCTAGTATGTGATACATAAGTAATAACTAAAATTACAAAAATAAAAGAAGATCAACAAATTGTATCTGATATTGCTTGCTTAGGTATTTGACACGTTATACGAGCATACTGTCTGCTTTCCTAATTTGCTAAGAGTGAACATTCACATGTGCTACTCCTCTAGAAAGCTGTTCATCAAGAAAAGCAGGAAAAGAAGAGTGTTAAAAAAGCAATGAGATAACCCCCTTACAGAAGAAAAAGATAGGAATATGAAATAAGAATGGTTGTCTGGGTCACGCAGATGTCAAACCACCTAACGCAGTAACCTGTCTTTTATAAGCATCTCCTTTTGGCTACTGACAAACTATGGAAAGAAAAAAATGATGCAGTTATATTTAGTAGTGCAGCCCTGCAACATTCAGAGGAGACTTCTACATGTTAAATACACCCAAGATTAAAATTATGTTGACGCCTATTAAAGTTTACTGAAGTTTTTAAGGGATTTATTTTAATAACTGGACATACAACTGAAAGCCGACTCAATAAAAAAAGTCGTATTATTGTTTAACTAGTGAATGGAAAATGCAAGTTAAAAACAAATTTTGAGATACAGGTATCAACAAGTGACAATAATTACCGAAGGTCAGAAACAGAACTGATGGAAGGCAATAATTTGTGGTTCATATACTCTTCTAACCTTTTCTGGATTTTTGGTACTTATTTCACAAGCGTAACAGGTTGCTAAATTTTAGATAGCGAAATAAAAGCTAAGGCATACTGCTGAAATGAGGGCTCTGTTGAGCTAGACACTGTATATACTCTTTAAACAACCCTCCTTTTAACAGAGATGGCAAGGCTCTAGTTATTACGATACACTTGCATTTAACTTCATGTTTACAGCTGGACACACAGTTATCCTAATCAAAAAGCAGTAACATTCTCTCAGACCGTAAAGGTTAAGGTTTTAAATTATTATGACCCTTTGTTTAATGATGACAAGAAATAATTTCATTTCCTTTGGCAAACAAGAAGCTCCTTTGCCCACCAGGCAAAACCGATGTTCTAGAGGATTAAAAAACCAAACCAAAACCCCCTCGCCCAACAAACACTCCCCCTCCCAGCTCACGTCTTCTATCCTTCCAAGTCGTGCTGCAACGAAACACCAAGACTTGCAAAGAAAGGCCATCAAGTAACTGCTCACAAGACCTGGAAGGCAAGTTCTTCTCAAGAGGAAATAGAAAAAGGTATTTTCAAAAGGCAAAGTGTGAACTTCTATTTCCAAGAGCCAAGCAAATCCTTAAACCAAAGGCAGAGAAAAAAGGGAAACCATTCAATAGAAAGGTGACTTAATTCAAGCGAAATGTGCATCCTTCAATGCCCACATATTCAGCGTAAAGGATGCCAAAGGAAAAATAAATTATGGTAAATAAACTGCAAGGAGGAAACCAGTGTGGAAAGGAAATGCAGAAGGCAATTATCTAAACCCACAAAATATAACATGAATTCCTTCGGGCACTGCAGGCACACCCGCCCCAGCCCCAGTCCCAGAGAGCACTGGGGAAAGCACCTACCCTGCTTTCCTTCCAAACCCAGCGATGAAGTATTGTTAGAGGCATGTAAAAACCTGTTATGACAAATCAGTAAGCTGAACAAAGGCCATCAATAATTTAGGGACTTCAGAGGGAAAGGCTGAGATGTCAAAATAAAGCATAATTATTCATAGAAAAAGGGGATATACTAACACAATCAAGTATAAATACATGCAGTTTTATAAACAAAAATATGTTTGATTCTATGATAAATGCCATGCAAAAAAAGTCTCATGAATCAAAGAAGGCCCCTCTACACAATGAGGAACAGGCCCACATATTCTCCCTAGGAAGACGATGAGCTATTTTAGCTGGGGTCTCTGGGCAGGCAAGAAAGGTTCTGCTTCTGTGTTTAGCTGCTACCTGTGTAAGAAGACCGCTGCCTCTCGCTGTACTGAGGCACGCTGCCAGCCTTGCAGAAGCTTAAACTCAGTGTCAGGGCCCCCGAGCGCCACTAACATGCCTCCATGACCCTGAGCAGCCTCATGGGGGGCCTCCACAGATCCCTTGGTGCTCAGCCCTGGGCACTCGCTCTGGGGTACCTCCTGGGTGCACCGATCTCCGGCTCAGCCGCAGCCACAGCCGCTGTGGATCTGCTGGTGAGCCACGCGCTGGCTTCCTGGCTTGGTCCTGGCCCTGCCTGGCAATCCTGGCGCGTGGCTGACCCCAGTTCCCATCACCAGACCTGATCCTGACCTGCCTCGTCACCGTCTGGCAATCTGGACTCTTGGCTGACGCCGGGTATCGCTGGCTCAGGGCTGTGGGAGCGACAGCACGTTTCCTTTGCCGCTGCTCGGGTCCCGTCCCGTTCACGTCAATTTTTAACTAAGCTGGAACACCGGCTCGCCAGGTACACCTCGCTGCAGATGGCACTGGTCGCAGCAGTTCCCAGGACGGAACCGACTGTCCTCGCAGCCTCCCAGGATCAGCCGACTCTGCGCTGCTATCAAGGACAAGCACCTGCTCCTTTTTTCATACCACACTCCAAGATGTTCCTCTCAATAAGCAGATGCAACGATTGCTGCAGCTGAAAAGCAGAAGATCTCTCCAGAAAGCCAGGATCACTCTCTCCCCTTTCCAAGCAAGCCAGTTAGAACAGGGTGAGAACTCACCAGTAATCCCAAAGAAAGGACAGCTCCCAGCATCTCAGGTTAGCGTACTTTCAACAGTAAGCTGGGGAGTACATTTCTGATCGTGTGACAGGCTGAAACATAAACCTGGGTGGATGAGAAACGCTTCCCTCGCTATAATCCGCTGCCTACAGTTGCCTGCTTCAGTTTCTGTAGGGACAACTCTCAAACACCCGTTTTGTAAATGGTCCACCTACCAACAACGGACTAACTGGCCTCCTTGCAAGCTCCCAGTAAGAGCAATGGCAAAGTTATTTCTTTGCTTAAGAGGAGAACGTTTTGTACCACTCTGCAAAGGCTGAAGGCCAGGACGTCAGAATGTCACTCTAAAGTCTCAGGCAAATCAAGAAAGTAACAAAGACCAGAACCACAGTCGCCTTTTCTGTACCTCCATTTCTCTGTCCCTCTCCTTCCTTTCCTTCTGATGGAGTGTTCCATTCCTGTCCTGCCTCTTCAGCTTCTCCTTCTCCCTACGCTCTTACCCCCTTGGCTGGGATTAGTTCTCTGCAGAATGCACAGCTACATTTTTGAGGCGTGGAGCCCCGTTTCCTCTCACAGGCCATCGCTGGACAAACATTTTCAGTCAGTCTAAGCTGGCTCTGACGTTCCCTACCTTCTGCTGGTGTAACTGCTGGCATGACTGCGACTGCAAGGGTAACTGCACCAGGAACCTACAGTGGAAGGTGAGATTTCACCTGAATCACTATCCCAGCCTGGTTCAGTTGCCCTGGTCATGACGATGAGACATGAAAGGAACAGGAATAAGCTACAAAGGTGAGGAGAAAGTAAAGCTGATTCTTTCAGTGCAATGTTAGCATATACCAACTTAAAGCATTTGCTGAACTGCAATTAATTTTCAGTTCATCTGCACCATCATTTTAATTCGGCTGGCTGATTTTTCAATAGGTTTCCTTCGAAAATGTTCAGGTGCCAACCCTTGAGTCACCCTGCAGCTCCACAAACTCTAACATCATCAAAATGGAGGCACTGTGGAAGCAACGTGCCCATCACGTAGAAACGCCACGTCCCAGAAGAGCAAGAGGCTGCACGAAGCTGCACCGTTGACCAGCCGTGGATACCTAACCATGTGTGGGATGCAGGTCGGTGTCCGTCACAGCAAATTCTATAGGTTATGCTTCCACAATGAGGACTCATATTTGTTATTACTGATAAAAATAACATCTTATATAAAAATATGGTATTTCCCTAAACAATATGCAACATTTAACTTAACCTACTAATTTACTAATTATTATTTCATTTCTTTGGTGAACTAGACTTTGCACTCCTCTAGGAAAGGTGCTGCTGGGTAAACAGATAATGACTCCTGCACAGAATTTCCCTTTGTTTTCAAAGCTGCAGTCTTGTGCAACCACACGCTGAACTTTTCAGCAGAAGAGCTGTATAATTCTTCCAGTGGGAGCTGAGGATTCTGGAAAATTCGTGTGGAGGTTAACATCAGATCAGCTATGCTGTCTACAAAATTACATTCAGAAATAGAGGTAGAACTGAGAGTGACTCCAGAAACCATTCATTTTATTCGTAGTTCATTTGCAAGGAATCAAAATCTAAGCTTTCTTCACTGTGTTTTAATAAAGTTCCTAGACCAAGGTGAGCTGCAGTGAAATCCTGTTGTGGCAAACTGCAGTTCAAGTGGCTGCAGAGAAATAATGCTGCCTTCTCTCTTTTGACAGTAGACCAACACTGGCAATGACAGGGCAAACATTTTCTGTGCTCTTGTTTAGCAGCTGGATGTGACTGATGTAGACAGAGGCTGTAAACAGCTGTAAACTTCCACTACTTCCTATGACCTACTGGTGTTTAGGAAGTATTTAAGAAAGACAAAGCAGAGCAGACAAATGGTCTTTAAAGCAAAGTGTCTGCAAATGAATACTGCAAACAGAAATACAAGAAAAACAGGGAGTACAACACCCATTAATAGGGAACAGAGACTGTTTTAGTGGAGACAGTGATCAACGCTTAACTGTACCATCACTAGAGGGTGCCCTATGATTACAGTTGCATTTTTGTTCCCAACTAAGATCACTTTTCATACTCGGATAGCAGGAAGTTACATAAATAATGGGGTAACAACATGAACTTCTGCTCTCCTCTTGCACTGACATATGTCTGACTGTAGTAGAACTGGAACAGCAAGTTAAATCAGCAGAAAACCCAATTATAAAAAGGTGACTATTGTTCTGCTGTTTAGGTTGCTGAACCAACTTAGTAAAGCAGTGAGCCACTGCCAGCACAAAGGAATGGTGAGATCAGCCCTTCAAGCTGCACCTTTGCTGTAAGACAAGACACCCAAACTGAGATGGGCACAGTTCTGTCCTTGCCCAACTATGCATTTCCATGCCTTGTTTCAGTATCAAACAAGTGTGCAGAGCAGCAGTACAGACTGTGCAGGCAGCATCTGCTTCCTTGGTAGGGTAGTTTCCTCAGCGTTCTTAAGCCCCTCAGGACACACATTAGTATCAGTGCAAGGGAAGAACTCGGCGTGTAGAGCACCAGGCAAACGGGGAGACCAAGTCAGAGCTCTTCAAGCTCCCAGGGAACTGCAACACGAAAAGTGATGGCGAGGGAGGGTTGTAGCAGAGCTCAGCTACAGGGTGGTGAACTTGATTTCCATCATCATCTGCAATACCTACAAACCTTGACTTTCACTTTCTGTATTCATACAATTTTTCAAATGACATGTTTGCTTACTGTCTATGAAATAAAAAGATCTTCCCTTGGCTCACTAGGACTGACAATGTAACTAACGTTTTATAATAAAGAAAAGAAGACTCTCTCCGGTCCTCTCCTACGGCAACAGACCTAATTTTTATGATACAGTATTTGAATGTTGCACGACTGCGTACAGCAGTGAGACCATCCAGATGCTAAAAAATTTAGCATATCTGCTTTCAAACTATTAGAAACACAAGCAGTCTCACTTTGATCAGACCTAGACCTTTGTTTCTTCCTTAGAGTCTTAATCCTTTCATTGATGCCTTCATTGTACTATGGAGAAAGAATACACCAGCAGCAGCCGATAAACTATACTAGCAGTCTCCCAGTGGTCTCTGCAACATTTTTAAGTGGTCTACAACATAGTGAGAAGGTGCCAAATCTTCTCTTTTTTTAATCTGTCAGATCACATTACAAGAGAAGCACTAATTCCTGACTTCAACACATTTGTTCAAATGGCTGTGGAAAACTTACGTAACTACAAACAAAAGCCAAAGTGGGCTGGTATCAGAAACGGGGAGATGTCCACTTTCTAATGTACACTAGGTTGTGAGCCAGCCAGTGGAACAAAAGAAAAAAAAAAAAAAAAAAAGAAAAGTAATAAAAAAAGAATGCTGGATTTTTATTCTATCTCACAGAAAACGAACTTCACTTAACTGTGAAATGAACAGAGTGCGTATCTGAAATTCCTTCACACCAAAGATGACCAGTTGTCATCGGTCAATGAAAATAGAAAACTAATGGCCCCTTTTATGTAGACACTGTACTCAGCACCTGAACACCTCAAGCTCTCCCAGCACATTTACTGCCATAATCATTAAGATTGTCGAATGAAGCTCTCCTACCTTCTTCAAGGTCGATAATCAGAAACGCTTTCAGATTGCTTGAGGCTGCTTTCTGACTGGGGTTACATTTTAAACCTTCAGTGGGTCAGACTGATAATTACCATGCATGTAATGTTTTCACAGGCTTGAATTAAGTTGATGGTTTTATTTTAGCTACTCATTAGTAGCAGCTCTTTATGGCTCTAGTTGAAAAGAAACAGTTTCCACTGGAATATCAGACAGCAGCAGTATTACTTACTCTGTTGTTTTGTACACATCAGAGTAGAGCCCTGCCTTCTGGTACTTCTTCTTTGGGGGTCGAGGGGCTTTTTTCTCACGCTGGGCTAGAGAAGGCAAAGGCTGTCCAGGATTTTCAGATTCATGTGGTTTCCCAAGGGTATCGTGTGGACTAGGAGGTTCAGCTACCGTCTCAGCAAAACTGGAAGAAAAAGTAAAGATTAAAGATTATCTCGCCATATTTCTTACCAAAAAGATTACCTTTCCATATTTCGTTATTCCTCTCTATAATCTGGTCAGTAGGAAAAAAGAAGTCCATGCTTCTGAATTACTACATGTTGCAGCTATTTAAAAAAAATGCAATTCAATGATCATGATTGAGTGGTGGTTAAGCATAATTAAAAGAAATGTATGATCTTTTTATAGTAACGTTATTATTAATTATTGCAAAAATAATGTTGTTTGTACTGCTAATGTTTATCCCTTGGAGCCTCAGCTGAGTAATTTAGAAGGCGGCTTATGCTATCTGCTTTTGTACTAAAAATAGCACGTGGTAAACCTTTTCTTAGCCTTCAGGAGAGCCATACAATATACTCTTCTGAATGTGTGGTTCCAGGAACTTTCTGTGAATTTCAATGCATATATTACAGTATTCATTTCTGAAACACCAATAGTTATTTTTCAGAACTGTTCTGAAAACACCCAAAGGAAGACTTCTGGAAGAGTTTGATCTGTTTGCATTGATGATTTTGGGGATAAGCATATGAAGATTAGACCAGAGACAGATTTCTGGTGTGGTCCTTTACTAGCCAGTGATTGCACAGGCACACACTTTTAACTCCCCCTTGCTGCTTTGGTTTTACTCTTTATTTGCTCTCAATCAACTGACCTCACCTTACATTCTGTGTTGTTTCTAAGTATTTGTTTGTAATGCATATGAGTAACACCCTTTAAGATCCCCAAGGCACATACAACTCTTACAGTTCCTTATTCCGCACATGATGAAGGAACAATCTTTGCTGTGGCATCTCATCAGTAAACCCGTTACCAACTCATTATTCTTCACTGAGACAACCATAAAATTTGCTTCGCTTGGGACACAAGCACAAAACCAACAGTCTTCAGTTACCTGAGACTCCATCCCACGCTGGGGTGCGTTCAGTAACTTACGAAGAGCCTAAGCTTATTTAAAACTGACATGCTGGTTCCCTCTAAACTGAACTCCTTAATAAAAACAAATGCAACAAGCAGAGCTTGTTAGAGTGGGATTCTTTCACCATTTGAAAAGTTATAAAATCAACAATGTACCGAGGGTACAAAATTGTAAGGAAATTACCTCTTATTGCTCTCCTGTTCATCTTCTGGTAAGGACTTTTGCCGCTTCCTGGCTTGCTCCTCTGCAAGCCACCGCTTTCTCTTCCAGCCTTTTCGGTGATCTGTATTCAAGTTCACACTCTGCACTACAGCTTCAATCACATCTGTGATGGTATCGGGTCCAAGGTGTAAGGGACTGCTGCTTTCTTCTCTTTTATCTAAGTCCTGACCGACCAGTCGAGCCGCCTGGAAAGCTTGCATCGAAACGACAGCCTGCATCGGGTATTTCCGGGGCCTGCCTGGCCTGCGCTTCACGAAATTATTCCCTGTTCGTGACTGCCTTTGCAGCTTTTTGGCTTTCAGAATTTTATTGACGTGGTCAAGATTTTTTTTTGTTGCCAAGATCTTGTTATAATTGCACATCTTCCTAGCTTGTCGCTGCATGGCTTCAACCACGCTTCTCTTGAGATGCCGTGGGGAATAGCTGTTCGGTAGTCTGTCTGACAGCAGGGAGATGCTATCGCTGCAGGAGCTGCTGGGAATCGCTGGAGCTACGAGGCTGTCCTGTTTCCCCAGACCTCTCTCTCTGTTGTGGTTTCGAGCAGGACTAGCTGACGGGGGCGCAGACACATTTGCAATGACTGACTCTAAGGTTTTGTCCAGAGTAGCTTGGCTGTCATGCTGCGCCATGCGCTGCAGTAAGCTATCCACTGAATCGTCAACCGCGGTGGCCAGCCTTCCTCCCCGGGCCGGTACTCCGATCACTGGAACACAAACAGACGTACATACACTGTAACAGACTCAAGATACCATCAAATAAAGCCAGAATTAAAATACAGTAGTTGGACAGACTGACAGCCTTTTATATCCTGTAACTGTCCGGAATGTTCAGCAACAAGAAACTAATTTCTCTAACACAAGTTCTAATGGCAAAGGTTTCTAGTGATGTAAGTACGTGGAAAGTTTACATTCTGTATCATCAGTTTTAACATGTAATTGTTTAATCTTTATTCACACGCAGTCCCCCACGTAATAGCAAAGAGCAACGAGGGCATTTCCTATGCACATACAGTCCAGAACTCTTCTCAAGCTTCTTTCTATTCAACACAAATACTCAACAACTTCAACAAATTCAACAAAACCTCAACAAATATTCAACAAAAACAAAAATAAGAAAGCTTTTGTGCACAGAAAAATTAAATACTGATGAAAAAACTGAGCAACATCTGAAATGCTTTTAAACTATTTTTTCTTTTTTTGAGGTTTGGCAGTACTGAAACAACTTCTTCATTGCTCTTGAAGTTTCTCTATCAAAAAGACAAACGTAATGATGACAGAACTGATCACTGCAATAAAGTATAAGCTTGGATAAAGGTAAATCAAAATATCTGGACAAAAGAGAAAGGCTAATTTACACAGAAAGTAAAGTTAGATCTCACTTTTTAAACTAAGTATTATATGCTTTAGAGCTGTGGACTGGTATTTGAAAAAGAGAACTTCCAGGTCAACCATATAGTTTGGAACAAATCCCTTTTTAATACAGCATAATCTAAGAGCTTCCTAAAGCTGCCTTGCTGGTTCTTAGTGATAACATTTTATTAGAAGAAACCCTGTTCTTTCTGGAATAAAATGGGTGCTGTCTTCTCATAAATATATCACAATTTCACATTAGCATTTACAAAACGTTACTGTAATTGTGGCCAATTATTTAGATTAGATCTACTTAAACTTAAACTAGGCTGTAGACTCAAAAGCATGTACTAGTGTAAAGGTAATGTTAAAGGAAAGGCAACAAAATTTTTTTATAAAAGGGTTTCTGTCACTTGACAGGAGGGAGATTATGCATTAGCTGACAAAGATAAAGCACAAACAGTTTAAAATAAATATTTTCTGTTCCTAGTTCTTACTAGTCCAAGTGTGGTACTCTGGAGAAATAAATTCCTCATTAAGATTCCAAAGTCATGAATTTGCAAGTGCAAATGAAAATGTGCTTTAGAGACTGCACAATTTAAAGAAGGAAGAATCAGCACAAGTTCTAAAAATCCTCCTATGAACAATTTTTCTTCCTACAGGGTGAAAAACGAACAGAGAAACACACTTGTCAGGTCACTGCTGTAAACCTACTTTAGAAAACCTAGCAACCTGAACAACTTCCAAAGAACTGGAAGGATTTACACTTTCGGCCTTCAATTCTAGATGAAATAATAAATTACCCTTTGTTTTCTTATGGTCTTTAAATACACACTGGGATGGAGCTGCGGGTTCCTCACAGAAACACCATCTGCTTAGCACAGTGAGCTCTGCAAACAGCTGCATCATCCAATGATAACCAAACTATACAACACAACGCATTTGGAGACAAAGTCTAATGGATGTCCTTGAACTAGGATTTCTGTTTGGAAACTGATCCAAAAGGAGGGGACAACTGAAGGCTGAGATCCCCAAAACAGCTGCAGCCCCGGTCAGGCACACTCGCAGCCCTTGGTAACAAAGGAGCTCTCTGACAAACGTGCTGAAATCCCACATGCATTCCAGATCTACGGAAAATATAACAAAGACTGGTCTTTTCAGCTGCATCATCAGTTCAATGACTTTGAAGTTGATAAACTTGTGATTCATTTCATTCCTATGCTCTCCTGCACAAAATAGGCCTGAACTTTTAACACCTTCCTAGGCACAGATTCACACCGATGGCAGCTGCCCCTTTAGAATGAGTAAGTAAAAGAAAGTTAACAAGACAGAGAGGAAAAAGAGAGAATGCTTCTTCACTGCAAAGGACCTTCTTTAGTACAGGCTGAAAAAGCATCTGTTGCAAGTATCTGTTCAAAGGCAGGAGGAAAAGCAGTTTGGGCACATTCTTCCTCTATGGAAATCATAACTAGTTCTGTAAGTACCAGCCCTAAGCATGTTTACTACAAATCTGCAATCAACTTCAGTGTCTAAGAATGTTTGAATGCTGCTAACAGGAGCTCTTTCTACAACCGGGCTTCTTACAAAATTAGTCAATGTTACAGACTTTTTTGTGTCTAATCGTAAGTAAGTTCACATTGCGTTTTCCTCAGAGGGACTGCAGACAGAGTCTGGTTTTACTACACAGCTGACAACTTGCTGGGGACATACAGGAAATGAGGATTTTCACATCTTCCCCCTGACAATTTTGCCAATGGATTCGACAGTTTTGTAGGTGTGAAACCGTGACAGATAGCAACACGCATGCATTCACACACAGTGTGACTGCACAAGCCTGACCTTCTTAAAAAACAAAAGCTCAAAATGCAGCAAGAGGTGCATTCCCTTCCTCATGAAGACGGACTTCCTCAAGCAGCAACCTGCACAGTACATCACCCCATAGCTGAGAAAGCCAGCTCCCTCAGTATCCTGTTGGCAAGCAACTTGATGATGCTTTTGTGCATCTGAGACTTGGTCCTCATTTGACAGAACTGATGAGAATGCCATCAGAGTTCCCAGGCTTTTCAGTACTTCCGTCTCTCTCCTACCATATGTTTTGACCTGCCTAGGTTCATTCACAACTGTATCATTAGCGCTGACTGGGATGAGCTGCTTGTCATCCTCCATCACCTTAGCAGGATTCACACATGCTGCGAAGAAAATGTAACAGCACACCCCGGTTTGATCCTAACAGTTATCTATCCAAGGGCAGAAAACCATCTGCCTTCAGAACAGTGCAGAAGTCAAGCCCTTCCCCATAGAGGAATTATTTTATAAATCTAATTCATTGACTAACTGTAGCATCACAGGTCTTGCTAGCATTAAAACACTGAACTTCATGAAGACTAATTTACCCTGCTGAGGAACCAAACCCCATTCTGCCTTAGCTATGCTGCTGCTTCTGTACGCGCCAGCTCAAGCTTCCCTATTCTACAATCCAATGTGCAGCACTTGTATCCTAAAACTTATGTGAAAAAATTCAGTATCTCCACGAACATATTGCCGCTGTTAAAGTTCTTGTAGCAATGCTGTCTCAGCTGTCTGCAGTAGCACAGATTTTAGAATAGCAGTGGTCCCAAAACTGAGGCCACCAAATATTACTTGCCTGTAGAAGACGTGCTCTCAGATGTCGATCTCTTTCTGGAAGGGCTGCAGTTTGTGCTCTCTGACTGCCTCTGGGAAGGTTTGTCCTGTGTTGGCAAAGTGCCTGAAAAACAGATCAGGGAAGAGGAAAGCACAAAAAAAAAAAAAAAAATCAGTCTGGCAGCGCCAATACAACACGCTGTAGATACTAAATACTCAGACTAAGATTATTCTTCTTTTTAGGAACACTTGCTTGCTATGATGCACATAGGTCGAGAAGGACAGAAATGGACCATCAAGAAGTAGTTTCTTAAAGGGTAATGTCATAGGTAGGACAGTAAACAAGCCATGAGAAAAAGCCATTTAGTATCACCAGAGTGTTAGTTTTTATGTAAAAAAAACCAGAAAAAATCCCCATATTTCCTACTCTCATATGAACTCCCTAAGTTCATTCCTTCATTTTCACAGAACAGTTGACTTTGGAAAGGACCCCTGCAGATTACCAAGACCACAAACACTCTGCTCAAACCAGGGTCAACCTGGTTGCTCAGGGCCACCTCGTTCAGCTGGGTTTTCAGCATCTCCAGAGATGGAGACTCCGCAACCCAGAGTTCAGTCACCCTTACAGCAAGACACTTTTTTCTTATGTAGGAACAGATTTTTTCTGTACTTCAGTGTGTGCTCACTGCCTCCTGCCCTGTCCCTGGGCACCACTGAGGACAGTGTGGCTGCTTCCTCTTTACTTGCCCCCATCAGGCATATGCACACATTGGTAAGATCTCCCTCGTGCATCCTCTTCTCCAGGCTGAACAATCCCAGCTCCCCCAGCCTCTCTCCGTATGACAGATGCTCCAATCCCTTAGTCAGCTTTGTGGCCTTCCACTGGACTCACTACAGTGTGTCCATCTCGGTCTTTGTACTGCGGAGCCCAGAACTGTATGCAGCACTCCAGATGTGGTCTCACCAGGGCTGAGTAGAGGGGAATAATCATCACCCTTGACCTGCCGGCAACGCTCTTCATAATGCAGCTCAAGTTGCCATTGCTCATAGGAGTCTTTCCAGCCCATTCCGCCAGCCAGTGAAGGTCCCTCTGAACAGCAGCACAATCATCTGTGCATCTACCACTCCTCTCAGCTGTATCATCTGCAAACTTGCTGAGGGCACACTCTGTCCCATCATTCAGGTCATTAGAGAAGAGGTTAAATAGTATTGGACCCCGTATCGATCCCTGGCGTACACCGTGAGTCACTGGCCTCCAGTCACTGTGATCACGACCCTCTGTGCCTGGCAGATCAGCCGATTTTCAATCCACCTTGCTTTGTAAAAGCATTTCTCTTCCACTCCTCAAGCAGAACTGCTTCAGGTAAAGCACTACAGAAAGCTGAAAAGCTAGAAAAAAAATTCTTAAGAAAAAGTACTTCTTTAGATTTGTCTCTTGCTATGTTAACTTTTCCTTTTTAAGATCCTGTCACAAAAAAAAAAAAAAAATAATTCTGCTTCGGTCAGTCATGGCAAATATGTAAAAACCGCCAGGTCTAAACAAATGCTGGAGATGATTATCTACACACAAACAAGTGTAACACATTACTGGATTTTAGGCACCTGCAAAACATGTTTCACTATATGTTCTGAATGCACGGGGCTTTATATTACTCGTTAAATCATTAGATATTGGCTTATCACTGCAAGGTATCATCAGGCAGCGGCAATCACAATTTTCATTAGTTAAGTTAAAAACAATTCTTGAAAGCTATAGAAATCTGATGACTACTGAAAGATTAAGGGAGAAAACTGGGAATGGCATCTTTGTTGGTAACAAGTAAAGACCTGTTTCTGTTTTCTTTCTTACATATATGTATTTACTTACTGTAAATTGTTGTACTTCCCTACAAGTTAAACTTTTAGAGGATCCCAAATACTCTTAAAAGCAAAGACAGTGGGATTTGTTAAAATTTCGTAGAAAATTCTGCATGTTGAAATTACGAAAATGTTGAGATATTAAAAATCCAGATACTAGTATAAAAAACCACGTAGGCAAGAATGCATGTGGCAAGTGTGGAATGAGAATATGCACATCATTAAAATCTCTAGAAGATAAAATCTAATGCATACTCTGAGATATCATTTGTGTTAAATAAGCTTAGTGCTGCACATTTTGTCCTCATCTTTCCTTAATAACAGACTCCAAAGAAATGAGTGGGCCACTGAAGTTATGCTCTAAATCAAGGCCACAAATTAGCAACTCTGCAAATGACCATTTGCTTCAATGCCTGAATAGAGACCCTAAAGTACAAGATGATGGGAGAATCTTATAATGCACCAAACGGACTCACCAGAAGTCTTTAGGAAAATCTCTTCTGAGACCCTGTCCTGCCTCAAAGGTTGGGTATTTTTTTTTATCATGGGTGTTACTGGCTCACAGTATGACACCTAAGATATGGCTGACTGATAGAGGAAATAATATCACTTTTCCAAATACTCTAACTTCTTGACAAGGTAGAGGAATAGTTTTCTTTTTCTTTAACTCTTCTCAACACAGGCACAATCGTGAGGCTGCTGGACATTGTCCCAAGTCGCAAATCATGTTTGTGGTGAAGATTTTCTGATTTTCCTGCATGGCATCCTGATGCAGATATGGTGCTGGTGGGCTCTTAAAGAGGGCTCCTGTGCTCTCTGTTTCTACAACACGCCGGTAAAAAAGAAGCGGCAGCAGGGCTGTGCGGGGAGACTGCACGTGGTTGCTTAGTACTAGAAAGAGCAGTCACCTGGGGTTTTATTCCAGAATGAATTTTCCTACTGAGAAACTACAAGATGCATTGATTTCATAAAGTGTAGATTAACACAAATACCCTGGAACCTCAAAGAGAAAAAAAAAAAAAAAAAAAGAAGGAATTATACAGCAGGAATAACTGTTCTAAGCAGAAACAGGCTATAACGGGGGGCAGGGGGGGAAAGAATGCGGGGGACCGCATGGCAAAGCTGTCGGTAACTGCCTTTGGGGCCAGATGATGTTCACGTCCTAGAGGTCTCCTTCCCGTCGCAGACGTAGTGCTCATTCCCTCGCGGACTCCAGCCCACCCCGGGTGGCAGCTACCGCTGCCGAGCTCCAGCCAGCGCTCCGGGGGGGCCCTGTGGCACCGGCACCCCCACCCCGAACCGCGCCGCTACGGGCAGGGGCGGCCGCCGGGCCTCGGCCGCAGCGGCTCCCGCGGCACAGGCAGCGGCCGGCAGAGGGCGCCGCTGCCCGACGGCGCGGCCCGGTGCTGCCGCCCCTGCAACGGGCCCTGCTCCGGGCCGTGCCCCGGCTCCATGCTCCCGGCCCGCGCTCCCGCCGGCCGGCCCCGCCCGTGGCTCAGCTCCCATCGCCGGGCCAGCGGCCGGCAGCGCCGAGCTTCACCCGCGTCGCCGCGGGGCAGGGGGTCCCACCGAGACGGCTCCGGCACCGCCCGCGTGGAACAGCGCCGCCTGCCCCGGCCCGGCCCTGCCCTAGGCCTGCCCCCGGCCCTGCCCTGCCCTGCCCCAGGCCTGCCCCGGCCCGGCCCTGCCCTAGGCCTGCCCCCGGCCTGCCCCGGCCCTGCCCGGCCCTGCCCTAGGCCTGCCCCGGCCCGGCCCTGCCCTAGGCCTGCCCCCGGCCCTGCCCTGCCCTGCCCCAGGCCTGCCCCGGCCCGGCCCTGCCCTAGGCCTGCCCCCGCCCGGCCCTGCCCTAGGCCTGCCCCCGGCCCTGCCCTACCCTACCCCAGGCCTGCCCCGGCCCTTTCGCCTTCAGATGGAACGACGGCAGTAACGACCTCGGCCCCTGCACCGCTGTCCACCGAACGGCTGCCCGTGATTTTCTTTGCCTTTCCTTCCAGGAACTGTGAGCAGCACACCCAGACGGGTTTATAATAATCTATCCGTAACTTGAAATAACCCGTGGTGTGAAGCTGCACAAATTTACTGAAGACCACTGCGAACATCGGATGAACAGGTAACAGCATCCTACGAAAACCTTAAAGACGAAACATCAGGGCCTGGTGACCTTCGCTGGCACAACGCGTGTGCACACCACCTGCACGAAACGCCTACAGCATGTAAACTTCTGTCTCTATGAAATACCGGCTTTCGCTAGAGCCCTGTTTGCCAAAAGATGCACGTTTCTAATAACATCTTGGACACGGGCTATCTCTGAAAAGCACCACCTAGTACCATAGAAAGAATTGGTTGAGTTCATTCAACCAGGCAAGGTTCACAAGTCTATGGAAAGGAAGCGTATTTTCCATATGGGATACTTTGAAATAAACTATCATGAATATCCCCTACATATCGCTCAGCACAATTTCAGAAGGTATTCTCCGATGCTGGTCTCTGACTGCTCGTTGTAACTGCTCTGATTCAGCGTTCTCTCCACCATGCACCTAAATTGCATGTGGTTTAATAAATAAACAATCTTTGATGCATCGCAGGTTTTTTCTCCATCTGTGCTATTTTCTGAAGTGCACAAAAACATCTGAAGTCTTTCATGGTAATAGTTTCAGAATCACAGTTCAGCACTACAGTTAAAAACAAAAAACCAAAACACAACATGCAACTTGACACCCATCTTAAAAAAAAAAAAGCCAGTCTTTTTACTTTGCTGGGGCCTTTTACTCAATGCAGTTTTAAGTTTTCAGATGTACTGCATGCACATGACGCAGGGCATTAGGAGCTCCTTGTGAATGCGATGAATACTGAGCTGAAAGCCAGCCTCACAATGAACACAGCTGGTTTCCATTGCAGGAAATAGACTCACTGAAAGCGATACACGGCATCTGAGGAACCAGTCAAACAGATTGTGAGAGGGAGAGCGATTCAGAACCTCCACCAGCAGGTTTCAGCTTAAAACATCTCTGCTTTTTCCCTTAATTAGGTTGTTCCTCATAAAAACCCAAGTCAGATCATTCACTGTAATGGAAATCCTCAGGAAATTCCCAGAACTGCACAAGCTACCACAACCAATTCTTCACTTCTCTGAGCCAAATTTAACCCTTTTGGTGACCTAGTGCGCTTTGAATTTTTCTTTCCATGGCTGCAGGAGAAGCAATCTCATGGCTTTATTGCTTTCTCCTGACTGCCCCCTGCCCCAAGCAGTTTTAGTAACATGAAATAGTATGAAGGAATATGAACTTGTAGAAAAACCCAGCTACATCCAACTGCCCTTAAAATAAAGAACCAAAATGCTACCCCCTCAAATGCCAAAATAAAAAAAAAAAAAAAAAGAGAAAAACCCCTTCCATACATATGTGGCCAGAGCAGGGGGGTGGCGAGAGGCATCAGAGCAGGAGTATCACAAGAAAAGGAGGAAGATGGGAGTAAGGAATGTGAGGAGGTATTTATTCATTACTGGTAGCTGGTTTTTTGCTTGGCTCTTGCTCTGTGAAATACATCACAAGTGCTTTTTGACAAATGATATAAATTTCAAGGGAGAGTGTAGGTATGTGTTGGAGGGAGGGGAGAGAAGCTATCAGACTTCCTTCACACATCAGAAGTAAGCAAGTCAGAGCACAAGCCACACTTTTATCTTTCGCAGGTTATCTTTGTTATGTGGTCTCACCAATGTGTCCCTGGCAATTAAAACAGAAGTGGATAAAATGTGAAAACTATTCCCACAAACATCTGTAATAATAAACTACAGCATGAAGTGACACTTAAGGCAGAAGGGAAAGCAATGTATAATATAGCTTCGTCAAGTCTTGAATTTCACATTAAATTTTTTTTCTCCTTAATATTATGCAAATAATTGTGATCTTACACAGTTTCAGAGTGGAGGTCTTTTCCTTAAGCAGCAACCCTCTGACAGCATCACTGCAATGTTCTGCATATACAGACTGAGCTAGCTCTGTTTCAGTTTTGCTTGAGGCTATGTAAGATGAGTTTCCCAACTATGAATAAAGCAGTTATTACAAGGTTTGGTCTTAGGCATTCCCACCATCATTTAGCAACTGTTCTGAGGTACTGCTAGAGGCCGCAACTCAAGGATCAAAAGCTATGCTGTAGCAAAGATTATCAAAATAACTAAAATGGAGATACAAAAAGAAAAGGAAACATTTTCTTAAATGGAAAGGTTATTCACAACAGTAGCACCAACAGCTAGTCTAAACCAAATCAACCAAACTTCAAGACAAACAGAAACAAGGCTCTTAAAGTATCAAAAACCACACAAAATTTTAACTCATTTCTCCAGAAAGTTAAAATTGCAAGGAAAAAGACCTTTTCATGAGAAAGCATCCTTAGCATAACTTTATATACTGCTATAACAAAGCAAGGAAAATCTGGTGGGAAGAGGTACTTACACAATCCCATAAGCAGCTCTGGAGGAGACACGATGTTAATCTGTACCAAATGCTGCATGGAACAGTGCTTTACCAGAATAGAGACGCTTGCGAAAGCAAGAGTAGTACTGAAATTCAACACTGAAAGAGTCCTACCAAGCCACAGCTACACCTGCCATCCCTTTCTAGCGCATGTTTGGTAGAACAAAATAGCAAGATTCAAGGGAAGTACGCACAATGAGAGCTCCCTTACCTGACAGCGGCTGTAACACCTTTTCAATAGAAGGCAACGGTTCCTTTCTGAGAGGTCGATTTAGCGAGGTGTCTTGTGCACTGAAGAGTCCAGGGCTGTCAGTTAATTTTTTACGTCCATTGGTGCTGGTAGAGTTTGTGACTCTGCAGCTGCCTATTGCACTTGTGAAAAGATTTGTGTGTTCATCGCTGCTGGCTGGCTCAGAGCTTGGAGTAAATCCCCCCAGGGACAGACCTGGGGAATTTTCTGAACAGTCTATCTGTAGCGGTGTCTGCAATCCCAGTGCTAAAGAACTAGACTCTGAAGGCTCTCTCCTGACCCACTGTTCATCTCTGCTTAGCAAACCCTTTGAAGGTGACAGGTGTGGACAAGACATGTGACATCTGTGTTTCTCTTTATGTTTGTACCTCTCACCAACAGCCTCCTTCCCAAATCTGTAGCGCTTCAAGGACTCCAGAACTGTTCTAGAAGAGCTATTAGCTGTTATAGTGTCCATGGAAACCTGTGGTTGTTCAGAAGAACGATGTTCTCTGTGTTTGTGGCGATGTCTATGCTTATGTTCAAGCATCCAGCCATAAGCCATTTCAGGTGGAACACTGGGGTACGTGCTCATTGACAAGAGCGGAGTCCTACTTGTCGTGAGGAAAGCCTCCTGGCGTAGCAGTTTATGTTTCTTCTTGTGATATTTGGTGGGATTGAGAAGCAAATGGCCTGTATGCATGTAGGAAGGTGGTGGCAGGGGGGTAGTAAAAGAAGGAGAAGGCGGAGGAGGATAAAGAGTAGGAGGGTACCTTCCATAATAACCTAAGCCTATGGGAGCAGCTGCAAGGGGAGAAGGAGAGTAAGGCATGCCATAAGAGGGATAGAACCCAGTACTGGAGAGAGGAAAGCTGAGACTATGCATAAAAGGCATTTCTGCCATAGCCTCCCGCATTTTTGGAGGCCTGCCTCTCTTTTTCTTTAAATCGGGTTTTCTAATGTAGTGCAAAGGATCTAAAGGAAAAGTAGGATGGGTATAGAAACTATTGAAATTTATCCTAAAAATGGTAGGCAGTAAATCTCGGGGTATAAAATGGTGACTTCTGTGGGTTATTCTAATTTCACTTAACCGACTTATTAATTCTTCTAATTCAGCAAGGAAATCTGGGTCCTGCCTACCTCGAAGCTGAGGATACTTCTTTTTCCTTTTTCGCTTCTGTCGCTTCATTTTGTCATAACTAAGGTAATCATGACTGCGGCGCTTACATTTGTGTTTATGCTTTTCTTTTAGATTACTTAAAACGGTGGAAGTTTCAGGTGGAATAAGGGAAACATGATCAAAGGAATGCCTTTTCTTCTTTTGCCCACAAAACTTCTCCGCTCGATCTGAAGTACTGTTGTTATCTGTTCCTATTCCACTGTCACTGGGAATCGTCTCATCGCTGTGAGACTCGCTTACTGGGGAAGGAGTGGCTTCTTTCAGGGATGTCAGCTCACTCAAGTGAGAAGGAGAGTTTGGCAGCAATGTAGGTGGAGATAATCTCCTCCTTCCCTTAGCAGCTTTTTTCATTGCAAGTGTCTGAACAACACTTCCTTGTCTGGAGTGTATGTGTAAATACGGCACTGAGCTGGGCTCAATAAATCCTGCATCGCTGCTGACAGGGCTCTGTCCCCCGCTCACTGCAGAAGACTGGGAGCAGACTGGAGATGGAAGAATCTCTGAATTATTAGCTGTTGAAGGCAGCAAATGGGGAAGTACTTGTCCTAGTGATGTACCAGGAGCTTGTTGAGCAGACTTCTCAAGAACTGTCAAACTGGCAGAGCTGCTAGTTAAAATGCCGTTCAGCACAGCTTTAGGTTTCCTTCCTCTCCTTTTTCCTATATAAATTGTTCCTTTCTTGCTGACGTTTATTTGCTGGCCTAATTTTGAACCAAATGTGGCAGCAAGAGTTGACACTGTATTGTGGAGTTTAGATTGCACTTTCCCTTTGTTATTTGGTTCCACTGTACTAGACAGAATCTGATTCAAAAGCTTCTTTCGCTTCAGAGTTTTCATTTTATTTATTTTTCGAATAATTGTTTTCATTAACTGTCCATTATTTCTCTTGGCAACTTTTCTGTCTGAGTCTACTTCCAAATCAGTCATGCTACAAATATTAGGTTTTTGGACTTCTTCTGGCCCTCGGAGCTGGTCCTTTCTCTCAAAAAAATCCCCAGTTCGATGCTGATCGCTCTCAGACCCTATCTTGCTCGAGTTATCTGTTCCAACAAAAGGTGCCACAGAAAGAATAGGTGGCTTCATTTTAATTGATGACCTGATCTGTCTTTTAGGTCTCCCTCTCTTTTTAGGAAAAGGTTGTCCTGATAAGCTCTGTTTTAGGGAGGGAATTTCTACTTCAGGCTGCAAAATGGGAGGTTCTTGCTCTTCTTTTGACTGCACTGAAAAGACTTTTGATGCTGGGATCTTTAGAGTTCTTTTGGGGGGACCTTCGAGCTCTGGCATCTCCTTGGATTTAGGTCTTCCTCTTTTGGGTTTATACATGTCAGGTAAGAAATCATCTGACATACACAAACTGGAGGGTTGTTTGTGAGTACTGTAGAACTTTTGAGTTTGCTTTTCAGTCTCAGCTAACAGCGCAAGAGACTGTCCATTAGCTTCATTCAGTTTTGGCAACTGATGTTTGACAAATTCATGCTCCACAAATGAAGAAGATCCTATGTTTTTCAAGAATTTGGCCTGCTCCAAATTACTGCTTGATAGTGCACTGTATGAAATGTTTTTAAAAAGCTCTGACCTTTCTAGTTCTAGACCCTTGGGAGGTCGACATGTGCTTCTTGACACCACCTTAGTCCATCGTGGTTTCCTTCCTTTTCTTTTCTTTAAAGGTTTTGACTGCTGAGAAGTGCTCAGATTTTTCGCTCCTTGGCAGGATTTATCTGATGCAGCTATTGCACCAATCTTTAGGAACTGCTTGCTACTAAACAAGCTTGTAAAGCTAACCACTGAAGGGGTGACAGTAGCATGAATGCTTGTTTCAGCTGCCAAAATGGGCTTTTTCCCTGTAGAAGGACTAGTTCTTGAAGTTTCTACGTAAGTAGCTTTTGAATCATTTAAATCCTTATCAGCACCTTTAAAATCGGTGCTCAGCGTATGGTTCAATGTTCTGTTTATATTCAGAAGTGTACTGTCAGAAGAAAACTGAGTTTTGCCAATCTGATCTGAAATACCTTCCAAGAGATCTGCTGTGGAACTTAAATGCAGCGGGTTAGATGCTAACTGTGAAGACGTTGTTGAGAGGCTCCTGTTTAAGGTGGTAACAGACACAGTGGGTGATGGCGATGGGAGATTTCCCTCTCCTACTGCACTAAATGGGGACTTTGCTGTCGATACATCTGAAGCACCTCCTGTTCTGAAGTCTGGTGAAGTGCAA
The DNA here is from genome assembly GCF_023634155.1 of Falco peregrinus. Taxonomy (NCBI): domain Eukaryota; kingdom Metazoa; phylum Chordata; class Aves; order Falconiformes; family Falconidae; genus Falco; species Falco peregrinus. Next base: position 3,190,123 of record NC_073740.1, on the reverse strand, counting down.
TATACGGGAGGCTGTTTTTCATGCTTAGATGTTTCATAAATCCCTTTTTCACTGGTTGAGTAAGCATCCTGTGGAACGCAGATTCCTTCATTAAACATCTCTTTGCCTACATCAGCAATTTCTTTCCGAATCGAAAATTTGTCCAAGATACTTTCTTTATTCTGTCTCATAATATGCTTCTCAAATGTTTTGCTAGCAGTATTTTCCTTCAATAAATCTGTAGTCTCATGGCTTTCAAGGCTACTGAGGTTTGAATTGCAAGGAAGCTTAAAGGGCTCTGCGGCAGGCGCAACAGAGTCTGCTTTCAGAGTTCCAGAGTCCTTGTTAACCAAACCAACCGGACTGCCGATTCCTGCTGGCTTCTTTCCAGAGTCCTTGCTAACCAATCCCACTGGACTGCTAATCCCTGGCATCTTCCTCCCAGCATCCTTGTTAACTGGCCCCACTGGGCTGCCAATCCCTGGTGTCTTCCTTCCAGAGTCTTTGTTCGTCAGAACTGTCGTATTGCCAGTCCCTGGCATCTTTCTCCCAGAATCCTTGTTAACCAATCCTGTAGGACTATTTATTCCCAACAACTTCTTCCCAGCATCCTTGTTAATCAATCCTGCTGGAGTGCCAATCCCTACTGGCTTCTTGACAGACTCCTTATTAGTCAATCCAGCTGGAGTGCCGATACCTGGAAGTTTCCTCCCAACATCTTTGCTGATCAATCCAACCGCAGAGCTGGTCACTGGCTGTTTCTTTCCAGAGTCCTTGCTAACTAACCCAGTCGGAGTGCTGATCCCTGGTGGTCTCTTTCCAGAGTCCTTGTTAACCGATCCAATTAATGGGCCGATCCCTTGTGGCTTCTTCCCAGAGTCTTTGTTAACCAATATGGCTGCACTACCAATCCCTAATGGCTTCTTCCCTGAGTCCTTGTTAACCAATCCAACGGCGATACCAGATCCTGGCAATTTCTTTACCAAATCTTTATTAACTAACCCACTCGCAGTTATGGTTCCTGGTAGCTTCTTCCCAGAGTCTTTAACCAAACCAGACGCAGTTCCATTTCCAGGCTTCTTCTGCTTTGTTTTGGAAGACTTTGAAGGAGGACAAGTTGCAATAAGTTGAGCCAATTTTTCTGTTACCGTTGTTGCTCCGTTAATTTGTGTTCTATCCTTTAAGTCAGAATTATGGCTACTGGTAAGAGTCGGAGGAGATGACTTTATATAATCTGTCATTTCAGAGTGCAATGGGGAAACTTTCTTAGATAAAGGATTTGTTTCTACTTGTATACCTTCTTCCACATGTAATTCAACTGTTGCAACTTCTCCAGCTTTCTTGTACGACTTTGAAGGGTCCTAGAAGTTAATAAAAAAAATAAACTTTAGGAACAGAGCACAAAGACTCAAGAGTAACACTGTTATCTTTTTATGTTGAGGTGATGAATACCTGCTTTTGATAATATGGTGACTATATAAACACATGCTTCATGATCCTATTAATTTTAAAACAAATATATTTCAGCGGACACGTTAAGGCTTTCCTGATGTTAAATCAAACTTGCTCCCAGTCCTGAAATATAAACCATTTAATCTGTCCCCCAATTATAAACATTCTCTAAAAATACTGTTGGTGTTTATGAAAAAAAAAAAACCAAACCAAAAACCCCAAACAAAACACTAACAATTATGTATGGGGCTAACTATATATAGTGCGATAGCACGTGAAGATCTCACATGCTCACAAGCAGCTGAGCAACACACTGCAAGGGCAGGCATCGTGTAAACCTGTCCATGCACAGCTCCACCAGTGCTTCTCAGTCTTGGCCCACGATATCCTCCAGCCACTGTAGTAACAGGTTCTCCTCACAGCAGACTGCTGACAGTACTAAAATAAGTCAAATTCTTCTGTGGTTTGTATGGGACGGGACGGATGGACACACACCACGCATGGCCTAAATGAAACTTGTGAAGTCATGTTCAGTTCTGACCTAACCGGATTTGAGATGTATTCTGTAAAGTTTAAGAAAACCTGCAACACTCAATAAATCCTATTAGGAACATCTCAATAAATTAATCTTTTATTTTGGAAGGACATTTTTCCATACATACAGTGCCCAGCACATCTCTGAAACGCATGGGATACACTCACCCCAAGCAGGGGCTAAGAAAGGAAGACTGATTGCTTATGGGATAATTGCATATGCACACTATTTGAAAACCTACTGGGATCTACTTTCTCAAGCATAAAGGGCAAAGGGCATCAACGCCACACCTATTTATCCCTCTGCAGTAAAAATTAGTAAGACAATTGGATGGCACTGTACTTGATTACAGTCAGCATAAGATTTATCAAATTTTACAAAACGGTAACTATGGTTGGCCATGGCTATGCCGAAGAAAGATATAGCCTGGATTCCTTTGAAATCATTTGATAAACAGCAAACTTTGGTGCTGATCATGAACAAAGTACTTGTTCGGTAAGCTACACCAGCATGGCTTAAACAGAAGGCTGCAAGCTGGATTCAGTCTGGCAGTTTCCTGGAGATGGGAAGTAGCTGCTTGGCTAATGCGCTGCCTCAGCTGTCAGAGCCTCTGCAGCGCACAGCCAGGCACTCCAGACCTCGAGCGGCTGCCTTCCCGCAGGCATGGAGCAAGAGGTGTGTTCCCTGCTGCCCACATCCAGGCCTGGCACTTAGGTGGAAACTATCGAGTCAGCAGGACACACAACCTGACTCCAAATCTGGAATCTGACCAATTCTGCTGATGCTCTTGGACATACCTGAAGTAGACTCCGAGTGCTACAGATATTAACTAAATAGTATTAGTCTTTCTGATCAACCTGAATGAAAACCTCCATAGAGTTACATCCTCTTTTCTATGGTCTTAAGTTTTGAAATGAACTTTGGAACTAAATTTTAATCTTTGTTCAGTGGGCTTCAGACACATTTGAAAAATTCACCAACTGACTTGGGAATTCAACTCTTCGTTCCTGTATTTGCTGAGCCACCTGTGTATACACTCTCTTCCTTCTTCTTTCTCCTAATTCTCCTGTATAGTCTGCTACCTTACTAGACAGCTTCTGTTGTCTTCTCATATTTTACCATTTCTGAGTATCAAATGCTTCATGTTAGGCTCCACTTTTTCCTAACCACTCTTGCTTCCAAACAAAGAGCTTGGAAGCTTTATTAAGTATTTAAATAAATACATACATGCATACATAAGAAAACCCTTCGGAACACTAGCTTTGATCTAAATAAGATGCCAAGATTTTAAAAACATGACTTCAGCATCAAACAAGGATTCTTTGAAAGCTGAAGGCATTTGCCCTGGAAAATTTTTTTCTCGTCTAGGGTGAGTGAATTTTCCAAGCACACTGAAAATTATTTCAAAGAACATGAAAAACAAACCAAGAAGAGTCTATTTGAGATGACAGACAGGAAGTCAAAAAAGTTCGTAATTCTCTCAGCATTTTAACCCAAAAATTTTTATATGAGAAATCATTTTTTTCCCCATAAAGCCACTTAATAATCAGTATGATTAACAGAAGCATTTTTGGGGATGGTGGTGGTGTTAATATAGACATCTTGATCAAAATACCTAATCTTCAGAGAAAGCTGTGCTCATCTGACTGCTGCAGTAGCTGCAAAAGCATTATAAAAACCAGCCAACACAGAGCATAGAGTCAGAATTCCTTCTTGCAATTCCGTATTACTAAGAATTTCAAATTTTCTGTTAAATTGAATGGGAGGCATTGGTATCACTGAGAAGTATCATACAGAAAGAATAAGACTACTGCAAACAGATGATAAAAATTAAACCTAAGTAGTGCACAACCACAAACTTCAGGAATAACAAAGACATCTTCTGCATGAAGGCAACAATGGAAGAAAAGAATTTGAATACACTGCTCACAATCTGACGAAATCCTCTCAGCTTACACCAGCATCAGTACAAGCCTACCAGCAACAGCTGTAAGTGGTGGTACACTCCAACTGCAAGCATTTTTAATAAGGTTATGTAAAAACGAGTGAAAACAGATCACCCCACATGTCTCAGCCTAGCCTTGATCACTGCCTATTTCTTTACCAGGTCCACGCTAAAATCCTTGATGTACGAGAAGCTAAATTCCACCAGCTGTTATGATCGCTGCCCTACCAGCCCAAGTATGTTTCCAGAAAGTAAACAAGATTTCACAAGAGCAGTGATATGTCACTGATCAAAGTTCTTATCCTGGGGGAGGGTGGCCCCGAGCATTGGTTGGGGTCACATCGGTTGGGGCTGGATGTCTCTGAACCTGCTGCAGTTGTAGAACAAAACCCACCAGTCCTATCGGTTACTGGTTTTAAAGCTGTGGCGTAAAAGAGACTGTGGTCTGTGGAGAATAGTTTGGCACTTAGCCCAGCTTTTCTGTGGCAGCTGCAATCTTATGTAAATTATGCTGGAGCATCACATTTCAGGAACTTCCCCTCAACTTAGCCACCCTCATACTCACAAAACATACAGCTGGGAGGCGGGGAGCAGCCATGATACGTCCTACTGCACTGGAGACAAAAAAGGTGCCACGCTTTCCTGAAATAACTTCTATTGCACAAACAATCACTCCATCAGATGGGAAGGAGAGATGGTGAAGTCCAAAACAAGTTACAGAGTGCTTTCAGTGCGTACAGCACTTCCAAGCTTCAGCAGCTGCCGTGGCCACGTTCATGCACAGCTCTACAAATGCCTATCTAGCCTCTTGTTTTCGTTTTGCTCCTGGTGCTGGAAGCTGGCCTTAAATGCAGCGCATTCTCGTTTCAATCTTGCGGTTCCAGGGAGCACAGCGCCCTGCTTCACTGACTTGAAATGCACAGTTTTGTATCAGAGAAAGCGTCAGAGTTTAATGCAGATAGGTCTGTGAGGACTACTAACAAATCACTCGCAGAAAAAAATCAAAACCTGCCCCCCCCAAACCCTAACATCTTCTAGATGTTTCATCCATCCGACTCACCTCATACGTCTGCAAACAAGCACACACTTCAAGCTTCTTCGCTGATGCCTCTATGTTGCAATGCCAAGTTGACAATGACCATATAAGTCTAAAACAATTTTTCTTGGATTATACACGTTTTCAGTCAAGACTTCTAGACTCATCCTACATTACTCTGGCTTTCGGATGGTAGGTTTCCTCTAGGTGCAAAGCTGTTTAAAAAGGTCTAGATTACATTACAATAAAAACCATTTTGTGCTTTAAAAATGAAAACATTTATTCCTGTGCAATCTTTAACTGGCTGCCCTAAATATATGCCCTAAAAATAATAACTGGCTGCCCTAAAACTCTATCCAACAAAAGAACTGCCCAAAGCAGTTACATAAAACATGTAAGTTTTTATAAAATTGGTATTATTGTTAATTCTGCACTAAGCTGAATCTAAAATTTTAAATCTTCTATGCAGACATATGGTTTCTAGATCTGCATCACTAATTTGAGGAGTAAAAATTTCAGGTTATTTCAATATAAACTATTAACAGGTTATAATCAATCATTCCAGAATTATCACAGGCACTAACAGCAAAAAACTGCCTTTACATCTAAAAAAGGCATTCATTGCTACACTACAGCATGTTCTCAAGGTTTATTACTACCAGATTATTATTTACTGTTATCATTATTGGTACTTATTTGCAAAATGCTTAAGAGTAAATAATCTTTCACAAGAACAAGTCTATTGTAAAATTCATACTTCTAACACTACAACCAAATTAGGAAATGCAAGATAGTCTCAGCTTCCAAAAGCTGAAATAGAAGAAAACAGATTGTTAATGAAAATTTTGTTTGTTAATTCTCTTGAGAACTACCAGCAAGCAATGAGGGTTTTTTATATGTATACAGAGAGAGAAAGACAGAGAGAGAAAGACAGAGAGAGAAAGACAGAGAGAGAGATTTACCCATTATTATTTTAGCTATTGTACTTCTGGCCAAGGCCCAGGCTGTAATTCAAATGAGCATTCAGAAGGATCACAGAAATTGTTTGTGTAGTTGTGGCATCAATATATTCTATACAAGTTCCCCAAATAATAATGACTGAAAGTGTTTGCTGTTGATTTTTCACCACCAAGACTTTTTAGTCTTTTCTAAAAGGAAGTTTTAGCTAACCACCAGGGAAAAAAAGACTTTGTGCAATTAGTCTGAGACAAAAAACTTATGTCCCAGATCCTGCAGAAAATGTTGAGCTACTCCAAAAGAAAACAAACCACTTATTTAGCTTTGTTACTTTTTTGCTTGAAAATCTGCAGTTAGTGGCTGTGATTTCATCAGCAAACTTTCCTGTAGAGTTTCCCTACATAACCAAGGGCAATAGAAAGAACTACAGAATACCGCACTCAGCACTTTTACACAGAAATAAGGAGATGGAGCAAAAGACATGTTCCAACTTGCTTCACTGTTTTACCATGACTATTTTAGAATTACAACAGGCTGTTACTACCACTTTTTGCCTTCCTATTTTCTAAAACTTAACGAATGCAACTTTGCTGTATCACTGGCTACATTTACCTTGCAAGCATAGGTAAACCATTCACACGTTCTTGTGCTAAAACTAACAGAAACAAAATTTGTATTCAGGGCTTAGGTTTTCAGGCTTAGGAAAGGTACACTGGCCATATAGCAAAGTCTGTCTGTCACAGGACACTCCTCTGAAAGCAAGAAATCTAGTTTCTTATTCAGTGTCAAAAAGCAAACTGAATACTGCTTTGCCATTACAGTAACTTCTAATGTTGTTTCTCTTAACACCTGGGAAACTTAGCCATTTCCTGGTCTCTCTGTTCTATGATTTTCTCTTCAGAAGACTATTAACTGTTTTGCGTACACATTTCTGGAGGACAAATTGTTAATATACAAGTTACCCACCTCACCTACTCACTCACCTCTCAGAATTAAGATAAACCCTCTATTAACACAACTGAAGACATTCCCCAAGTTTTAAAGCGTCCTTTTGAGCACTAAGCTTGAGAAAGAGGCATAACTGCCACAGATGGGAGTGCGAAGTATCTCCCTACTATTTTAACTTTTACACTGATATTCCCAGGTGAAGATTTCCACTACTTCCCTTTATATCTTGGTGGTTAACTGCATATACTGCAAATACTAAATTTTTGTTCAAATTCTTTATTCCTCCTTTAAAGGTACAGAGAGCTGAGGTGCACAGCTCAAAGTATTGCCACACCTTATTCCGAATTGGTCATATGTTTGTTTTTTCCCCCCCTCTTCTCCACCAAAAGGAAAGATTAAGTGATCACTTTTATTTTCTGAAGCGTAATTTGCAGCGCTAAAACCTGCTTTATTTCATTGCAGTATGAAAAAAAAAAAAAGTCCTTCAGGTATTATATTCAAAGCATGCAATAGTTTTAAACCATGTTTATAATTTCTTTCTACAAAGACACTTCTAAATCACACTTGCTCACTATCAGTAGGATGCTGCAAAGCATCATTTCCAACAACCCAAAGTGCCGGAATGGCAGGGAACATACAGAGTTAAACAACTTGAAAACCATTTCAGTACAATTCGAGTGAGAGAGCGGAGTATCTGAAGTGCATTACCATTAGTCAGGGATTTGAAACTATTTTAAGTAATGCAAATCTAATGCAACAGATCTGCGCTTCTCTACACTAAACATTTAGGTTGTTCACCAGACAAGGAGCAGGAGTAACTCCACTTAAAATAGCTGGAATTAAAAAGTTATATGGTACCACATACAATATCAATATTATTTAATAATATCAGTCCTATTTGTTTCCCAACTTTGAATACCATTTGAAATATGATGGACTTCTTGAAGAAAAACTTAGTATGTAAACAAAGATATCAAGAATGAAGAATCCATGCTATCACCATCTGAGTTTAAATACAAATTATTCTCCCTGGTAAAAATTCCCAGAGCACGATCTCTTGATGCAATGGGAAAGTTTCCATCACTCAATGGCTCTTTGATAGTAAAAGATTTTCAGTTGCAACTACCACCTCAATTCAGACATCAAGAGAGATCAATGACTGGATATTCCAGATTGGCCCAATACTCAACTCATTGCAATATATATACATATAAAAAAAGGGCTTAAAAAAGAAACCACCACCAAAAAAAACCCAAGCCACAAACCAAAACAAAACCAGAAAGTCATCAGTATAATCTGGACAAATTGTGATCTACTCTTCCAGTGTTTTTCAAGATGAAGTTAGAGAATAATTAGAAATAATAAGCTTGTTCTAAAATGGAATAATGTCAAATAAAGGCCATTGCCAAAGTTTTAAATTATATAAGGCATCACTTGAGAGTTTCTTGTTTGATAGGCTGACTAAAAACACCTTTCTGTTTATAATGGAGAAAAAAAACCCAAAGCAGTTGCATGCTAGAGTCTGGGAAAAGTAATTTTAGTCATTACACGTAACATACAGAACACTTGTTCTTTCAGAGCATGAGTTATCATTTCTTTGAAGATCCTCTTCCTCAAGGAAAATTTAAGTTTGGGTGTGCTGGGGGAAAGAAAAAGGTTTGGGTATGTCAGACACCATCTCTGTACAAGATAAAGGAATCTTCCTTTCCTTTGGGTAGGCTCTACCTTATGAGATAGGCCAGGACAGATTTATGGACAGACAGAACAGGACACAGGCTAGAGGAATGACAAGCCTTTGGCCTTGGGAACCTTTGAAACAGGAGCCCCATGAACAGACAACCCATGCGAAGGAAGGACTTTTAACTTCCAGGGACTCGTATTCCCTTGCTGAACCGCCTGGTATTGCAAAGTTGAACAAGGCTACATAAGGAACATGCAAGGAAACGGGGTGAATAAATATGTGCTCACAAGGAAACACAGATAGCTGCAAGCAAAACGGGAGTGTAGGGAAAACCTCTGGCTTTAGATCAGCAGGCATGGACTAAAAGTGGACAGAGTATGGAGGGTATATTCTAACAGTTTACTAGTTAGCAAAACTTTTATGCGTATTGGAAAAAAAAGCATGCTGTAACAAAACACTTAAAAAATGTACCATCTATGCAACTACATTTATAATTCTTGCCATTTATCCTATTTTCCCTATCTGTTACTGCTGCTCTTACTTGTTACATCATGCAGATCATAAAAACAAGACATCCTCAAGGCAGGGCTATCTCCTTACATTTGGAAAATACCTGGCACATCTCTCAAGCCACTGCATTTATATGCAGTTTATCACTGGGCTGTTCTCTCACATACCTGGAAAAGTATTTTTTACTTTTCAGACACTGCTTGATACATTCATCGCAGAGTTATCAGTTAAGACACACAGTGAAAACAAGGGTTCTAACAGGTAAGGGAAAAAAAAAAAAGTAAAGCCAAATACTAGAGATAAGCACAGCAAATACACAGCCCCATTTAAATAGAGACAAGACACCCCCACTTTCTTCTATGCAGGAGACTAAAAATAAAGGTGCCATTTTTCAGAAATTTACCTATGATGTTCACTTCAAGTTAACATGGGAATTATCTTTCATTACTGTTAAAAACCCCAACGTTGGCAAGCTGTGAAAGAGCAAAAGCATTTTTTCCTATCGATGGAAACTAAATCAAACCATTTCTAACTTCAGCATCTACAGTATCAGAGGTTACATGGAAAAACAGTTAGTAGAACAGGATCGTGCAGAGATGCCGGAAACTTTTAGAAACAGTTTAAATTTACTATGACTTGCAAAACACTACAGAACCACACTACTCACCTGTTTTGAAGGACAGTGCTCACCCTTCTCATCTGTCATCTTCCCACTCTTCGGTGCCCTTCTTGGTTGCTTGATGCTGGTTTTTATAGCAGGCCGGCACACATAATTCTCAAGGTTCTTGGGAGGCTTTTTCGTTCGCTTTGCTTGAAGACCAATCTTCAGTTTCAAGTTTCCCTCTGAAAAGTTTGTTTCTTTCACTGAAAACTGTTGCTGTGCATCAGTCAGAGCCTCATTCTTCCCATTCTCGGTACTGTTCCCCTCCCGATTCTTCTTCTTACTGTCGTCTTCTTCCTTGGTGCAACCTTCTAGCTCTACTTCTCCTTTACCCACCAACGTGCCAATGTTTACTACAGAGGGGCTTTTCCCAGAAAACCCTTCAGAATCAGAACCCAAGCCTAACATAGCAGTATTCCGAGGGTCCATCACAGGCGGAATATATGCCTTCAGGTAATTTTAGGGAAGATTTAGAGAGATATGTTCCACAGAAGATCTGTTCTACTATTGGCAGCCAGCATCTTTTACTCTGTAGAAGGAAAAGAAAGACAGAAGTAAACTTCAATTTTTCTAGCAGAAATGAAATAAATATTAAGAACCGTCAGAAAGCAGACAATCCTATTTCAGACAACCATAATTATGCACCAGCCCTTCCTGTAGCCTACTACAAAAATACAATTTATCTGTAAAACCACTTTTAAATGATAGGTGAAAAATCAAAAGTATGTGAATATTTTCATTTCCAATTCATCCACAGGACACTTCAAATGATGGTTAAGGCTTTTAATATTGATCACCTGAATGTTTTTATTTAAAAGCAGGGCCCAACTACTCCTAGTACCGCCATTCTTAGTCCAGACCCGGTGAAACAGTCGCATCTAAGGAATGATGCAGCTAACGAAACCTACGATAAAGCATCCAAAACACAGAGACAATCTGATTTTAATCATCTGGGCCACTAGGAAAGTTGAGCTTAACCCAAGTATGCATTGGTTTACAAACACGCCACAAAATCTGCTTATTAGTTACGGACTTTCCAAAATTCAGGAAGAATGATGGGAGAAGAGAAAAAACCCCACCAAACAGCCCCACCAAACACATTCACACACTAATTTGTAATTCCTGGAGCATGGGAACAGAAGAGTCCACACATCTACCAGCAGAGACACTGTTATGTATGCATAATTAACCTATTTATCATAAGAAATCAGAGGGAACTTTTTAATCTTAACTACAGGGAAAGTTGATTGGGATCAACTCGCTAATGCAAGGGTTTCCAGTCCCTGGCTGGCAGGCTCCTTGCGCAGCGTGCCAGCACTGCCTCCCGGGCTCGCACACAGACCACCACTGAGCCCTACACTGCCCTTTCCCCCACGGCCAAAGGACAAACCTGTGTACCCCATGACATTTTTATCCATGCAAACAAAAATCATCACAGGAAGAACCTGCAGAAGACACAAACAGGGTCTATTGACACCTACCAAAGAGGGCAAAGGAGAAGTTACACATATACATTTCCATAGGGTCAGATATTGAGAGTATGATGTAGGCGAAGGGACACGAGCAACTTTTACAGAGCTGGGGACCTGAAAATCAGCAACCCTCAAAAGAAGCCTGTGTGTAGGATGAATGGGGACTCCTGGTGAAAAGTGACAGCCGCAAGGACACGCACAAGCCTTGTGGTGGACTGAAAAAGTATCAGGTGCTTTTGACACTGCTATGGCAACCCACTGCCCATATGCCCATCCACCCCCTGGACAGAGCACACCAAACTGCTCCACATCAGACCCTGCTCAGCCTCCACAGCAGCTCAGGAGAGAAGTTCTCCCTTCTCACATTCCAGGAGCCAAACCAGAACAATCCAGGTGGACCTAATTGTTGTAGGGGCATTCTAAGCAAAAAATGTTGAAGTATCTTCAACATTTAAATATATTAACCATTTTGAAAATTAAATGTGTCAGAAAAAAATATCAACGCACTGAAAAGAGCATCACGGGAACTAAACCAGCATCATTTTCTGTTCTTATCTTCCGTACAGTCATTAAGGCTGAATTGTAAGGAATGCCATGAGAAGATTTCAACAGTTTCAATGAACTTCAGAATAAGTTTCAATGGTTTCAAAAAGGTTTCAATGAGCTCAGCAATTATCTATGACATTTGGCCTCCTGGCAGGTCAGCACATGCATAATCGAGCCCATCAGCACATGGCAGATCCCAAAGCCATATGCCTCTTGTCCAGACAATAATTAGAAAAACAGCAGTGGGGAGGTGGTATTTTGAGGTGGCTCAGTAAACACAAGCACTGCATAAAAAGGAGGAAGAATAAGGAATGTGAAAGGCGATACTGAAAGAGGACTAAGGCAACTGCAGTTGACACAGGTTGGAAGGCAGATGCCAGGATTAGTGGGGACAGAAGAAATGCTGCTGAGAACATGAAACGCCAGTCGTTAGAAAGCTAGGCTTCCCTGGCTACATTCTCAGAGAAACCAAACTTTATTTTCACGAGTTCTGTGCACATTATTAAAAGGGATCTGTAGCTGCAGCTATGCCTTTTCAACTGAGAACATCCTGAAAAATCAAAAAAAGCTATTACTACTCGTAAGACCAGAGGTAATTAGATAAAATCTCCATTTTAAAGCTAGAAAAAGTAGGTAGAGCAGTGTGATGCAGAGGGCTAGAAAGCAACTCAGACAGTTCCTAGTGCAAGGCCCAATGTCCATTAGGCTACACCATGTCACTGAAAAGGGGTTTTTTCGTACATGCCAATGCACGAAGGAGAACTGACCAGCAGTAAAATAATGGAAAAAAAATATTATTCAAGAAAAAGAGAGAATCCTACAGGCCATCATGCAACTCTCAAATTCTAGGTTCACACAAATGTTTCCTTCTCTAGTGACTACAGTCCAGAAGAGCTACAACACTTCAGTCATCTTCTTACAAATAAAATTAAGAAGTTTAAATCTGAAGCAAAGTTAAACTGGAACAGCATCTATACTGCTGTATTTGGCTCCGCATTTAGCTCATAGCAGGACCTGAAGTAACTAATTACACTCATACACTGACCTTAGAAACCACAAGACAAAGTGCACATTGAGAATTAAAGGAGAACAACTGTGTTAAAATCTTACTCTGTGGTAACACAGAACCCGTAACTGTCCTAGAAACAAAGTCACAAAATTGGTAGCTCTCAAACACATCACAGGTCATTTTATTTATCCATTAATTCCTCTCTACACAGACAACAAAAATGCTAATAATCCTGGACCTAATCATCATTTTGCTTCGATCACTGTAATCTTCTCCTCCCTGACTCTCCAATTACCCCACTCTAATTCACAGAAAATGCGTCTGCCAATTTGATCATTTTCATAACCATGAACTGATTAGACTTCATCTCTTTGAATTCCAAGGATGCTGCTTCTCCCCTACCTCATCAAGTTCAAGCCCCCTGTCACTGTCTTCAAGGTGTGCCTAACTGTGCCTTGGTCCTTCACCTGTTCCTGTTCCTTAGCGCCTGCTGTTTCACCAGTGACAACCATTACGTGTGCTCTTTTATTTTCTTTTTGTTTTCCTTTTATTTAAGTAACACCCCTGCTTTCTCTGAGCTACGCTTCACACTCCGTATGCCCCTCCTGCACCAGTCTACAGGATCTTTACCATTCTTCTTGCAGGTCGTGCCTTCAAATCTCCTTCTGGATGTCAATGTAAATGAGCAGCCAAGAGGCAGCTATAAAAGCTTGCATGAATTTAACCCTCAAAACTTCAACAATTTGGTACTTTCAAGACCTCAAACTATCATATTTGCCTGTCTGATATAAGGTTCTTATCTCTGTCTTTGCTTTCCGCATCTGTTCCGTTAATTTGCAAGTCTTGTTTTTAATTATACCATAGGCTTCTTCAGATCAGAAAAATGGGACTATGGACTTGCAAAGTACCTGTTTCAATGATACTGATCCCTGAAAGAGATTTTTGCGCGTTTTCATTACGAAGACCTTCACAAGAAAAGCACTCTCCATCTGGTGCACCCTGTCAGATTCATATGAAATTAAAGCAGTGGGGTCCGACTGTCCATGCCTACAATTAGGTATTTTCCAAGCTCGCACAGTCATTTAACCAAACTGCTTCATAACTTCTAAGACAAAGTACCGCTGTAATCAAGCAGCATGGCATCCTCCATCAGGCCAAGAACTCTGCTCAGCAATTCCTATCCCACTGCTCACATTTTGCAGACCCACTGCAGGTCTTTCCAAAGCAACATCAACATTTTTTATTTAAAGACTTTTATGATCCTAACCATCTCCCTAAGAAGCAAAACACATCAAACTTCCAGTCTCTCATCCAGTACATTCTGTAGATCTCAAATCCCTCCTGTAATCGTTCTTCCCAAAAAAGATTAACTAGGAAGCATTTTAACATCCGTTTTGACACGTGCTACCTAGAAGTAAATGGTGTTCACTAATGATTTTTCTAATGCCATCTACAGTTTTAATTCCTATTATTCATTCTTATTCCCCTGTTGACACATCCAAAGCCTTTTTTGCCCATCATCTTCTAAGATGTCTGTTCTGATCACCTGCTTTTCCAGAAAAAAAACACAACTAAAGGTTGACTTCTACTACCAGCTCCTAGATACGCTTTCCCCTCTGCCCCCTCAGCAGTATTAAATGAGATTTCCCCCCTCCCCCTCTGTCCAATTTACTACGTAACTGTAATTTCTGCTACTGCTTTTGTTGACGAGAACATATTTGGACTTTAGATTTGGAAGGTGGAAGTATTTTTCTTCTGGTTCTTTCCATTGCTTCAGCTCCAAGGGACCTTTAAAAAATTCAGGTTAGTGTCTGAAATCCCAAAATATTAGCAGCCACTCTATGGCCTCCCACAATCCCTTCTAATATTCCTTGTCTTCATTCCTCTGCTACAGAAGACATCTACCACACTCAGAAGTTCTTTCTTAAGAATAAAATGTGTCATAAAACCCCAACTATATTTCTCCACATCACATACTCTAAGCAGCATCACAGACCACTGGAGGTCACTGAAATAAGATGTTCAAGGCCCTTAGACTACCTTGGGAGTATTTTTTAAATGTTTTGAGATGGAGACACTTATCAGAAATAAAGTTGCTGTTTGTATTATGAGGTGACAAATATTTTACAAATAGACTCTCTCAGATGTGTTTTTGACAGCCATAAACCAACAAAAGTACCTGTCTCGTCAGGAAGAAGACCCTACAGAAGTGTTCATAGCAAAGCTAGCACAGGCCAAGTGCTGGGAAAGCAAACTGTAGCAGGACACTGATTTTGCAGGAAGAAATGCAGAGGGCAGACATGATGACACTTTGCAAGTATGCTCCAGTGGGAGCAAAACTTTGCAAGCAGCTAAAACATCTCCTCTGGTTTCTTAACTTTACTTCTCCTGATAATTGTACCTTAACTGAAAAGTCTGGAAACAAAACATGGAATTTTGACTTGCCTGATAATTTCATTGTTTCACTATTCATATGCAAATTAATATGAAATTGCTAAACACT